>NW_020874291.1:6335672-6895697 GCF_003935025.1 Abrus precatorius | reverse complement strand
GGAGAACTTGGATTGATGAAAGGAATCACTCTTTTGCAGGAAAGCAATCACGCAGAGATGGAATTCTGAGATTTCCCCTCTGGAACAATCACTCTCGCTGATGAGAGTGATAACACAGAAACTGACTGGGAAACACAGCTCTCTGGAACAATCACTCTCACTGATGAGAGTGATAACGCAGAGGCAGATGAGAAAAACACACTCTCTGGATCACTTCCTTTCCTTGTCAAGAGTGACCACGCGCAGGTAAGTATGGAATATTTCATAGCGCGTTACTCCTTTTACTGATAAAAGTAACCATGCTCAAGCAATAAGCTTGCGCGTTATCACTTTGCCCAGCAATAGTGATAACGCGCATTGCATTCAAAATTTCCAATCTCTCTGGAACACTCACTCTGTTCGACAATAGTGATAACGCAAAATTTTATTAATAAGTGAACGTTCACTTTTCACTTAAAAAGTGGTCACGTGCACACGCGTGACCCCAAACTCAATATAAAGGAACCACGCTCACATCCATTTAAACCTAAATCCCCATTTCCCTCTGAAATTCCTCTGACTTTCAATCTTTCGTGAAGCAACCAGCAAGCAATTGCTCCCTCTTTTTCACTGTCATTCACATTTCTGAAGCTCAAGGTACGTTCTCTGCATTCTATGAAATTGTATTTAGGGTCTTTTTTTGTTGCAACTCTGGAAAAATGTCAAAAATGGCAAGTGGGGAAATATCTTGAGTGTATTCGATTTAAGGAACTTTAAATACTGTGAATAGGTTTTCAAAGTCATTCAATCTCCTCTGTTAACATATTCACATCTGCATTATGCGAAAAACCTGAACATGACTTTGAAAGAAATAGAAATATTCTAGTTGCCATCAACGAAAATACTCTTTGCATGCAATATTCGAATGTTGATGTCTGAACTGAGTTGTATGGAACGAGTTACTACTGTATATTGCACTGCATGATTGTACAGATACCATACTGATAAGTCATGCATTAAGCTGATATTTAGTCTTTGATGATAATGAATGAGTGCATTGTTCTAATTGTATGTGATTCAAAGAAACAATAGGCAATATTCTGCATGGAATTTTACTGTCAGAAGATAATTTCTTTTAGGAACCATTCGAGCATGTATTGCACTTCTAGTGGGCAGGATGAAAGTGCATTAGTAGTTGAAATTTGGTTGAAAATTGTGATTCTTTTTCTGCATTCTTGGTGAAATTGTGAACTCTGAGGGAACAAATTAGGAAGGCCAGTCTAAAATCCCCTAAATATGGTTTGATTAATTTTGTACCTAAGTGCTGGTATATCTGAAAAGTGACAATTTTGCTCTGATAAATAACTTTTGTGCTTACATAAGAGAGCATGTAAAAAAATATGTTGATGACCTATAATAGCATCTCTGCGTTAACCTGAT
Organism: Abrus precatorius; assembly: GCF_003935025.1. Lineage (NCBI taxonomy): Eukaryota > Viridiplantae > Streptophyta > Magnoliopsida > Fabales > Fabaceae > Abrus > Abrus precatorius. The sequence continues at coordinate 6,894,278 of NW_020874291.1, read as the reverse complement.
ATGCTTTGAGAGTGTGCACTCTAAAACTACAAATTTAAAGGTTTAACCAATTTTGACTGTGATTGCTTAGTAATTTGCAATATTGCTTGTGTGTTTATATGATTACATCCTCATGACAGCAACTGATTGTAAAAAGATTCATACTGCAAATTGGAATTCTGCACATGGATTGATTGAATTTGTCTAGTAAAGAGATGTATACTGTCACAATTCTGTGTCATGAATTTTAAACTGTCAAATTACTTACTTGTTTTTTTTTGCAGCCACTTCAAAATGGTCAGAACTTCTTTGAATACACCAGTTGGACCTTCTAAGAAGACCAAAACTGGATCTGCCAGCAACACTCCAAGAAGGAGATCTATCAGGAATATTCAAGCTGGAACAACTAGGAATTCTCCAACCACAAAAAGAGCAAGAACTGATGGTGTCTCACCTTCCTTACCCATTGAAATCGCTGACCCTCCTCAGCCAAGAGTAACCGCACCTGCAACCTCTTCACCACCTCAGCTGACCAGAAGAAATGCTCCTTCTACCTCTACCCCTACTGATCATGATCCAAGGTTCAAGAGTATTGCTCACGAAAACTATTTCAAGGCAAATATTCTGAGGAGGAAGATTGTCCCGGATAGAGCCTTTGAAATTGCTGAAGGCAACTACCCTGAGTACCCAGAAGAAATTTAGAAAAGGGGATGGGACAACTTCTGCTCCTTGGCTGATAATGGTTGGAGAGAAATTACACAGGAGTTTTATGCAAATGCAATGCGGTTTAAGGGAGACCAAATTCCCAAATTTCACACAATGGTCAAGGGTATGAGGGTGGATTTCACTGCTGCCAACATCAATTGAGTGTTGGAAATTTACACTGAAAGGCAACCTGGGCAGATGGACTTCACTGACTTTAAGAATAGTCCAGACAAGGATTATATTGAAATCCTGCACAGAATTGGAAGGCCAGGCACAACTTGGCAGCTGAACCTCGCCCAAAAACCCAAGTGTATCACCACCAAGAACCTGCTACCATTTGTTAAAGTCTGGAGTACTTTTCTGTTGAACTCTTTCATGCCAGTCAAGCATAGTTCAACCCTGGCAGTAAAGAGGGCTGAATTGTACATTGATGTGGGGGAAGTAATTAGTGAATGTATCTTAAATATTTTGAAAACAAAAAGAGATTCACTAGCCTTTCCCTCATTAATCACTTTACTTTGTGAGGATGTAGGGGTTGAAGTTGGAGAATACCAAGAGAAAATCAGATCTGCTCCCCCTATCTCTGTCTCAATGGTAAAGGAAATCTATGCCACCACCTCCTGCACTTCAGCTGCACCTATCCCCACCCAATTCAGAAAGGAGAAACCAATGAAGATGAAGGACATCCTACATCTTTTGGTTGAAAGGCAAAATCAATTGGCTGAACGACAAACTAAGCTCCACAGCAGTTTGAAGGCAGGAACTATGCTATTGGAATGTGTGTTGATGAATCTTGGTCAGAAGATGGGAATGACCAAAGATGAACTTTATCACACACTAGATTTGGCCGAGAATGCTCAATGTCTACGCTCATTAGTCTTTAAAGACTTGCCAATCTACAAGACTCATTTTCCATAGCCAACTGAAGAAGTGGTGGAGGAAGAAGAAGATGAGGAGGATGAGGAAGAAGATGAAGATGAAATTTTTGATGAGGAGGATGCCCAAGATGACTAGTTTAGGATTTTTGTTTTCTTTTCTGTTAATTCGAATTTTCTCTTGATGGTCTTGTAATTAAGTTTCAAACTTTTTGGTTTCATTTTAGAATTTGGGTTTGTAATTTGCACACTTGGTATATTTTGGTTTCATGCTAATTCTGAACAATTATGTTTTGAACACACATTAATTCTGCAGAATTCAATCCCTTTTCACTTGATAATTGACAGAATTTTTGGTGTTTTGTGCAGAAAATGTCACAACCACACAACACTCACACACCATGGAAGCTGACACTTGCACAAGCTGCCATAAAAGGGGGGTTTCATTCTCTACCTCTTATTCATGAGTTAGCTTCACATTACACTGAATTATTCCTGAAAAACACCAAAATACTAGAATAGATAATAAATTGCTGGCTGTTAATCAAATAAAAATGATTGACAAATTTGTGAATTCTATGTGAATTTCTTTTTAAGTTGTTTTTCCCATTCTCAAAATGAGATCACACTTGTATTTTCAAAAATGAGGCAGTTGCCACTAGGTGCATATATTTCTGAAAAGTGCATTGTGTTTTCATTAATCCACATGATCACTTATAAATACCTAGTGAGATTTGAGCTGTCTAATTCTTTTTCTTGTGTGATTAATCATATTTGGCTGCATTCTCTAGAACTTGCCCTTGTTCTTAAATTGAATATGCATGTTACAGTTTTCACCCACATGATAGAGGCCATGATTGATATCCTAGTCAGCCTAAATGCCTTCCTTTATGATTGAATGTCTTAGTTCACCCTTTTGAGCTTAATATCCCTTTTCTTGAAATTACCTCATTATAAGCCTTGCTGAAAAACCAATTTTTACCATTCAAAAGATCAGAGGCATAATGAGTTTAATCAAGAATGAGTTTTAAAACTAAGTTTGGGGTGGTATCCAGATTTTAATTGCTTGAGGACAAGCAATGTTCTAAGTTTGGGGTGGGAAATAGCATGCTATCTGTAACGACCCAAAATACTAACATAGTCAAATATGTCTCTGATACTTTATTTTCAGAAAACACCAAAATCTGAGACTCTTTTTTTTTTTTGTAAAGAGAGTTAACGTGCACAAATTATTGCATTCGACATTCCCTTTTTCACATGGAGGTTCATTACCTCAAATCATAACAATCATAACATAATAATATAACATCAACATCTCGACATCACTGAATAATTCCATACGATAAAGTAGTGAAATAGTTAGCAACATAATCCAAAGTACTCAAATAAAACCACATAGTTGGAGGCATATAAAATAAAGTAATTTGACTCCCTAAGAGCAGTTCCCCTAATACAAAATCATCTCATCACCCAATCTCACAAAATATGGAGCATAATCTCCTATCGAGTCAGATTCCTCGGAAGAGGTAGGGGAAGAAGAGGTGGCAGCAATAGAAAGCTCTCCATCACTATCATCAATCCAACCAGCAGTGCGAGGAGGCGAACGGGAGGTGGCAAGAGGTGAATGAGGAGGTGGATAGGTAGGAGGTGGAGAGGAAGGTCTAGCCTCACACCTAACTGAGGATTCCACCACATGGACATCCTTCTCAACAGGTGCAGGTGCGGTCACAGGGGTAGGTGTATGGGGATTAACAAAGGTGGGTGATAGAGAAATGGGTGGAGCAGGGTAAGGTAACTGTGGGTCTCCAGGGGGTGCAGAAAAGATGATCTCAACAGGGGTATCAGCTACATACTCAGTGATCTATGAGCCTCCACTATACTTCCCATTAATGACGAGTGCAAAGCCACGGAAGATACTCTGATGGGTCGTGGCGTCGAACTCCCACATGTCTTCCTCAGACGGAAGGGCCATCACCCTCGTGCTGTGCCTGGCCATCTATAACATATAGAAAAGGGATACAAACAACACAAATCCAAGGGTTGAGTTCTCCAAACACAAACATCATATAATTGCCATACCCCAAGGAAGGCGGCATTTCAACCGCAGGCAGATCAATCACCATAATTCATAGCAGTCTCAGAATAATCAGGGCATTCCATCATCATAGGACATATAGATATATATGGAAGAAATCGAACAAATACTCAATACTAGCACTCACAAGCAATTCCATAATCACAACCAATTCACTACCTAACAGTAATGCATATGATGCATGGATGCAAGTTTCAGCCTCACGGAGATATTCTCTCATGTTTCAATAATGTGCATATGAATGCATGGGGATCCCATCCTCTATGACTGGCGACTCTCCCAGTTGGTACCATAAAGTTCAACAATTGAGTCGGAAAGGCAATCGGAGGACTCCATTCCCTGCATCGTTCTGCACAACAGTATAAAATTTATACATATATCGGATGCGCTCAGCATCAAAGAACACCAATGGTGTTTGGCCCCTCAGTGGGTCTCTTTGGGAATGGACCTCGACGACCATAGAGTGCGCGGTCCTTGTCGGGTTTGGCTAAGGTCTGCAGGTGGATCATGACTCGGCCACAGGCGCGCCTCTTACCTGTTACCACTTGAGTCTCCAGATCCCCTTTCACCACCCCCTGTAGGTCAATCTCGGGACTGAACCAACGACACCTTCAAGCTGTGCGGTTGTAAGTGCCTTCGAGTCGTTTCAAGCAATGAAATGATGCATGAGGTGGCATCTTTAGTCTTATTCAATAGTTTTCTCATTTTATCAAAATTAGCACAGCAGCATAGCATCGAATAAAATAGAACGATGCACAACACAAGCCAATGGCTTAGCAAACATGGATAGGTTCCATGAGCTTCATTAATCACATGGATAGATTCCATGGTATTTCAAACATTCTCGTGGATAGATTCCACAATCACAGTCATTCAAGTGCAGCAAAATACATTCCAATGTGGCAATCCATTCAATTCATTACTTATCATTAAAATCGAGTCTCACTTTTTACTTTGACATTCTCGCTATTCAAGGTTCACCCTAAATGATTCCCCAATTGAATTAACCTCTAGCTCCATCTAAGTTTCCAATAATTTTCACTAAGTTCCACACTCACTTGGTTTCTTCTCTCGGTTGTTCACTCTCCAATTAAGAAATTCCAACCAAACTTAAGCTCCCTCTAATCCTTTAATTAATTAGACTAATCCACATAAATTCTAAGTATTTTACCTCTCAGTTTTTCACACTCAATCAAGGAGAATTGGTCAATCTTAGCTCCTTCTAATCCTTTAAACAATTCAAGCAAACTCATAACACTCTTAATCATCTCTCTTGGTTCTTCTTTCTTTCCTCACAATTCATACACTCCACCAACCATTCCACATTCTCGGTTTCATTACATAATTCACCTCATCCATTCATCAAGCCACAATTCAATCCCATTTCCAAGCCCCAAGGGCACAAGTTCATTATCATCATAGCACTTTTAATGTCAAGGTTGCACTTTTTCCACATTCATCAAATTTATCAAGATTTCATTCCATTGAGATGCAATGATGCATGATTGAACTATTAGGTGAGTTCATGGCACATTCATGACTCTTAGCACGCAATTCATATAATTTTCAGCCATGTATTAAACCATACAACCACTATTTCACTAACACATTTCAGCACACATGTCACTATTTTTCACGTAAGAAATACCAAGCATAGCTAGTAATATTTTCATATCATGCACACTTTTTCCAGCACCTCACACATAGGTAGAAATCAAAGTTTTCACATATCCTTGCCATGATAACACTTCACATCATACAGCAAAATGCACACCAACAAAACACAATTTCTTACCATGATTTTTCCAAACGTCTCTTTACACACATCAAGTAAACTTTCCTAAATTTCAGCCAAGTAAAAGTCTCTTTCTCCTTTGATCAAAACCTTATTTTAACTAAGGCATATAAGGAAATTTTTTATAAAAAGTTTTGGAATAATCTAGCCATTCCAAGGATAAAAACTGAGGCAAGCAAGGCCAAGTTTTGGTAACACATTTTCGTAAGACACTTGCCTTATGTTCACACATCATTTCCAAAGGTAATCACACCAAATTAGAAGAGATAATCCACCTTTTGCTTAAAAAATAGCATTCTGTCCAGCCCCTAAATACCATTAAATTCCTCTAAATTTCTACACTTACACACTTTAGAATGAACATGCATTCACTTCCTAACATCATCCAAGTACCAATTTCATTAGATATGGAATTCAAGGAGAAAAACACAAGGAACAAGGTTCAAATAGCCATGCAAGGTCACGACTTTACTATTCCAAAGAAAGGGTACCTTTTAAACAAGAATGCAAGCACAAAGAGATCAAAATTGAGGCATCCACTATATGAAATCAACGTGCAAGGCCAACAAATGGAAACTTTTTGAAGATCTAACACATGCAAGAGGAAAAATCAAGACTTTCCAAATAGAAAACAACATGCAAGGGTTGCCATGGACGCACACACTTTCGAATCACCATTTCAAGTATTGGAGGCATTCTAAATAAAATTTCAGCAAGGTACAAGTCAAAAACCGAGACAAGGTTCAAAGAGAAATGGGCATGCAATCATAAAAATCGTAACTTTTAAGGGTAAATTTACATGCAAGGGTAAAGACTAGGACTTTGAGGCAAGAAAATTCCAAAACCATCATGCAAGGATTCATTCACATCACCAAAGATTTCCAAGAGGCAAAGTATAGAGCTTTCATGGTACAATCACGAAAAACACAAAGAAAATGGCAAATAAATTGAAGCAAGGTGAGAACTCCCCCTTGCCTTGTTTTGGACGTGAAAAATGGATGAAGAAAAGGCTTGAACTCCAAGATCTTCAAGTGCAAAGCTGAATCCGAGAAAAGGTTGCACCAAAGACTCCAAAATTCTCCACCAAAAATGTCCTTTGAAACCACCAAACTCAAGGGAATGAAAAGATGAACTCTTGGACAAAACTCTCACGGCTTGAACGAAAAAGAAAGGGAAAGGAATCTCGGCTTACCTTGAGAGATTTGCACGAAAATGGAGGAACTTGGAAGGGTTGGTCCTCTCGGTTTTTGCCTTGAGAAAAGGAAGGGAAAAGAGTGCTTGAGAGGATGGTGGCTCTCGGCTTAGTCTTTGAGAGAATGGGTGAGATTAAGAGAAAGTTGCATGTGTTTGGTGGTGTGATGGATGCAAAGTGAGGAAGAAGTGCTCACGGTTTTGGGTGGCCAATTGGGTTATCTTTGCTTGCTGAAATTGGTTTAGTGTGCTTCTAAATTTGCATGTTTCCCATGGTGCAAAAGTGGACGTGAAGGGTGAGGGGTCCAAGGGAATATTGGGTGCAAACTTTCAAGGAGAATAGTAATTTAGGGACTTGTGAATATTTGAAACCATCCTCACGGATTCTAGCTCCCAAAAGCAAGGAGAAATGTGTTAATTTTGTGTGCAAAGTGACAAGAATCAAGCATGGAATTTTTGGCCAGCCAATGAAAACTAGGGATAGGATTCCATGAAGCTATGCACACAATTTTAACAAAATAAGGTTGAATGAACAAATTCGGCAAGAAACAAGTGTGGAATTTTCGGCTACCAAAAATGGAAATTGGTCTAGGTTAGTACAAGATCACGCACGCGGTTCAAGGGTTCAAACTTTTAGGTTGCATGGATTTTCTAAAACTAAGATTGCATGCAATGTGATTGGTCGTCATAAATGCGACGAGACTTGGTACAAATTCCGAAAAAGGTAAAATTTATAATGGCGGCTCCTCGAAAAACACAAAAGGAAGTTTCAAATTTCAAGGCGTCCTCGAATCGGAAAACGAGACACTTGCATGAAATTCTATTGGCCAGAAATAGATTTTGGAAGATTCGGCGCAATGATTGCAGCGGCTCGGCACTGACTACGATGAAAAAGTGCAATCATTGCAACGGCTAAGTAATAATTACGGCGAAAAGTGCAATCATTACAGGATCCAAGTAATTATGGCAAAATCTAAGTAATCATTACTAACTTTGCACATCTTTTGAGGCAAAAGTAATTTTTTTGAAAAGTAAAGGTAAAAACACTTTTTGGCACAATTTTCAAAGCGTTTTCTTGAAATTCACAACGAAACAAGATTAGGGATTATTGGACAATGTCGGGACCGAGTATCATGCATGCAGTCATTCTAAAATGCAGGGCTCTCTACGAATTAAGATGATCGATTCGAGTCTAATATCTAACTATCTATTCTGACAGTGGCAGGTCGGAACTGCGAGAAATTCACGACTCTATCAGATAACAATTAGGCTACGAAAATTGGGGCGTTACACTATCTAAGTTTGAGTTCAACAAGCCAAAAAGAAAGAACAAAAGTGCTGCAGTAAAATGAAAAATTTATGAAGCAAAGCTGTGAAAAGAACAAAAATGTGAGTTCAAAAGAAAAGAAGTGCAGCAAAGTGCTGCAGAAAAAGCCAAAAAAAAAAAAAAAAAAAAGAAGAAAAGAGATGAAAATTCTGCTGCAAGAAAAATTTTGTTTGCTGCATAAGTGAGAGAATTAAGGAGGAATAATGCAGATCCAGGATAGTTTTAAAACAAATCACTCAAAATGCCTCTGATCTTTTGAAATTGCATGTATTGTTTTCCATTTTCTTTGATACCTACCTTAACCTTAGCCTTGTTATAACCTGAAAAAGTCCTCTAGATGTGTGATTAATTGTACTAAGCAAAGGAGATGGAGAAATTGGGCAAGCATATGGTAGAGTGCAGTGAAATTGATGATTTAGAGTGAAAACAGCACCTAAACACTGTTGAGTGATGAGAGAAACACTTCCAAGTGAGCTGTGATCATGTTGATTAATTGTACTCACATGAATTTTGATGAAAAATATGAACTTAGGTAGCAATTCTTACTCAATGATGATTATGCAGTAGGAATATCATGATGAGTATTTGGATGAACAACTTGATTGAAAATTTTGCAGAAAACACAGAATTAGAAATTAGAAAAATCTAAAATAAGCAGTTTATGAACTGAATTTGAAAATGGAGGAACTTACCCTTGGTTTAGTTTGATTTGCTTGAGGACAAGCAAAAATTCAAGTTTGGGGTGGTGATGAATCCATATTTTTACTGATATTTTAGCATAATTCTAGCTCATTTAATAAGAAAAATATATGAAGAAAGCAGAAAAACTCAGAAAAAGAGAATGATTGAAAGTTTTATTTCAATTTGTAGTTATTTTCGCATTTGTAGAATTTATGCTTAGTTCTTAAGGAATTTATCTTGTTTTTGAAGGAATAATCTGAGCAAAAGTCATGGAAATGGATTATCAATGGAAAGGAAGAGGAAGAATGGCAATGTTGGACTCCAAAATACAAGAATTATGGGATGCAGGCTGGGCATGATCACTATTGTTAGTGAAAGTGATCATTCCAAAGCCTAAATGAGAAGAGGAGCCTGTGCATAATCACTTTTATTTACAAGAGTGAGCCTTGCCAGTGTGCGTTATCACTTTCACCAACAAAAGTGAACGTTCCAGAGAGACTGCATTCCTGATGAGCTGCGCGTTGTCACTTTTGCCAACGAAAGTGAGCGTTCCAGAGGCACTTGTATCAGGACAGCTTACGCGTGGTTACTATTACTCACGAAAGTGATCATGCGTAGCCCTCGACCTCCTGCGTTGCCACTCTTATGAATTAAAGTGAATGTTCCAGAGAAGCCTTCAACTCTGCAAGTTGCGCGTGGTTACTCTTGCTCTTGAAAGTGAACACGCGTACTACATAAAGCTTCTGCGTGGTTACTCTTGTGAAGAAAAGTGACAACGCGCAGAACTGGGGTTTCTATAAATACATGATTGAAGCGCGAAACTAGGGGTCTTTTGCTCATTTTCTGTTTTTTTAGTTAGATTCTCGTTGAGAAAGAGTGGAGAGAAGATTGGGGTCGAAGCTTGAAGCTCCAAGAAGAGGGATCGGATTGGAGCTCGTGGCCATGGCTGCTCTGCATTCTTCTTCTTCTTCTTTCTCTGTTTTTGTTGCAATGTGTGCTTAATTTCCCATAGTTAGGGGTTTATGGAACTCGAATTGATGTATTGATTCGACTTTATCTTCTGAACTTTAAGTTCTTGGATTAATTAAGTTGTTAATTCTACTTTTCATGCAATCTTTGAATGGAAATTCATTTGATTAATCAAGAGGAATGTTTACCAGTGGGAATTGGATTGTTTGCTCTGATCTGAATTGACAACCAGAGTTTAGGGATTTCGTAGGGATAAGGAGACCTAATTTTGCAATCTTATAGTTCTAATTCTTAATGCAACCTAAAATTGAATCTCGCCTAAGGGATTAGGGAGGTTTAGTGGATTGTTAGGGTCAATGAGTTAAGGAATTAACCTTTGGCTAGGTATATGTGAAACTGATTGTCAATTATTCAATTGCTTGAATGTTCAGAGGATTTAATTGGATTGATATTGATATTCTTGTGAAGTAAATTCCTAACTATCCTTCATTGCTATTTCATTTCATCACAAATCTTATACTCTGTTTTTCTGCAAGTTCTTTACTTTTGATTGCTCTGATTATTGCTTTTATATGATACAACTCTCTTCCCAAATTCGTATGGCTCAAATGGTTATTTTTCTATGAAGTGATAGTTGAGTTCCTAATTCCCTGTGGAGACGATACTCGGATCTTAAATTTACTCATTACTTGCTGCAATCCTAGTGCACTTGCTAGTGTTTAGATTGCAAACAACAGTTGTTTGCTGAAATTTTGAGATGATGGTTGAGTAAATAGGTGGATGTGTTGTTGTTCATAGTGTGAATGTGCCGTGAAAGGCTAGTGGAAAGTGAGTCACATGCATCATCCATTTGAAACATAAATTAATTGATAAATATTTGATAAAGTGCAGTTGTTTTGTGATGATGATTCAGTGTGAATTTGATGAAGTTTGTGCCTTGAGGGCTGTTTGAGAAATGAATGGTTAACAAAGTGTTTATGTTGATTTGATGGATATGCTTATGTATGGAGACCATGAGAGTGTGAAAAGATTTGATAAAGTCTAAGTCTGAACGATTACCCATGGTGAAGAGTGAAAAACTGAGAGGTAAAACCATGTGAGTTTGGGAATTAATTCACTTACTTAAGGATAATATGATGGTTTGGAATGGTTTAGGGATTGATGAGAAAGTTAAAATACTAAGGGTTAAAGTGGGACAGTAAGATCACATGACGTTTAAGTAATTGGAATAAATTAAGTTAAAGGGATTAGACATTTAAAGGATGTAAGTGTTGGAGTAGGTTTATTATCTAATAAAAGTGAGTGAGATCTTGAGGTATAAAAGGGATGAGAAAGTAAAGGTTTAGTTTATTGAGAGTGAGTTCATTACTGGGATTTTGATGTGGTTGTTTTGAAAGGTTTAGTTTACTAAGATTGAAATTGCTAATAGGATTCCAAGTGGCTAATTTCAAGGGTTTAATTTACTAAGATTGAAATTGATAATGAGATCTCAAGTAGTTATTTTCAAAGGTTTAGTTTACTAAATATGAAACTAATAATGAGATTTCAAGTGGTTGATTTGAGAGTTAGTTTACTTAGAGTGAAACTTGTGATGAGATTTCAAGTGATTTGTTTTGAAAGGTTTGATTGGTTAAGAGTGAAGTTGTTGATGAGATTACAAGTAGTTTGATTGGAATATTGTTCACCAAGGTGCTGCACTTGACTTAATAAAATTATGATATAATGAGAAACAAGAATATGTTTTGAGTCCAGGAATGAGTTGGACATCTATATCTATGATAATGAGAAATGATAATGTGTGAGTTCATGAATGAGATGGACGGTTGTACTTGTGATAATGAAAAATGATAATATGTTTGAGTCCATGTTTAAGAGGGACGACTAAATTTGTTAATTGTTGATGAACTGATGAAATTTGATTATGATGAAAGCCGAAAACTGGCAATTGATATTGACCACATATGGTTTGCCATGATGGGAGCCCTATATGGCTATTTTTCTATCTGTGCATTTAGCCCTGAGATGGCTATGTTAAAACGAGAAAACTTGTGAAAGAAAATGATAAGTTTTGCGACATGCATCATACTTTTACAAGTGATAAAAGGGGAATAATCAACATAGGGGGCGCAGTTTAGCTCACTATGGCTAGGTCGTGACCATCCAAACCTTTGCCAAACTTGACAAGAACCACACATTCAATGGTCGTTGAGGTCCATTCCCGAAACTAATGGGCGTATGTGTCTGATTAACTACTGATAGGCGTATGCATCCGATTGATCATTGATCATGATATATCTCTATTTCTATCTGTGCTTTCGAAAGGAATGGCGTCCTCCGACCGCCTTACTGATTCTGGTGGTTGTTGATTTTGGTGGTTGATGACTTGATGATTTTGGTGATGGGATCCCCATGCATCATTTGCATACTGTTGAAACATGAGAGACTATATGGGTGAGGTTGAACTTGCATTCATGCATCATATGCATTACTACTAGGTATAGTTGATTGAGTCTGAATTTGGTGATGAGTATAACTGTCGTTTTTCCTCTGATATCTTACTAAGTACTTAATGATGCGTGCTGATTATTGAAATTGTTTGTGATTGTGATGCTACCTTCCTTGAGGTATGGCTGATTGGATGATTGTTTATGTGTGGAGAACTCACCCCTTTGATTTGTCTTGTGCCGTGCTGTTTCTCTTTTGTCTATATATATAGATGGACAGGAACAAGGTGAAGGCATGGAACCTACCTTCTAAGGAGAATATCTGCAACTTATTCATCCCCTCGCACTGCTGAATGGATCGAGGAGAACGATGAAGATCTTGCTTCTACTTTTAGTCCTTCTTCCTTTACTTCTTATGAGGAGTTTGATCCTATCGAGGATTATTCTCCTTATGATTGATGTGATAATTTTATATGTTTATATTATTAGGGAAACTGCTCTTAGGGAGTCTAGTTATGCTAGAATATGTATTTGGATAATGTTATTAGTTTAAGTTATGTTAAAGTATTATGACTATTTTCCCTGATGGATCAACTGATATTTATAATATATGAGGCATTTTCAGATTATGAAACTGTGATTAATCTTACTAATGATGAGATGTTGGAATAATGTTCTATCTATGAAATGGTGAATGTTGAAATACAATATGTATGTTAACTCTCTTTTTCAAAAAGAAAAAAAAAAGGGGAATATATACTTATGTACTTACACTTGTATTTGCTTGGAAAAAAAATGCTATTAGATTTTGGTGTTTTCTGAGTTGCTATAATATAAAACTGGTATAAGAGATTTAGTACTAGAAGGGCCTTTATACGTGATGCAAGTGACAATGCAGTAAGTGCAATATTAGGACAAAAGAAAGATAAAAAACTGCATGTGATTTACTATGCTAGTAGTCCTGAATTCTGCACAAATTAACTTCACAACCACTGAAAAAGAGTTGCTAGCTATAGTGTTTGCTTTTGATAAGTTCCGATCTTATTTGGTAGGATCTAAGGTTGTGGTATATACTAACCATGTTGCCTTAATACTTGTTTTCTAAACAGGATGCCAAATTTAGACTGTTGACATAGATCCTTTTACTTTAAGAATTTGAATTGGAATCCAAGGACAAGAGAGGGAAGGACAATGGTGTTGCAGACCATTTGTCTAGAATACCTTCAGAAAATTTAAAGTCAGATTGCTTTAACATTAATGAGAAGTTCCCTGATGAAAAGCTACTAGCTATGGAGATATTACCTTGGTTTGCTGATATAGCAAACTTTAAAGCCACTCAGCATGTTCTAAAGAGAATGAGTTGGCAGTAAAGAAAGAAATTCCATCATGACAACAAATTCTAGATTTGGGAAGATCCTCATCTATTCAAAATTGGAGTAGATGGTTTGTTGAGAAGATGCATTCCACAAAAAGAGCAAGCTGATATCTTGTGGCATTGCTATAATTCAGATTATGGAGGTCATCATGGAAGTTCTAAAATAGTTCCTAAGGTCTTACAAGCAAGTTTCTTTTGGCCTACTTTGTTCAAAGATGCAAAGGTTTATGTGGAGAGTTGTGACAAGTGTCAAAGAGTGGGCAACATTTCTAGAAGACATGAAATGCCCTTGAACAACATTTTGGAGGTAGAGTTGTTTGATGTCTGAGGAATAGACTTTATGGGAACTTTTCCAACTTCTTTTGCTCATGAATATATATTGGTGACAGTGGATTATGTGTCTAAGTGGGTGGAAACTATACTAACCAGAACAAATGAAGCTAAAGTGGTGATTTCATTTATAATGAAGAACATATTTGGAAGATCTGGAATACGAAGAATTTTGATAAGTGATGGAGGATCCCACTTCTGCAACAAATATCATGAATCTGTTCTAGAAAAATATGGAGTTAAACATAGAATAGCAACTTCTTACCATCCTCAAACCAGTGGACTGATGAATCCACTTTTTATTATATTATTACTTGCCTTTTTAGTGCTCCTTGGTAGAAAAAATGGACTTAGACAGTGTAAATAATACACAAATCACATTTTGAGTAAATATCATAGGTTTATTAATTTTTGGTTAATTTTTATTTAATTACATAGATATAGATTGCAATTTTAATTATCTTGATAATTTTGCAGAGTCCCCAAGCTAATTTTGAGAAATCTTGGCCCTTGGATGAAAGTTGACCCCAAAGTAGCCACTTTCAGGAGCAAAAGTAACAACTACAGCAAGTCTGGGCATTAAAGGGTCCAAAGTAGCTACTTTCAACCTTCACAGTAGCAACTCCAGAAAGCTCCAGGGACGCCGCTTGGGAAGCAATACGCGCGTGGACACTATTGTCTTTCATAGTGGCTACGCGCGTCCAAAGTAAGTACTTTCAACCTTCATAGTAGCAACTCCAGAAAGCTCTAGGGACGCCGCTTGGGAAGCAATATGCGCGTGGACACTATTGCCTTTCCTAGTGGCTACGCGCATCAAAAGTAGCTACTTTCAGCATGAAAAGTGGCAACTCCAGATAATTTCCAAGCCAACGTAGATACGCGTGGACACTCTCAAGAGCCAAAGTGGACACTTTCAAAGGCAAAAGTGGGCACTTTGCTGACATGTCCTCCACTATAAATAGATTTTAGGAATTAGGGTACGGGGGCTTGGACAATTAATTTTTCTTGGATTCCCTTTGCCAAATTAGGACATTTTTCTTTCCAGAGCTTTGGAGCCTTGGGTGACAGCCAGAGGTCCATTATAGGTTTTAATTTCCAATTTCCCTTCGATTCTCATTGAGTTTACATTAATGTTGTTTACGTTTCTGCATTCCCTTCTTTCATTTGTGAAGCCCATCCATATAGAGGGCTAAATTCTCTTGTAATTCCTAGTCAACTCACATGGTTCTTGAATTCTTGGGTTTAATGGCAATATTACTCTTTCTTTCCTTGGATTTATTAACCCCAATCTCTGAATGAAATGAAATTTGTACGAGGGGAACATTGCTTAATGAACCCTAAATTACCCAAACAAAATTCTAATCCAAAATTGCTTAATTTTGATTAATCTTTGAGATTGCTTAATCTTAGGGATAGAGATTGGAGCCCATTAAGATGCTTAATTTTAATTGGGATGCTAAAGTTAATTTTCGCTTGTTAGATTAACTTAATTCAAGGGAAAAAAAGGGATTATTGAATCATTCGAAAGAATAGGGATAGAACTCATTGATTGACTAGGGATTACTCTTCTTAATTGATTGAATTTCATTAGTTTACATTTTGCTCTTGATTAAAATTTGGAAATTGACAAACCTCCCCCCAATTTACTTGCTTTAAAATATATGTTTCCACTTGTTCGATGTATGTTCCCAACCAAAAATTCCTTGGAGAAAACCTAGGACAACACCCTAGTATTGCATTCATTTCTTTGCATATTTGATGAGGATTAACGACAATCTTTGTGCATAACGAGTAGCAAAACTCGTTTCATCAAATTGGCGCCGTTGTCGGGGATTTTTTTTGGTGCTGAACTTATGTTGAACATGATTGGTGCTCTATTTTTGTGTTTTGCATGTTAGTGTGTTTGTTTCATTTTTGAGCTTTTGTATTGTGTTGATAGCCATACGAATTTTGTGGTCTTTTTCTGCATTGTTGTTGCAAGATTTTCTACATCATTTCCTTTATTCGAGTGCTGCAATTTTTCAATTACTCACTTTCAATTTTCTGCACTCATTTTGCTGCATTATACTCTATTTTTCTGCACTTTTGTTGCATAATTCTGTAGAATTCTGTAGAGAGATTTCAAATTGTTCTTGTTATTTCATTTACTCAATTTGCTTTTAATTTAGTTAGTTGATATCTAGTGCATGACCCGATCAAACCTTGGGGATTTGTATCCATTAGACCAGGAGATTGATAGGACTTATCATAGGAACATTAAGACACATAGGGCTCACTCTGATCACTCTGAACACTTTGAACCATCATCATCTCCTACTGCATCTTTGCAATCTGTGACACCAACTTCTGTTTACTCTTCTACATTTTCACTTGACTCTAGTTTTGGAGCAATGGCAGGTGATGAGAGGACTCTTAAGGAGCTAGCTGCACCGGATGTTACATACCAAACATTGTGTATCCAATATCCTGATGTGGACGCCCCTTTTGTTTTGAAAACTGGATTAATTCACCTTCTACCTAAATTCCATGGTTTTGCAGGTGAAGATCCTCACAAACACTTGAAGGAGTTTCACATTGTATGTTCCACCATGAGACCTCAAGGTGTTCCGGAGGAGCATGTCAAATTGAAGGCTTTCCCTTTCTCATTAATGGACACCGCGAAGGATTGGCTCGACTACCTTCCTCCCAGATCTATTACAAGCTGGGACAACCTCAAAAGACTCTTTCTAGAGAAGTTCTTTTCAGCCTCTCGAGCCGCATCCATAGGAAAGGAAATTTGTGGAATTAGATAGCTAGGAAAAGAAAAACTCTATGAATACTGGGAGAGGTTCAAAAGACTATGTGCCAGCTGCCCCCACCACCAAATCAGTAATCAATTGCTGATCCAGTACTTCTATGAGGGATTACACCTAATGGATAGGAGTATGATCGATGCAGTGAGTGGAGGAGCCTTGGTAGACAAGACCCCTGTGGCAGCCAAGAACTTGATAGAAAACATGGCTGCCAACTCCCAGCAATTTGCAACTAGACAGAATTCCTGTGTTACTAGAGGGGTGCATGAATTTCAAGCTACAAAACCAAACAAATTGGAGCACAAGATTGATGAGCTTGCCTCTATGGTAAAGCAATTGGCTGCAATGCAAAAGAGTGTTGTCTCTGCAACATCTCCACCACCAGTTCCAGCTACGCTTTGCGGAATATGCTCAGCTACGGATCATTACACAGACAGCTGCCCTACATTGCAGGAGTCAGACACTCCTGAAGGTAACCCCTAAGCCTATGCTGCAAATATTTACACTAACAAATTTCCTTTTCAGCAGCCGCAGTAACAACCAAGCTGGGATCTTTCTTCAAACCGGTATAACCCGGGCTGGAGAAATCATCCAAACTTGAGGTGGGAGGAAATTCCAACCAGCAAAATCAGCAAAGCAACAACTACCAAGCTAGTCAAAGCAGGCCACATCAGCCACGCCAATGGAATGATCAACAACATGGGCAACAGCCTCACCAACAGCAGCAAGCGTCCTCATCCCAAGCCTCTTCCTATCAGAAGAATGAGCCTTCATTGGAGGAGCTTGGGAAGCAGATGGCCATGAGCAACATTAACTTTCAACAGCGAACAGAGGCCAGTATCAGAACAATTGAGAACCAGATGGGACAGTTGGCTTTCTCTATAAATCAAATTCAGTCCCAAGGTTCAGGCAACCTCCCAGCACAGACAATCACAAACCCAAAGAATGTTAGTGCAATTACTCTGCGGTCTGGAAAGGTAATGCAAGAGCCTGAAATGCCTAGGGAGAAGGAGATCCCACGCACCTTGGTTGATGAAAGGGAGGAAGAAAATGCACCCACCACTCAAGAAGTGGTAAAAGAAGCTGAAAGGGCAATTCCACCACCTTTTCCTCAAAGGGTTATGGTCACTAAACCAAGTAAGAAAGCTAAGGAGAGTAACAAAGAAATCTTGGACACCTTCAGAAAGGTTGAGGTGAATATACCCTTGCTTGAGGCAATTAAACAAATACCCAAGTACGCCAAGTTCTTGAAAGATTTGTGTACACATAGAAGGCATCTGAAGGGTCATGAGAAGGTCAACATGGGTAGGAATGTTTCTGTACTTTTTGAGAAACAGAGAACCACAATGCCTGAGAAGTGTAAAGACCCAGGAACATTTATTATTCCATGCATCATTGGCAATAATAGGATAGACAATGCCATGTTAGATCTAGCAGCATCCATTAATGCTATGCCATTGTCTATTTTTTCCTCTCTATCTCTTGGTCCCTTGCAGCCCACAGGTGTAGTAATTCAGTTGGCCAATAGAAGCACAACACATCCAGCTAGACTTGTTGAAGATGTGTTAGTGAAGGTGAATGACCTCACCTTCCCAGCTGACTTCTACATCCTTAACATGCAAGAAGAGGAGTCACTCAAAAATTCTGCACCAATCATTTTGGAAAGACCGTTCTTGAAGACTGCAAGAACGAAGATTGATGTACATGCTGGTTCACTCACCATGGAATTTGGGGAGAGCATTGTACGCTTCAACATATTGGATGCCATGAAACATCCAATTAAAGAACATTTTGTCTTCCATATTGATGTATTTGATGCATTAATGGATGAGAGCTAGACCAAAATTTTGAGAAATTCTTTCCTTAATTTTTCTCATTGTGTAGATGCTTTTGTTTGTGAATCATATGAAAATTCTTTGTATGATACTTGTGTTGAAAATTCTGATTATTTGAATGAAAGTTCTGAAATTTTTAATGTTGATAAAGTTGATAATTCCATAGGGGTAGAATGTGAAGTATTGGATTTAGCAAATACAATTGAATCTAACCCCTTTGATTTGAATGTTGCAGAGATTTTGTCAAATGAAAATGCTAGCTAAATCACTTCCCTCTATAAAGCAACCTCCCACATTGGAGTTAAAGCCTCTACCGGAGCATCTGAAATATGTTTATTTGGAACCAAATGAGAAGCTCCTAGTTATCATCTCCACCAAGCTTGATAGTGATCAAGAGAAGAAGTTGCTAGAAGTGATCAAGAAGCACAAAAGAGCCATTGGGTGGACACTTGCTGATATACCAGGAATTAGCCCCTCCATGTGCATGCACAAAATTTTGTTGGAAGAGGATGCTAAATCGGTGAGACAACCTCAAAGGAGGGTGAATCCCATCATCCTCACCCTCCTAGATGTGGTGAAGAAGGAAGTCACTGATGATGATCGATTTTGTTGAGTTGTTTAAAACATCAAAATTTAAACAAATTAATGTAGTACTAGGGTTACCCTAGATTGTCTCCCGTGAACATTGGCTATTAATCTTCATTAAACATATTGAAGGTATTAATTGAACAAACAATTAAAATGGGGGGTTTTGTGGTTTCAAATCAAAATAAAGAACAATGAGCAAACAAGTTTAGTTAATTCAAACAATAGAAAATAGCAATCCTTAGTTCATCCACAAAGATTCTATCCTCATTCCACTCAAGATTTAACATTCATCCACTCTCCCACGAATTAGGTTAATTTAACAAGCGAAAATAACCCTTATGGTCCCAACGAAATTACGCAATTTGTTAGGCTCTAATCTCTCATCCCAAAGTTACGCAACCTTAGAATTAAATCTAGGATTAAGCAATCCCTAATTTAGAATCTCCTGAAACGAATTAGGGTTAATTAAGCAATATCCCCCTCATTCACCATTAATTCAATTCAAGAGACAAGGAAGAAGTAATTCATGAGAAGAAAGGAATTATATTATCATTAAAAACAAGGAACTCAAGAATCAATGTGAACTTACTAAGGATTACATAAAATTTAGCCCTCCATGGGAATGGGGGTAAAAAACGCAGTTGGGAAATGCAGAGAACTCATTAACATTAATGTAAAAGCAAGAGAAATAAGAAACCAAACCCTAGGTTGGACCCTTGGCTGTCACCCAAGGTTGCCCTAAGCTCTGGAAAATGTCCTAAATTTAGTAAAGAAGAGAAAAGGTACAAAAAGTGTAAGAACTCTCTACCCTAATTTGGTAAAAATCTATTTATACTAAAGTTAGCGTCGCCCAAAGTAATTACTTTCATTCTTTCATAGTAAACACGCGCAGCATTAGTTGGATTTTTCCTCTCTGGAGTGATTACTATGAATATTCATAGTAACCACGCGCAACACTGGGACATTTTGGACTCTCTAGAGTTGTCACTATGAATTTTGATAGTAACTACGTGCAGCACCTTTAATTCTGCATGCTTTGGAGTGACCACTATGAATATTCACAGTAACCACGCGCAGGTTTAGTGGATTCTGGGCTGCCGTAGTTGTCACTTTAAGCTTTGAAAGTGATCATTTTGGTCCCTTTGCTGGAAGTGGCTTGCTGTAGTTGTCACTATCAACTTTGAAAGTAGTTACTTTCACCTCAAAATCTAATAATTCTTCAAAATAAGCTTGGCGATTCTTGCCACATTATTCAAATGATCAAAACATATAAAATAAACTATCTAAATCAATGTAAATTAACCAAAAACTAAGAAAACTATATTATTTAGCCTAATTGGAATATTCATCTTATTTACACTATCTAAGTCTATTCTTTTCTATAAAAAGTAATAAATGATGTATAAAAATTTAGTAAAATGTGGATTCATCAGTCACCAAGTTGCTTCAAGCTGGGATCATATACCCAATCTCTGATAGCACCTGGGTTAGCCCTATGCAAGTGGTCCCAAAGAAATCTGGACTTACTGTGGTTAGGAATGAGAAGAATGAAATGATATTTACCAGAGTCCAGAACAGCTGGAGAGTCTACATAGACTACAAGCGGCTGAACCAGGCAACAAGGAAAGACCACTTCCCACTACCTTTCATTGATCAAATGCTTGAAAGATTGGCAGGTAAGTCCCACTATTGCTTTTTAGATGGTTACTCTGGTTATTTCCAAATATGTATTGCCCCTCAAGACTAGGAGAAAACCATATTTTCATGTCCCTTTGGCACCTTCACTTATCGAAGAATGCCTGCTGGCCTATGTAATGCTCCTGGCACATTCTAGAGATGCATGTTGAGTATTTTTTCTGATTTAGTGGAGCATTGCATAGAGGTCTTCATGGATGACTTCATAGTTTATGGCACATCCTTTCATGCTTGTTTAGTCAATTTAGAAAAAGTCTTGAAGAGGTGTATTGAAACTAACCTTGTACTTAACTTTGAGAAATGTCATTTTATGGTAGAGCAGGGTGTAGTTCTAGGCCACATAATCTCTGAAAAAGGCATTGAGGTTGATCCTGCAAAATTGGATGTTATTTCACAGCTTCCTTACCCCTCATACATGAGGGAGGTTCGTTCTTTTTTGGGCCATGCAGGATTTTACAGGAGGTTCATCCAGAATTTCTCCAAGATTGCAATTCCTCTTTCGAAGCTGCTGCAAAAAGATGTTGAATTCAACTTTGATGAGGACTGCAAGGAGGCTTTCAACTTCCTTAAAAAAGCCTTAACCACCACACCAATTATCCAACCTCTAGATTGGTCAATACCCTTTGAGCTGATATGTGATGCCTCAAATTATGCAGTGGGAGTTGTCCTTGCACAGCGGGTTGGTAAGGTCCCTGATGTCATTTATTATGCTTCTAGGACCTTAGACACTGCACAATCCAATTACACCACAACTGAAAAGGAATTGTTCGCCATAGTGTTTGCATTAGATAAATTTAGATCATATCTGTTAGGATCAAAAGTTGTGGTGTTCACTGATCATTCTGCTTTGAAGTTTTTGCTAAAAAAGACAGATTCCAAACCTAGGCTAATAAGGTGGATGCTCTTACTTCAAGAATTTGACTTGGAGATTAAAGACAGAAGTGGAGCACAAAACTTGGTAGCAGACCATTTAAGCAGAATAGAGGGAGTCCCTGAACTCATTCCCCTCAAAGATGATTTCCCTGATGAACAACTCTTAGAGTTGTGCACATCACATGTACCTTGGTATGCTGATTTGGTTAATTTTTTGGTTGCAGGAGTTTTCCTAAAAAATGCATAAAAAATTCAAAGGGACAAGATCAAGAGCGATGCCAAGCACTATGTGTGGGACAACCCATACTTATGAAAGTTCTGTAATGATCAAGTGATCAGAAGATGTGTCTCTAATGAAGAGATCCCATCCATGTTACAGTTTTGCCACAATTCAGTTGTGGGAGGACACCTTGGACCTCAAAGAACAGCAAGGAAGGTGTTGGACTCAGGGTTGTACTGGCCCTCCATTTTCAAAGACTCTTAGTGAACATACTCTGTCTGTTCGAGTTGCCAGAAGTCAGGAGGAATGATCACCAAGAGACAAGAAATGCCTCAACAACCTATCCTATACTGTGACATCTTTGATGTCTGGGGTATTGACTTCATGGGCCCCTTTCCCTCTTCTTTTGTTTTCTTGTACATTTTACTTGCTGTTGACTATGTTTCAAAATGGGTAGAAGCTAAAGCCACCAAAACTAATGATGCTCGAGTTGTTGCAGAATTTGTTTGCTCCAACTTATTTTGCAGGTTTGGCATCCCACGTGCCATCGTTAGTGACCAAGGAAGTCATTTTTGCAACAAGACAATGGAAGTTCTGCTGAGAAAATATGGAGTTCTGCACATAGTTTCCACAGCCTACCACCCTCAAACGAATCGCCAGGCCGAACTCTCTAACAGAGAAATTAAGAAAATACTTGAAAGAGTTGTGCAGCCCCACAGAAAAGATTGGAGCCACAGGCTAGATGATGCCTTGTGGGCACACAGTACTGCATTCAAAGCACCTTTGGGCATGTCTCCTTATAGAATAGTCTTTGGCAAAGCTTGCCATTTACCAGTGGAGATAGAGCACAAGGCGTACTAGGCAGTGAAGGCTTGTAATCTGCACTATGACTCAGTTGAAGAGCAAAGAAAGCTTCAATTGCAAGAGTTGGAAGAATTACGTCTAGAGGCATATGAAAATTCCAGAATTTATAAGGAGAAAACCAAGAGGTACCATGACAAGTTGATAGCCAGGAAAGAATTTTGTGTTGGTCAAAAGGTGTTCTTGTTCAATTCCCGCCTCAAATTTATGCCTGGAAAGCTTCACTCAAGGTGGATTGGTCCATTTATAGTCACACAAGTGTTTCCTAATGGTGCAGTGGAAATCAAGAGTGACTCCACTAACAAATGTTTCACAGTGAATGGACATCGACTGAAGCATTTATTTGAGAACTCAGTTCCATCGGAGGAGATTAAAGAGGTGGATGTGTACTCCCCCATCATTTCCTTCAACCAAGACCCCTGTCATGAGTAAATCACTTTGCACGTCAAGCTAGTGACGTTAAAGAAGCGCTTTGTGAGAGGCAACTCACACGTGAATAAGAAATTTTGTTCTTTTCCTTTGCGTTCTTTCAATTAAATTTTTGTTTTCATTTGAGCTGTGATGAGCAGAGAGATCTCTGATACAATTCAATTTTGTGTAAATAATTTTTTTGTGGACTAAGAATTTTTGCAGGGACTTTGGTAGCAGCAAAAACTTTGGGTACTCATTCATGCTCGGTACAATTCGTTCTTCGTGAAAGTGGACACTTTCATGAGCCATAGTGGTCACTTTGGCACAAGGTAAGCATGTTTCTCTCTGTAGTTCCCACTTTTAAGAGTGGAAGTGGCTACTTTGACACCTAGGGGTTCAATAATTTACGCGTGGACACTTTCCTGTCTAATAGTAACCACGGGCAAATTTGCCTTGCATTTTGGCCTCACTGTAGCTGCCACTTTCTTAATTGAAAGTGGCCACGCGCACTTGCCCACAAAAGGAACCCACTGTAGTTGCCACTTTCAAACTCAAGAGTAGCCACACGCACTTGCCCACAAAAAGGAACTCACTGTAGTTGCCACTTTCTTAATTGAAAGTGGCCACGCGCACCATTTCTTGGGCTAGCCCATTGCGCTCAGCCCCTAAATCCCTTGAAAGTCACAATGCCCAGCTCACTTCACTCACAACATCCACTCACGCCACCTACTCACAACGCAACTTCTGACGCAACTCATGACACCATCCCTCCACCTCCCAATTGAATTTTTGCACCCTCAATTCTCACATTCCCACTTCCGCCGCCACACCCAAGGCTCCAAGCAAGGTAAATCTCTCAACCTCTCTTAATTCATGGTTTAGGGTTCTTGGATCCCCCAATTTGGGGCTTTTTAATTATGCCCTTATATGTTGCAATTGATGTGAATTTCTTGTATAATTAAGCATTCTTGTATGAATTAGAGTGGGTGAGGTTCTTTAATTGCACCCAATGGCCATGTGTGATTGCCACCATGTTCTACGTGCCAACTTTTGTCCCCAAAAGTGGCCATGCCCATTTCCCCTTTGCTATGACTCCCATTTGCTGTTTTTGTTATGCCCCTCCCCTTTATTTTTATGTTCTCAAACATGCCCATCGTGCCATCCCTTTTCATGTTAATGCATGTTGATGTCTAAATTCGGTTCATGTCCATTTACATTAAGTTATAACCTCTCCATTTTGCTGTCTTGCTTCTCAATTCCATGATATTTTGCTGTTGTTGCACTTGATTCTCCTGCACCTTCTATAATTAGCTCTGATTGCTGGCCTTTCTGGATGTTGAACATGCTTTTCGTGACTTTAATTTCACTGTTGCTGTGTTATGGCCCTTGAACTTAGCAGCTACATTGTGTTCTACAGTCGATTACTATACATGGTGAACGTTTGCCACACCATTTTTTTTGTACTTAATTACAATTGTATGTATCATTTGAGCTCTATGCTTTGCCTATAGAATGCATCTTTTATGGAATGCAGTGTGTTTTTACTATGTACCATGATCAGCATTGAATGCTCTTTGAGTCATATGTGGCACTATACACCCTTTATGCGTACAAGTCATTTAGGATTGCATCAAAATAATTTGCACCCCCTTTCACTGGTCTGATTACTTGCTGTTGTTTGTTACCATGGAGGGTTGACCCAATTTTTCCTGCACTATCCATTCACATACTCTTTCTTTTCTGTAGGATAATATCTAGCACTCCCAGAAGGAACACCCCCAGAACCAAGAGGAGCAGGCCAGCTGAAGCCTCATCATCTCAGCCCCCTCCTACCCATCACCCCAGGTTCAGGTCCCCAGAGCATGAACAGTATTTCAAGGAGAACATCTTGCGGCGCCAGATCATCCAAGACAGGAATTTTGAAATCCAGCAGGGGATATTTCAACAGTTTTAGGAGGAAATAGACAGGCGTGGCTGGAGACTTTTCACTTCCTGTGCAAGCAATGGGTGGAAGGACATCACCCAGGAATTCTATGCTAATGCCCTGCGCTTGGAAGTTGACACTTACCCCCCCAGGCACACCATGGTCAGGGGTAAGCAAGTTAGTTTCACTCCAGCTACCATCTAGAGGGTTTTAAACATCCCTCCTCTGCAGAAGCAACCTGGCCAGCTGGATTTCACTGCATTCCGCAAATAGAAGGAATCAGATTACCAGCCTATACTTCAAACAATCTGCATTGAAGGAGAAAATTGGGAATTTGATTGTAAAATGCAGCCCAAGAATCTGACCACCAAACACCTTCTCCCTGCTGCCAAGGTGTGGAGTATCTTCGTTGTCACCTCATTCATGCCAGTCATCCATACCTCCACCATTGCAGTGAAGAGGGAAAAACTCATCTATGCTATTCTCACTGGCATGCCCATCCATGTTGGGGAGGTCATCAGCAGTGCCATGCTGGAAGTCCTTAAAAGGAGCAGAGATTCTCTAGCTTTTCCCTCTTTAATCACTATGTTATGCTAGGATGCACGTGTTGATTTTGGAGACTACCAGCAGAGAGTTAGAGCACTCCCCCCCCATTTCCACTGCCTTGGTGAAGGACCTATTTAAGCCAAAGAAGTCTTCAGACCCAGGCCTCACTCTGCCAGCAGAATACAAGAAGGAGACCCCTGCAACAATTAGGGAGCAGCTGCAGCAAATAGCAAAGAGGCAGACTGCCATCCACTCTGGTCAAAACAACGTGCTCTTCCTCATGGAGACCATGATGCTGAACATTGGCAAGAAGATGGGGATGATTTCAGACTAGATCTATTATGCTCCCTGTTTCCCTGCCCCTTTCCTCAAAGCTGCTGTTCAGAATGACCTGCCTCCATTCAATCCCAATGTCCTCAGAGATGCCCCCAACTCCAGTTCCTCAGAGAAAGCAGAAGAAGCAGAGGAAGATGAAGGCACCACCTCATCCACCTCTGATGAAGATGCCACTTAGTCCACCTTTCGTGTTTTCTTTTCTTTCTCTGCTTAGATGCCCTCAGTTCCATCAGGAGGAGCATCATTGTGCCCCTGAACTTTGAGTACATCATCTATAAAAGAGGGGTGAACTCTTTGTCCCTGTTTTGCATTTATTTGTAGCTTACTTTTCCTGCACCATACTAGCTAAAATACAAAAATATTTTCCTCATTTCTATTCTTCTCTTTTCCTTTTAATCTAGTTCCCTTTTGTAATTTTGCTTTTATGCTCTGATTGCATTTCTCATCCAACTCTTACTCATTCTCATTTTTGTACATATTTACTGTCCCTACCATTTTGAGCATATTTTCTTGTCGGGTGAATTGTACTCTCATTTTGCAAGTTATTATCACTTTTACCATGGTAGTGATTTGGGCCTTTTTACTTCTTTTCTGTGTGCATATTACATGTATTTTTGCATTCATCTTCTAGAACTTGCCTTGTTTCTTAATTAAATATGCATTGTGCAATTTTCCATCTAGATGATTGAGGCCTTCTTTGCACATACCCTTCCCCCCACCCTTGCACTTCATTTCCTTGTTCCCTACTTCTTGCTTTTGTCAAACTTAGTCAACAAAAATAGAGGTATTTCTTTTGAGTTGCCTCAAGATTGAGTCCAAGAAACTAAGTTTGGGGTGCTGATTATGCTTGTAGTTGCTTGAGGACAAGAACTGTCCTAAGTTTGGGGTGGTGAATAGCATACATGTTCATAATCCACATAAAAAAAAAATGATTGTCAAAGTCCATGACATCACAAAAATATGAATGAATGAATGAAAAATGAGAAAAGAAAGAAAGAAAAATATAGCAAGGCATTTGAGTTGAAAAAAGATTTCCACATAAGGCAAATTAAAAAAAATGTGGTGAAAGAATGCTTGAACCTCTTAAGCTACATCATTTAAGGCATTCCACTCTAGTTGTTGTACTAAATCACTCAAAAGAACTCCCTCCTCTTGAGTACTCACTTGATCTTGTGACCCACCTTGAGTAAATTTGAGCCTATCCTAACCCCATTTGTGACTAACAATGCCCTCATGATAGGTGGTTCATTGTGTCTAGGCAAAGGAGATTGAGAATATGGGCAAGCCTATGGTAGGATGAGGCAAAATGCATGCATTGAGGGAAAACACTTAGCCTGAAATGTTATTGAGTGATGAGTGAAACACCACCCTGTGAGATGGATAGTTTCTTTGCATTATGTGAGTCACATGAAACCTTGCTTGATTCTTTTGTTTCAATTTAGTGGGACTTTGCATGGAATATTTGACATGAATATGATTCCTCTGTTGAATGAGTCTATGGTTGTGAAGATGTTGGAAGTGCTAATTAAAGCATGAAGTTGAAATGAAATTTTTTTTTGGATAAATCCAACCCTCTTCATTTAAGTTGCTTGAATTTTAATTTGCTTGAGGACAAGTAAAAGTTTAAGTTTGGGGTTGTGTTGAATCCACTTTTTATTATATTTTTACTTGCCTTTTTGGTGCTCCTTGGTAGAAAAAATGGACTTAGACAGTGTAAATAATACAAAAATCACATTTTGAGTAAATATCATAGGTTTATTAATTTTTGGTTAATTTTCATTTAATTACATAGATATAGATTGCAATTTTAATTATCTTGATAATTTTGCAGAGTCCCCAAGCTAATTTTGAGAAATCTTGGCCCTTGGATGAAAGTTGACCCCAAAGTAGCCACTTTCAGGAGCAAAAGTAGCAACTACAGCAAGTCTGGGCATTAAAGGGTCCAAAGTAGCTACTTTCAACCTTCATAATAGCAACTCCAGAAAGCTCCACGGACGCCGCTTAGGAAGCAATATGTGTGTGGACACTATTGCCTTTCATAGTGGCTACGCACATCCAAAGTAGCTACTTTCAGCATGAAAAGTGGCAACTTCAGAGAATTTGCAAGCCAACGTAGATACGCGTGGACACTCTCAAGAGCCAAAGTGGACACTTTCAAAGGCATAAGTGGGCACTTTGCTAACATGTCCTCCACTATAAATAGATTTTAGGAATTAGGGTACGGGGGCTTGGACAATTAATTTTTCTTGGATTCCCTTTGCCAAATTAGGACATTTTTCTTTCCAGAGCTTTGGAGCCTTGGGTGACAGCCAGGGGTCCATTATAGGTTTTAATTTCCAATTTCCTTTAAATTCTTATTGAGTTTACATTAATGTTGTTTACGTTTCTGCATTTCCTTCTTTCATTTATGAAGCCCATCCATATGGAGGGCTAAATTCTCTTGTAATTCCTAGTCAACTCACATGGTTCTTGAATTCTTGGGTTTAATGGCAATATTACTCTTTCTTTTCTTGGATTTATTAACCCCAATCTTTGAATGAAATGAAATTTGTACGAGGGGAACATTGCTTAATGAACCCTAAATTACCCAAATGAAATTCTAATCCAAAATTGCTTAATTTTGATTAATCTTTGAGATTGCTTAATCTTAGGGATAGAGATTGGAGCCCATTAAGATGCTTAATTTTAATTGGGATGCTAAAGTTAATTTTTGCTTGTTAGATTAACTTAATTCAAGGGAAAAAAAAGGGATTATTGAATCATTCGAAAGAATAGGGATAGAACTCATTGATTGACTAGGGA
This sequence comes from Abrus precatorius, assembly GCF_003935025.1. Taxonomy (NCBI): domain Eukaryota; kingdom Viridiplantae; phylum Streptophyta; class Magnoliopsida; order Fabales; family Fabaceae; genus Abrus; species Abrus precatorius. Next base: position 6,865,629 of record NW_020874291.1, on the reverse strand, counting down.
TTACTCTTCTTAATTGATTGAATTTCATTAGTTTACATTTTGCTCTTGATTAAAATTTGGAAATTGACAAACCTCCCCCCAATTTACTTGCTTTAAAATATATGTTTACACTTGTTCGATGTATGTTCCCAACCAAAAATTCCTTGGAGACGACCTAGGACAACACCCTAGTATTGCATTCATTTCTTTGCATATTTGATGAGGATTAACGACAATCTTTGTGCATAACGAGTAGCAAAACTCGTTTCATCATGGACAAGTTGAAATTTCCAACAGAGAAATCAAGAAAATTCTGGAGAAAGTGGTTAATAGCATAAAAAAGGATTGGTCAAGGAAACTGGATGACACATTGTGGGCATATAGGACTGCATTCGAAACACCAATTGGTATGTCAATATATCAATTAGTGTTTGGAAAGGCATGTCATCTTCCTGTGAAACTTGAGCACAAGGCATATTAGGCTACTAAATGGTTAAATTTTGATTTAACAAATGCTAGAGAAAAGAGGATACTTCAATTACATGACCTAGAAGAATTCAGACAAGCTACATATAAAAATGCAAAACTGTGTAAGGAAAACAATAAAAGAATTCATGATAGATTCATTACGCAGAGAGAGTTTAAACCAGGGCAACTAGTTATGCTATTCAACTCAAGACCAAAGCTATTTCCTGGAAAGCTCAATTCAAGATGGTCAGGACCTTTCATAGTAAAAGAAGTTTCTCCCTTTGCTGCAATGTTAATTAAAGACCAGAAGGAAGGGAGAGAATTTAAAGTCAATGGCCAAAGGTTAAAAATCTACCATGGAGGAGAAGTCAACAGGAATAATTCTTGCATTAACTTGGTTTCTCAGCAGTAAGGAACATTTAACGTCAAGCTAGTTACGTTAAAAGAGCGCTTTGTGAGAGACAACTCACATTTCTGAACCAATTTTGTTACTTTTGATTGTAATTGAATTTTGATATTGATTTCATTTCATTTGAAATTTTATCTCTTGTGATTATGCTTTATTCTGCATTTTGAGGTCGATTTGTTTGAGTAAACTGAATTTTGTGTTGTGAGTGTATGGTGAAACGATTAGAATTGAATAAGTGAGTCATGTGAGTTTTAAGGAGTTCTACTTAATGAAAGTGACCACTATTTTTCAGAAAAGGAGGCACGCAGAGACCTAGAAGAAAAGTTGCTCTCTGGAACAATTATTTTTCTGAATAAAAGTGATCAGCAGAAGTCTAAGGAAAGAGCCTCTCTTTGGAACAACCACTTTTCTTGAGTAAAGTGGCCACGCGCAGGTAAAATGGAGGTAAGAGTTTGCGCTAGAAAAAGTATTCACATGCATGAGTAATAGAGCACCAAGGTTTGCGCGTAATCACTTTCTTTTGAAATAGTAGCCACGCACAAAGAAGTGAGTTTGCCTGTTATCACTTTTTTCAAAAATAGTGAAAATGCGCATTTTACTTAAAACCAGAGAAAGACATTGATCTCTGGAACATTCACTTTTCCTAAAAATAGTGCACACGCTCAAAGCATTAACTCTGAAAATGCTCACTTTTCCTTTCAAAAGGAGTCACGTGCGTCAGTGTGGCAATATATTCAGAAAAGAGTAACCATGCACACACATTCACAACCCTAAACTCACATTTTTCTCCTAATTCCTTTTTTATTCTCACTCTCTAAGCATTGATCAAGCAATATTTTCTTTCTAGCAAGTTTGAATCTACATTTCTACACTTCTATTGTAGGTAAATTCTATTCATTTATGGAAACTGTGATTCGGGTTCTTCGTGGATAAATTTTGGAAAAATTCTAAATATGGAAACTGAGAAAATTTTCTAAGATTAATTGATTCAAATATGCAATTAAAGGATAATGTGCCTAGATTCTCACTTAAAATGACAATGTTATTTGAAGATTCGTAGCTACATTATGAATATATACATGAACACTTTTTCTATAGAAAGTGAGTTGAAATGAGGGACTTAATTGAAAATTTTGATTGTGATTCATCTGCATTATATTGATACTATATGCTAGAACTGAAAGCTAGAAATTTTTCAATCTGATTTTTTTAGGTTGTTATACATTAAGGATGTAGGTTGAACTTTTCCTGACTATGATTAATAGTACTTTGCATCTGCATTTTACATACTTGGACAGATTGTAATTTAGCAAGAACCTCTACCAACACTCCAGTGGGATCCACTTCAAGGGGAACTCCAAGGACCAAGAGGGGTAGATTAGCAGGAGCACCCTCTTAATCAAGACCAACTCCTCAGCATGACCCCAGATTCAGGAGTATAGCTCATGAAAACCATTTTAGAGCTAATATCCTAAGAAGGAAAGTGGTCCAAGACATAGCATTTGAGATTGCTGAAGACAATTACCTAGAATATAAAGAAGAAATTTAAAAAAGAGATTGGGAATCTTTTTGCTCATTGGCTGGAATAGGATAAAGAGAAATTACTCAGAAATTATATGCAAATGCCATGAGGTTTAAAGGAGATCAGATACCTAAATACAATACAATGGTTAGGGGAGCGAGGATTGAATTCTCTGTTGCCAACATCAACAGGGTCCTCAACAACAATATCTAAAAATAACATGGACAGCAAGATTTCGGTGCCTTCAAGGACCTTCAGGACAAGGATTATTATAAGATCCTACATAGAATTGGAAGACCAAGGACCACATGGGAATTGAACACAGCAGAGAAACCAAAATGAATTGCCACAAAGAGTCTCCTACCATTTGCCAAAGTTTGGAGTGCTTTCATACTCAGCTCATTTATACCAGTAAAACATAGTTCCACATTAGCAGTAAAGAGGGCTGAACTCTTATTTGCTATAGTGAATGAGATGTATTGATGAGGACATGGTTAAGGACAAGAGGAACAACGCACTTGAAGGACTTGGGGGACCTATGACTAAAGCAAGAACTAAGAAGGCAAAGGAGACTCTAAATCAAGTGGTAGCAACAATTCTAGAAGTTGCCCCTAAGTTGGAAGACTTAGAGCCTAAATTGTTTCATTGCATTGTTCCAATTGAAGACCCTTGATGCAAGAAGGGCTGCTAGTATTTTTTTTATTTTATTGTTTTAAAAGCATTGTATGCTACTAAATAAAGTTTGTCATAAGTTTAAGTGGGCTGCCATATGGGCATACGAATTTAGCCCAATAAATTAAAGTTATTGTTGCTTCTTTTATTTTCATTATGTTTTAATGGGCTAGCTAGCCCATAATAACTTTTAGGGTTTTGTGGCTGCTAAGTGTAACATCCTGTGCTTTGTGTCATGCCTGTAGTATATCATTGAAAAAAAAATCTATAGTACTTTATGAGCAGAAAGAAACCGTGTATGTACAGTAGCCCCTGATGTCAATAGTGACATCATGCTGATGTCATCGGCGACGTCACGCTAATGTCATTGGCGACATCATGCTGACATCACGTTTATGTCATTGGTGATCTCATGCTGATATCATCGCTTACATCATCGATGACATCACATTGACATCATCGCTTGCATCATGCTGACATCATCGCTTACATCACGTTGACGCTGACATCATCGCTTACATCTTCAAAAATTTTCTATAAATAGGGAGCGTCACATGAAATTTTCATTTCTTCACTCCTACCCAAGGTTCTCGAAGGTTCTAAGGTCATATCTCGCCATTTTCTCCCATACTAAACCTCATAAACTTAGATTTCTCTTCAGATCTGTGATTCTGCGTCCGTTCTAAAGGATTTCAAGTAAGTTTCTCTAAGTTTGAAGTTAGATTTACCGTTCGTTTCTCTTCTTCTTCTTTTTCTTATAGATGTTCATGGTATTCCTAGGAAAAACTCCGTTCTAGAGTTAAATCTTCGGTTAAATCCTTGTAAAAGCTCTGTTTTGAGGTAAGGGGGGCTCTACTTTATCATTTTGTTATGTTTATTACTTGTATTCTCATAGATCTTGTCATGTATGTGATTATATGTGGAATAATCCTTATTTTATGAAAAATAATCGGTGAGAAGTGAGAATAATTGGCTGTTTATGTGATTTTATGATGAATACATGGTGAAAATGTGATATTATGTTCAAATAGGGCATGATAAGGTATATTGAGGATGGTTGATATGATTTTATGATTTTGTGATATGAAATATACAAAGAGATGGATGTTTCATGTTTGAATATATTGTGTTTCCTGTTAAAATGATGTGTATTGTGAATATGCCATGATTTGATGAAAAGTATGTGGAAAAATGATGAAAAATATGTGTGAATATGAGAAATGGCATATGTGAACATGTGAATATACTTGAAAGAGTATGAGATGGAAAAAGATATGATGTAAATAGTTACAGAGATACACTGGGGAAGTGGAAGATGGAGACGATATGGGATATCTTGGAGAAATGCAGGGTGGTGAGTGACATTCGGGATTGTGCACGGAATATTGTGTTCGAATGCACCACATGGCCACACACTCGTTTCTCAACTTGACTCCTGACTATTACCTTTGCTAAGGGGCCATCTATTGCATGCGTTGTATCCATATTGCATTGGGTCATCCGGCGACTATTTACATGGATGTGTAAGACCTCGGGATAGAGGCATCGGATAACTGTGGCCACAGGGCGCGGTAAGCGCGGTTAAAAGTAAAACAAATTATGAATCTGTGGAATATAATGTGTTTGTGTGTTGAGATGAGAACATGCTTTATATAACACTGTGATATGCAAATGTCATGATGTTTTCTTTAATCGTGATAAGATGTGTTTTGTGATGAATATGTGTGATGTATGAATGGTAGGGTAGAGACTCACCCTTACATAACATTTTTTAGGAAAATAGGACGAATAGTACCAGGCTCACAGTGCATGGATGGATGAGAACTGTTATAGGACTTAGTTATTTTGAGTTATGTAATGGATAATTTCAGTTCTATAGCATTCTTTTGAAATAGTTGTAAAACTACTATTTCTCTTTGTTGCTGATGAAAACTTTAGAATCTTTGTTTTTCTAAAGTACTTATGAATTAATGAAATTTTACTCTATGAACCTTATATCATTTCAATGTCTCTTTCTTATTAGAGAGTTTTGAAAGAAAATTTACTTTACCATTTAAATTTTTATGAAAATTTATCATATATTAAGGAAAGAAATATAAGGCATTACACTAAGTGGCAGCCCCTATATGTATTCACATTTACATCAATGAAAGTAGATTTGGATTATCAAACAAAACTTTGTGTGAGAGTGATTCTTCTGGGTATTGGCTGAACCAAGTCTGAGACTTATCAAGGACTTTCCACCTCTCTTATGGCGTCTTTGTGTCTTATCTTTCTCCCTGAAAGTGGCGCCACCCATTATCACCACCACGTTTCCCTTGAAACCCTAAATTTCTCAATTTTCGTCGAAAACATGTCCTGCTCATAACTTTCGTTCTACAAATCCTTTTTCAATGATTGTTGAGTCAAAATTGCTTCCCAAAACATAAGGATTCACCTTGTTTTGCTCTCGTTCAATTTTGAGTTCTATAGCTTGAGATATAGTTCTGAGTTCGTAAACGACGTTCGCCAACCCTTTTGCATTTTTTTATCCAAGAAAGGTCTTCTTCCAGAATTCTAGCAAGGGGATTTGATGATGCGAGATTTTTGCTACTCGTTATGCACAAAGATTGTCGTTAATCCTCATCAAATATGCAAAGAAATGAATGAAATACTAGGGTGTTGTCCTAGGTCGTCTCCAAGGAATTTTTGGTTGGGAACATACATCGAACAAGTGTAAACATATATTTTAAAGCAAGTAAATTGGGGGGAGGTTTGTCAATTTCCAAATTTTAATCAAGAGCAAAATGTAAACTAGTAAAATTCAATCAATTAAGAAGAGTAATCCCTAGTCAATCAATGAGTTCTATCATTATTCTTCCAAATGATTCAATAATCCCCTATTTTTCCCTTGAATTAAGTTAATCTAACAAGCGAAAATTAACCTTAGAATCCCAATTAAAATTAAGCATCTTAATGGGCTCCAATCTCTATCCCTAAGATTAAGCAATCTCAAAGATTAATCAAAATTAAGCAATTTTGGATTAGAATTTCGTTTGGGTAATTTAGGGTTCATTAAGCAATGTTCCCCTCATGCAAATTTTGGGGTTAATAAATCCAAGGAAATAAAGAGTAATATTGCCATTAAACCCAAGAATTCAAAAACCATGTGAGTTGACTAGGAATTACAAGAGAATTTAGCCCTCCATATGGATGGGCTTTATAAATGAAAGAAGGAAATGTAAAAACGTAAGCAACATCAATGTAAAATCAATGAGAATCAAAGAGAAATTGGAAATTAAAACCTATAATGGACCCCTGGCTGTCACCCAAAGATCCTAAGCTCTGCAAAATGCTCCAAAAGTGGCAAAAGAATCTAAGGAAATGTAAAAAAAGCCCCCGTACCCTAATTTCTCAAATTCTATTTATAGTGCAGAAATTTTCGCCCAAAGTGACAACTATGGTTTCATAGTGATAACGCGCAGCATTCTTAAGTGATTACGCACATTCCATAGTGATAACGCGCAAGGTCTGTGATTTTGGCCTCTCTGGAGTTATCACTTTGGCTTCATAGTGATAACGCGCAACGCCCAAAGTGATTACTCTCGCTCCATAGTGTTTACGCGCAGGTCTTGTGTTTTTCCCTCTCTGGAGTTGTCACTTTGGCATCAAAGTGATAACTTTCGCTGCTCCAGAGTGTCTACTATGGTTCCATAGTACCTACGCGCAGGATCTTGTACTTTTTGGCCTTTCTGGAGTTGTCACTATGGGTTCATAGTGATCACTCTGGTCTACCTTTTTGGAACAAGCTTGCTGTAGTGTTCACTATAGACTCCAAAGTGATCACTTTCACCTCAAACTTTCTCAAATGCTAAAAATCCATGGAAAAAGTCTAGAAACTCCTGCACAATTATTCAAATGATCAAAATTACAAACTATATCTATGTAAATCAATGTAAATTAACCGAAAATTAAGAAATCTATTATAAATTGACCAAAATGATATTTTTATGTTATTTACAACCCTAAGTTTACTTTTTTCTATTAAGAAACATTAAAATAACAAGTAAAAATCCAATAAAATGTGGATTCATCACAACCCCAAACTTAAACTTTTGTTTGTCCTCAAGCAAATCAAAATTCAATAAAGTCAATTGTAAGTGGGTTGGATTTATCCAAAAATTTTCTTTCAAAATTTTCATTCCAAAATTAAACTCTAATTGACACTTCCAATGTTTCCACAATCATGGATTCATTCAACAAAGAAATCATGCCCAATTCAATTAATTCCAAGCAAAGTCCCACTAAACTGAGCCAAAAATCTAGCAAGGTTTCATGTAATCCACACAATGCAAAGAAATTATCTAACTCAAAAGATGTTTCTTCACTCTTCACTCATCCATATTTCAGGCTAAGTGTTTTCCCTCAGTTCATGCAGTTTGCCTCACCCTACCATATGCTTGCCCCTGTTCTCAATCTTCTTTGCCTAGATACAAGGAACCACCTATCAAGAGGACTTTGTTGGTCACAAATGTATTAAGTTAGGTCAAAATGTTGATCAAGGAGGGTCAAAAGTTCAAGTGGGTTTTCAAGAGGAGGGAATTCCTTTAAGTGAGTGAGTACAATAACTAAGAGTGGAATGCATAAAATGATGCAGCAAATGATATTCAAGCACTCTTTCACCATATTTTTCATTTACTTTGCCTTATGTGGAGAATTCTTTTTCTATCAAAATGACTTGCTATATTTTTCTTTTTCTTTTTCTTTTTCTTTCATCAATATTTTTTTTTTTAGACTTTGACAATCATTCTCTTCTTCAAATTCAAGCAAATTTTTTTTTGACATGTAATATTGACATGTAAAATCCTCACCACCCCAAACGTGAGAGCTTGCTTGTCCTCAAGCAACTACAATCATAATCAGCACCCCAAACTTAATTTATTGCATTCACTCTTGATGCAACTCAAAAGAAATACCTCTATTAAGGGAAGGAAGATGTTTCTGCAGATTAAGTTTGGCAAAAGAAGGAATGTAAAACAAGGGAAGTTAGGTGTAAAGGTGTTGAAGGGTTGGTGGGTTCGTGCAAAGATGGCCTCAATCAGCTAGATGGAAGATTGCACAATGCATATTCAATTAAGAAGCAGGGCAAGTTCTAGAAGATGAATGCAAATATACATGTAAATTGCACATAGAAAGGAATTTAAAGGCTCAATTCTCTACCATGGTGAAAGGTGATAATTACTTAACAATATGTGATTACAATTCACCTTACAAGAAAATATGCGCAGCACGGTAGGAACGAAAATATTCAAAAACAGAGGATGATCATGAGTTGAATGGGAAGTGCAATCAAAATATAACTATGGAATTACAAAACTGGACTATATTAAAAGAGAGATAAGGAAAATATTTTTGTATTTTCATTTAACACCGTGCAAGAAAATTAGACTAAGAACAATGGAAACAGATGTAAAGAGATCACCCCCCTTTCATAGAAAGTAAACTCACAACTCAGGGGTCAAATTCATGCTCCTCTTGATAGAACTGAGGGCACTTTCTGCACAAATATACATAGAATTCAGTATAGGGAGCAAATATAAAGCCAGAAAATAGAATAGATATATATAAACGAAAATGTTGGAGATGTTCAGATTAAGAGGAACAATAAGAAAATAAAGCAGTAAAGGTGGAAACTGAAATGTATGATATTTACAAGGAATTGATGGTTAGCAGTAAATACAGGGAAATAGCAGAAAGTAAGTGAAAAGTGAGTGCAGTGAAAAAGAAAAAACTAAGACTAGATAGCATCTTCATCCGAGCTGGAAAAGGAAGAATCATCATCATCATCTTCTTCTGCTACTGCTGGAAGGTCGTCATCTGAGGTACTGGAGCTGTTGTCATCGGCTTCAGCTTTGGTAGGGGCAGGTGGAGGAAAGGGTGGAAGGTCACTTTGGACTGCTGGTCGCAGGTAAAGGGCACTGAAAGTAGGAGCTTCATAAAGCTGTGTGGTAGTCATCCCCAGCTTTTTCCCTATATTCAGCAGCATAGTGTCCATCAGAGTCATGAGGGCCTTCTGCCCAGCATGAATGGAATCCTGCCTCAGAGCAAGCTGCTTCATCTGCTCCCTCATCCTCATTGGAGTATCCCTCCTGTAATCAGCTGGTAGAGATAGTCCTAGGTCAGCATTCTTTGGTTTGAAGATGTCCTTCTGCAGTAGTAATAGGAGGGGCTGTTCTAATATTCTGTAGGTAGTCCCCAAAATCTACCCCAGCGTCTTGGCACAGCATGGTGATGATGGATGGGAAACCCATGGAATCTCTGCTTCTGCTCAAGATGTCCATAATGGCACTGCTGATTACCTCACCCACATGGATGGGCATTCCTGTCAGAATGGCATAAATAAGCTCTACTCGCTTCACTGCTAAGGTAGAGGAGTGGAGGACCGGCATGAAAGAACTGAGGATGAAGACACTCCATATTTTTGCTGCAGGAATGAGGTGCTTAGTGGTCAAGTGCTTGGGTTGCATCTTGCAGTCAAACTCCCAATTCTCACCTTCTTTGTAAACAGTTTCAAGGATAGGCTTGTAGTCCTTATCCTCTTGGATGCTGAAGGTTGTAAAGTCCAGTTAGCCAGCTGACTTATGCACAGCTGGGATATTCAGAACTCTTTGGATGTTGGAGGGGGTGAAGTTGATCAGTTTTCCCCTCACCATGCTGTGTCTGGGAGGGAGAGTGCCGCTTTTAATCCTTATTGCGTTGGCGAAGAACTCTTGGCCGATTTCCTTCCACCCATTTCCAGCATAAGTTGTAAAAAGGTCCCATCCTCTTCTTTGAATCTCCTCCTCAAATTGGGGATAGGTGCCTTCTTGAATCTTAAAGTTACGGTCCTGTACCAGCTTCCTTCTCAGGATATTTGTTTTAAAATATTCTTCATGTTCCAAGGACCTAAACCTCGGGTCATGGTTAGGAGGAGGTGCAGAGGAAGAGGCACCAGTTGTTTTGGCCCTCTTGGACCTTGGAATGCTCTTCCTTGGTCTGTTGACCATTTTTGCTGCAGAGAAAAAGGAAATATGTGTGAGATATTCTGCAGCAACGATGTATATCAAACAAAATAATATTCAACTAACTGAGACAGCAAACCAGAACATCAGGAATAGGATACAATGCAAGGTGATCACATTATGGTTCAGGCAAAACAACATTAAGACAACCAAATTGGACATAGGCAATGATGCAGCAAACTGAAATTAAGTGTACATGAAGCAAACAAGTGGTAACAGACCATTTTGTACTGCAGCAAAATGTCAAGAACTATGGAGATAAATAACAAGGATGTTCAATTTTGATTTGCAGAGAGCATTTACAAAGAATAATGCATGGTTGCAGTTAGGGAGATTCAAAAATTATCACAACAAAAGGACAGATGCAACTACAATTGCACTCAACAACATTTTGAATTTCAGTATGGGTTCAGTACAGAGAAGTGCAAAATGTATGGTCAATTATGATGCACAGAATTCAAGAAGCAATCAGGAAGACGAAGCAATTGGATTAAAGTTCAAAGGAATTCTTCACTATGAATACAACTGGATAGTAAGGTGAAAGTGATGTATGATGCATTATATGCAGATTTCCAGCACATTAAAGAGGTGCACAGGGCCAATGGAGTGTGTGCAATGGAAGGGCAGCAATGATAATATCCCTAAATGCCATTCTGATTTTTAGATCAAATAGTCACTTTTGCAGATTCTAGGAAACACTATGGGGACATATTCAGGACCAGATTAACCAGAGCCACAAAAGAGGGTTTTGTACTTAGCCATAAATTTAACAGTTGCAGCACACATTAAGCATTATACGCAAGCACCAACATAGTAGAATGTTCAACTTCAAGCATTTTTGTAGGTAGGAGTGGCTATCCTAAGGTCCAACAATTCTAAATTTGACAAAATAACCAAATTAAATGCTCTAACATCCTACAAATAGACAAGCATCCTATAATGACAATTGTGCATTATCAGTTTCAGTCCAGGAATTGCCAATTAAAACATGCAAAGTAAGCACTCTTGGGGTGACTACCCTAGGGTTGAACAATGCAGTATGCAACAAATTAACTAATTAACTTCTGTAATCACTTCCAAACAGACAATTACATTCCACATTGTAGTTGGGATTTATTAACCTCAATTTTTCGAAGCCCCAAATTAAAATTGTCGAAACAACAGTGAGCACTTTGGGGTTTGACAATGAGAGAAACTGCAGAAATTCACCCACTACACACCCCTTGTCCATTTTAATCAAGCTATTGACACCTCAACCAACAGAATATATGCAGAAATAACAATTTATGAGGCTCCAGTTTAAAATCCCAAACACAGTGGGCACTTTAAGGGTTAATCAGATAGAGGCAGAAAATTTAATCAAATTAATAGTCTCTATTCATTCGAATCATGCAAACAAACCGAGAATATCATGTTTTCCCAAGCAATCTCAATTCGAAAACCCAGAATTTAAAAACCCCAAATTAATGAATGAAGAACCCTAATGTAGAAAGAAGGGAAATTTGAAGAATTACCTGGATAGGAGCTTGAGAGAGGTGCAAAATTATATGACTGGGTGAGTTTTAGCACAAACCAATGCAAAGGGGGAGGGAATTTGTAGAAAGATTGGAAGCGGGGGTGAGAGTGCTCAGAGGTTTATTGAGAGTGGGTGAGAGAGTGAACACTTTTAGTTTATATAGGTTTCTGGCGTTATCACTTTCAAACCATAGTGAACACGCGCATTTGTATTTAGCAAGTGAAGTGGCGCGCGTAATCACTATGGTGTGAAAGTGATAACTACAGAGAAGGCTTTTGGTGAAGTGGCTTGCGCGTAGTTACTATGAGATGGGAGTAACTACGCGCATCAACGTTAGTCTAGGAGGTGCCTGTGTAGTTATCACTATGGAACCAAAGTGATAACTACAGAGAGCCTTCTATATTCCAGTTATCTGCGCGTGTTCACTATGAACTGGGAGTGATGACGCGCAAACCCATGACCCAAAAACCTCTTCAAAGTGATCACTATAGGCTGAAAGTGAAAACTACAGAGAGTGGATTCACTTACCTTAGCATGAAAGTGACTACTATGAAATGGAAGTGGACACCTTGGATAGGTCTTGGTGCATAGGGACTTCCTATGGTCTCTGCATGAATCAGATTCAAAATTTAAAACTGTCCACTGTAACAAAAATGAAGAATATGTAATAAAATCATGTTTAATGCATCTCAATTCACAGCTCAAAAAAAAAATGCTTATTGGATGAAAAGAACCATAAAGAATAAAAATAAAAATAAAACTAAATACAAAAAAATTCTTAATCAACTTGTGAGTTGCCTCTCACACAACGCTTCTTTAATGTCACTAGCTGGACGTATGAAATTATTTATGGGAGCCAAGGGATGGAATGGGGGTTGGTGCATGGTGATATCAAGTTAATCTCTTCAGCTTCTTCCAAGGTAGCTGAGTTTTGCAAGAATGGCTTCAAGCAGTGCCCATTCACCATAAAACTTTTGCTAGTGTAGTCACTTATGATCTTCACTGCACCATGGGAAAATACCTTTGTAACAGTGAAAGGTCCAAGCCACCTTGATTTGAGCTTTTCAGGCATGAGTTTAAGACGAGAATTAAACAAGAGAACCTTTTGACCAACATAGAACTCTTTGCTTGAAATCTTCTTATCATGGTATTGTTTGGTCTTTTCCTTATAAATTCTGGAGTTCTCATAGGCCTCAAGACGTAGCTCCTCCAACTCTTGCAGCTGTAATTTCCTGTGCTCTCCAGCTGAATCATAATGGATGTTGCAAGCCTTTACTGCCCAATAAGCTTTGTGTTCCACCTCAACTGGCAGATGGCAGGCTTTTCCATAGACCACCCTGTATGGTGACATTCCCAAGGGTGTCTTGAATGTTGTTCTATGTGCCCACAAGGCATCATTAAGCTTGCGACTCCAGTCCTTTCTGTGGGGCTGCACTACTCTCTCAAGTATTTTCTTGATTTCTCTATTAGAGAGCGCGGCCTGCCCATTTGTCTGTGGGTGATAGGCAGTGGAAACTTTGTGTACAACTCCATATTTCTTCAACAAGACTTCCATAGTCCTATTGCAAAAATGACTTCCTTGATCACTAATCTGGTGATGGGGGCAGCTAGCACACAACCTCTTGAATCTTTCCCAATATTCATAGAGGGTCTCTCTTTCAAGTTGCCTTATCCCACATATTTCCTTTCTGATGGACGCAGCTCTTGACGCTGGGAAAAATTTCTCCAGGAAAAGCCTTTTCAAGTTGTCCCAACTAGCAATGGATCCTGGAGGGAGATAGTAAAGCCAATCCTTGGCTGCATCCATCAGAGAGAACGGAAAAGCCTTTAATTTGACATGCTCCTCAGGCACACCTTGTGGCCTCATGGTTAAACAAACAATGTGGAATTCCTTGAGGTGCTTGTGCGGATCTTCACTTGCAAGGCCATGAAATCTTGGCAACAAGTGTATTAGTCCAATTTTTAGAACAAAAGGACCATCAATATCAGGATACTGTATGCATAAAGTTTGATATGTTACATCCGGTGCAGCTAGTTCCTTTAGTGTTCTTTCATTGTCAGCCAGTTTTTCAATTTCAAATTCTAATGAATGGGGTGATGAATAGATAGATGAAGGAGATGAAAGCTCCTCAAAATGTTCAGAACTATTCCTATGTTTTCTAATGCTACTATGAAATGTCCTATCAATCTCTGGGTCAAGTGGATACAAGTCTCCAGGATTCGATCTGGTCATGCACTAGAAACTAATTATAAGGAATGAAAAGAAGTAAGCTAGATGAAACAGCAAAAATGCAGAGAAAATCAGATGCAATTATGCAGAAAACTAATGTCTATGTGTAGTAAAATGAAGCAAAGAAGTTAAGCAACAAAAACAGAAAAGAAATTAAAACTAATTGCAAGAAAACGCAACACAAGCTAACAAATTCTGCAGAATTCTTAAGAAATGTGCAGCAAAAACAGAGTAATAATGCAAAAAAACAGAAAACAGAGCAACTAACAAGTTCAATGCAAAATTAACACCAAACATTCCCCGGCAACGGCGCCAATTTGATGATGCGAGATTTTTGCTACTCGTTATGCACAAAGATTGTCGTTAATCCTCATCAAATATGCAAAGAAATGTATGCAATACTAGGGTGTTGTCCTAGGTTGTCTCCAAGGAATTTTTGGTTGGGAACATACATCGAACAAGTGTAAACATATATTTTAAAGCAAGTAAATTGGGGGGAGGTTTGTCAATTTCCAGATTTTAATCAAGAGCAAAATGTAAACTAGTAAAATTTAATCAATTAAGAAGAGTAATCCCTAGTCAATCAATGAGTTCTATCACTATTCTTCCAAATGATTCAGTAATCCCCTATTTTTCCCTTGAATTAAGTTAATCTAACAAGCGAAAATTAACTTTAGCATCCCAATTAAAATTAAGCATCTTAATGGGCTCCAATCTCTATCCCTAAGATTAAGCAATCTCAAAGATTAATCAAAATTAAGCAATTTTGGATTAGAATTTCGTTTGGGTAATTTAGGGTTCATTAAGCAATGTTCCCCTCATGCACATTTCATTTCATTCAGAGATTAGGGTTAATAAATCCAAGAAAATAAAGAGTAATAGTGCCATTAAACCCAAGAATTCAAAAACCATGTGAGTTGACTAGGAATTACAAGAGAATTTAGCCCTCCATATGGATGGGCTTCACAAATGAAAGAAGGAAATGCAGAAACGTAAGCAACATCAATGTAAAATCAATGAGAATCAAAGGGAAATTGGAAATTAAAAACCTATAATGGACCCCTGGCTGTCACCCAAAGATCCTAGGCTCTGCAAAATGCTCCCAAAGTGGCAAAAGAATCTAAGGAAATGTAAAAAGCTCCGTACCCTAATTTCTCAAATTCTATTTATAGTGCAGAAATTTTTGCCCAAAGTGACAACTATGGTTTCATAGTGATAACGTGCAGCGTTCCAAAGTGATTACGCACATTCCATAGTGATAATGCGCAAGGTCTGTGATTTTGGCCTCTCTAGAGTTATCACTTTGGCTTCATAGTGATAAGGCACAACGCCCCAAAGTGATTACTCTCGCTCCATAGTGTTTATGCGCAGGTCTTGTGTTTTTCCCTCTCTGGAGTTGTCACTTTGGCATTAGAGTGATAACTTTCGCTGCTCCAGAGTGTCTACTATGGTTCCATAGTAGCTACGCGCAGGATCTTGTACTTTTTGGCCTTTCTGGAGTTGTCACTATGGGTTCATAGTGATCACTCTGGTCTACCTTTCTGGAACAAGCTTGCTGTAGTGTTCACTATGGACTCCAAAGTGATCACTTTCACCTCAAACTTTCTCAAATGCTAAAAATCCATGGAAAAAGTCTAGAAACTCCTGCACAATTATTCAAATGATCAAAATTACAAACTATATCTATGTAAATCAATGTAAATTAACCTAAAATTAAGAAATATATTATAAATTGACCAAAATGATATTTTTATGTTATTTACAACCCTAAGTTTACTTTTTTTCTATTAAGAAACATTAAAATAACAAGTAAAAATCCAATAAAATGTGGATTCATCAGGATTCCTACATTTGGTCATCAGAGCTTTGGTTCTAGGGTTTGAGAACTATTATTGCTGGAATGTTGTGGTAACATCCTTCTTTAATTCTTTCTCATTACCTTGATATTACCTTGTGTTCTTTCTCTATTGCTGAACCATTGCAAAATTTTGGCCCTTATAGTTAAAAAAAAAATTATTACAGAAAATTCTTACAAAAAAATATTTTTAAAAAAATGGTGGCTGAATGGTTCATGCTTTTAGAATAATTACAATTCAATTTTCCAAGGTAATATATTGGTTTGGTTGAAGGATTATTGCTAGCATTCTAATTTCAGTTTTAATTCTACAAATTCATTCTTATGTACCTATAGTTTTGTTGTTGTTTTTCTTCGTCTTTCCCAAATCTTTTTAGCCTACCCTAAGTTTTGACTTAACACAATTCGGGTGGATTGTCCTTGATGTGGTCTCTTTCTTTTTTATTCACTTAAGAACTAAAGAGAATTCTAGAGTGGAAAAAGGAAAGAGTGCATATTATTTTAAAAAAAAAAAGCCATATTGGAGTGATACACTTGAGGGTGGTGAGGGTTAAAATAAAATAGCAACTGCAATTTTCTTGTTACGTTTGATTTGTTTGTTAAAATGGCAAGAAATAATGCTAATAATGGAGCAGGACTTTCTCAACTCCAAATGCAAGCTGTGACACAACATGTAGAGAGGTTGATGAAGCAACATAATGATAAGCTCCACTAGAGATTGGACCAATTGCAGAATAGAAGACATCATGAAGAAGAAAGGAGGAGAGGAGGAAATGATGGTGTTCCTAGACAAAACTGAATTGACAGTGTTAAACTCAACATTCCTCCATTTAAAGGGAAAAGTGATCTGGATGCATATTTGGAGTGGGAACTCAAAATTGAGCATATTTTCACTTGTAACAACTATGACAAGGGCCAAAAAGTGAAGCTGGCAGCCGCGGAGTTTTCGGATTATGCACTTGTATGGTGGAATAAATTACAAAAGGAGAGAATGAGAAATGAGGAGTCAGTGGTGGTGTAACACCTAAAATTTAATTTCAATAAATAAGAAATTTCACAAATTTTTGAATTAATAAAATTTCCATTTTCAATTCAAGTTCCATCAACCATTTCAAATTAAGAAAGGAGGTTACAAATTACATCAAACAATTGCTACAGGACTTATTCAAATACAACACTTTTCATATTAACATCCTAAGTCCTATAGCAGTTCCATCCACCCCTTCACTAAGTCTGGTGCTGATCATCTTGATTACCTAAAAACTGAATGTAAGGGTGAGTACTCTACACTTCTAAATATGCAATCAATCATAGAGTCTCACCTTCCAATCATTTAAAAATACATTAAAGCAGATATAGTCATAATCACTATTTCAATTCCATAATTAACAACATATTCTACCGGCGCTCACACGCCCCATTTGCAGCATCACGACACGTTATACCGACGTTAACACGCCCTATCACAGTATTTTATACCGGCAATTACTCGCTCTATTTGCAGTATTGTACACCGGCGGCTACCTGCCCCATTCACAGTATTATACATCGGCAGTTACCCGCCCCATTCACAGTATTGTACACCGATGGTTACCCGCCCCATTCACAGTATTGTACACCGGCAGCTACCCGCCCCATTCACAGTATTTTACAATACACGGCGCTAGGCCCACATTCATTTCACAGTACGCGGCATAAGGCCCATATTCATTTTCATACCATACAGCACATAGCCTACGTTCATTAGCAGTCTGCAGCACATAGTCTATATTCATTTATACTACACGGCCCTCAGGCCCACATTGTTCACAACATCCGTCCCAATACACGGCACAAGTGCCCATACCCATTCACAATACATAGCATTTTGCCTACATTCATTTATAATATTCGGCACTCGGGCCCACGTCGGTTCACACACTGAATTATACAACAAATTTCATTGACCACATATTCTCTCACTCACACACATAACGTTCACGAGTTTTGGCACATGGCCCTCATCACATTTCACAATCAACTTCCATTCTCTACACGTTTTCTAACTCTAACTCAGCCACATTTCCATATTTAATCAAATAAACAACAATTTATACATATTGAAATAGGGTGGAGTCCCCCCTTACCTTAGATTGAAGACCCACACACAGATTTGGTCTTGGAAACGTTCCTCACACAGATTTTGGCCTAAACACATGGGTTACTTCCATGAGAACCCAGAAATCACCCAAAAACAGAGAAAGGGAATGAAAAACAGAACCCTAACTATTAAAACTCACCTCCAAGCATTCCTCAAACAAATTCGAGCTCCAATCTCGCTCACGAACAGCTTTGGAGGCAATTAATCAGTGGAAAAGGGTTTTGGGTCGAGAGAATTGAAGAGATTAGAGAGGGAATTTGAGAAATAACCCTCAAATCCCTAAAAACAACTTTTAAAACCCTTCAGATCGTGACACTTTCTATACAGCGCAACTCTCGCTGTAGCGACGCCCTTTGTCACCACAGCAAAAATCTCAGACGAATCTGTATCCTGGTTTCTACAGAATCTTGCTACAATGAGACCCTCTCGCTACAGTGAGACTGCACCTAGAAATGCACTCCCTTTTGTCGCTCTCTCGCCACAGCGAGACATATCTCGCTACAGCGAGAAGGCGACAGTTTCGCCTTCTTCTTCCCAGGGTCCTCTCGCTACAGCGAGATCCACTTGCTGCAGCGAGAACACTCTGCACCAAATACTTAACCTATTTTCAGTTCAGCCTAGTCATGCTTTCATATCTATATATATGCACACATACATCATTATCTACACATTCGAATGCAATTTATATCTCATCATCACGCACTTGAGTGCACATTCTAACATTCATCCTCATATATAAATACTCACACATATATGATGAATCCATATTTTTACTAATATTTTAGTGTATTTCTAATCCATTTGAGAAGGAAAATATATAAGAAAAGTAGAAAAATTCAGAAAAAGAGAATGATTGGAGGTTTTCTTTGAATATGTAGTTATTTTAGCATCTGTGAATTTTGTGCTTAGAAATTAAGAATCAAATCTTGTTTTTATAGGAATAATCTGAGCAAGGTTCATAGAAATGGAAGATCAATGGAAAGGAAGGCAGTTCTGGACTCAAAACACAAGAATTATGGAATGCAAGTTGGGCGTGATCACTATTGTTAGTGAAAGTGATCGCTCCAGAGCTTAAAGGAGAAGTGGAGTCTGGGCGTGGTCACTCTTACCAGCGAAAGTGAGTGTTCCAGAGAGACTAAATTTCAGCAAGCTCTACATAACCACTTTTACTAGTGAAAGTGGATGTTCTAGAGAGTCTCTCAGAAGTCCAAGACATAGCGAGCTCTGTGTAACCACTATTGCTGGCGAAAGTGGATGTTCCAGAGAGAAGTGTATCAAGGCAAGATACGCGTGGTCACTCTTGCCCTCGAAAGTGAACAAGTGCAACCACTCGACCTCCTGCGTTGCAACTCTTAGCAGTGAAAGTGATAGTTCTAGTGTTCCAGAACCACTCGAGCTTCTGCGTTGTCACTCTTATCAGCAGGAGTGATAACGCACAGAATCGGGATTTCTATAAATACCAGAAATGCTCAGATTTTTGGGGTTTTTCGCTCATTTTCCTTTTTTTCTGTTAGATTCTCGTTGAGAGAGAGTCAGAGAGAGGATTGGGAATAAACATCAAGCTCCAAGAAGAGGGATCGGATTGGGGATTGTTGAAGATGGATCTTCTGCGTTATTCTCCTTCTTCTCCTTCTCCTGCGAGAAGGCGACAGTTTCGCCCTCTTCTTCCCAGGGTCCTCTCGTTGCAGCGGGAACACTCTGCACCAGATACTTAACCTATTTTTAGTCCAGCCTAATCATGCTTTCATATATATACACACAGACACATACATCATTATATACGCATTGAATGCAATTTACATCTCATCATCATGCACTTGAGTGCACATTCTAACATTCATCCTCATATATAAATACTCACACATATACATCAATCACAATAATTTATATTATCAAAATTCAGGGCGTTACAGGTGAAAACTTGAACTAAAATGAAAAGAATCATGAGGAAGCGATATGTGCCGACTAGCTATGCTAGAGATGTGAAATTTAGACTACAAAAATTGACCCAAGGTAGCAAGGGAGTTGAAGAGTATTACAAGCAATTAGAGGTGCTCATGATGCAAGCCAACATTGAAGAAGATGAGGAGATAACCATGGCTCATTTCCTTAGTGATTTATCTAATGATATTTGAGATATTGTTGAATTATAGGAATTTGTGGAGATGGAGGACTTGCTGCATAAAGCAATTCAAGTGGAGCAACAACTCAAAAGAAAAAGGGTAGCAAGAAAGAGTTCTTCCAACTTTAACACTACTAGTTGGAGGGACAAAAACAAGAAGGAAGGGGCTACCACTTCTAGTAATTCAGCACCTATTTCTCAAGGGAAATTTTCATCAAAGTCCTTGGAACAACTCAATAAAAAGAGTAAAGATGCGAAGTGTTTCAAGTGCATGGGCATGGGACACTATGCTTATGAGTGTCCTACCAAAAAGACCATGATTCTCAAGGATAATAGGGAGTACACTAGTCAATCTGAAACTAGTGAGGGAGAAGAGAGTGAAAATGTGGAGGAAGAAAAGGCCACGGAGAGAGATTTGTTGATGATTAGGAGGTTGTTAGGTAGCCAATTGAAGCCTTTGGATGAGTCCCAAAGAAAGAACATTTTCCACACTAGATGTTCTATCAATGGGAAGGTTTGCATGGTGATTATTGATGGAGGGAACTGCACCAATGTGGCTAGTGCTAGATTAGTGTCAAAGCTAAATTTGGCCACTAAACCACATCCTAGGGCATACAAACTTCACTGGCTTAGTGAGGATAGAGAGGTACAAGTAAGGCAGTAAGTAGAAGTGGAAATTTGCATTGGAAAATACAAGGATAAGGTACTATGTGATGTAGCTCCAATTGAGGCCAGCCACATACTTTTGGAGAGACCATGGCAATTTGACACTAGAGCCATCCATGATGTTTATTCCAACAAGATCTCTTTCATGCATCAAGATAAAAATATTGTAGTCAAACTATTGAGTCCTAAAGAGGTGTTTGAGAATCAAGTGAAGATGAGAGAAAAGAATGCTCAAGAGAGGAAAGAATTGCAAAAAGAGAGTAGTCTTAAAAAGGAGAATGACACACTTGAGAGAAAAAGGAGTGAAAAGAAAAAGAGTGAAGCACTTGAGAGAAAAGAGTGTTGTTTGGCAAAGAAAAGTGAGGTGAAAAGGTTGTTTCTTGCTAAATAACCCCTATACCTATTGTTTTGCAAAAATCAGATTTTGAACACTAACAATTTTGATGATTTTGAATTGCCTTCTAGTGTTAAATCTCTTTTGCAGGATTTTCAAGATATTTTTCCTTCAAGTGTGCCAAGTGGTTTACCACCATTGAGGGGGATTGAGCATCAAATTGATCTCATTCCAGGAGCATCTTTACCCAATAGACCAACATATAGAAGCAATCCACAAGAAATAAAAGAAATTCAAAGGCAAGTGGATGAGCTCATGAGCAAAGGATGGGTAAGAGATAGAATAAGTACATGTGCTGTACCGGTAATTTTAGTCCCTAAAAAGGATGGAACATAGAGAATGTGTTTGGATTGTAGAGCCCTAAATAACATTACCATAAAATATAGGTATCCTATACCTAGGCTTGATGATTTGCTTGATGAGTTGCATGGTGCATGTTACTTCTCTAAAATTGATTTACAAAGTGGATATAATCATATTAGGATTAGAAAAGGGGATGAATGGAAAATTGCTTTTAAAACAAAATATGGTTTGTATGAATGGTTGGTTATGCCTTTTGGTTTAACTAATGCACCTAGTACTTTCATGAGATTGATGAACCATGTCTTGAGGGAATTTATTGGCACATTTGTTGTGGTGTACTTTGATGATATTCTTGTCTATAGCACTACTCTAGAGTTGCATCTTGAACACTTGAAATTTGTTTTGTGTGTGCTTAGAAAGGAACAATTTACATCAATGAAAGTAGATTTGGATTATCAAACAAAACTTTGTGTCAGAGTGATTCTCCCGAGTCCTTGGCTGAACCAAGTCTAAGACTTATCAAGGGCTTTCCACCTCCCTTGTGGCGTCTTTGTGGCTTATCTTTCTCCCTGAAAGTAGCGCCACCCATTATCACCACCACGTTTCCCTTGAAACCCTAAATTTCCTAATTTTCGTCCAAAACATGTCCTGCACATAACTTTCATTCTACAAATCCTTTTTCAATGATACTTGAGTCAAAATTGCTTCCTAAAACGTGAGGATTCACCTCGTTTTGGTCTCGTTCCATTTCGAGTTCTATATCTTGACATATAGTTCTGAGTTCGTAAACGACATTCTCCAACCCTTGAACGTTTTTTTATCCAAGAAAGGTCCTCTTCCAGAATTCCAGCAAGGGGATTCCTATCATGTATATTAATGTAGGAGAAGTAATTAGTGGATGCATTTTAGACATTCAGAAAAGAAAAAGGGATTCTTAAGCTTTTCCTTCATTAATAACTCTGTTGTGTGAGGATCAGGAGTAGAATTTGGTGAATATTAAGAAAGGATCAGAGCAGCACCTTCAATCTCAGTAGCAATGGTGAAAGAAATCTACGCTACTACATGTCGTACATCAACAGCTCCTATACCATCACAGTTCAAGAAAGCAAATCCAATGAAAATGAAGTATAAAATAGCATTTCTGGCTGAAAGACAAAACTCATTGGCTGAAAAGCAAAATGAGCGGCATAGAAGTGTGAAAGCTGGAATAATGCTGCTGGAATGTGTTTTGATGAACATTGGTCAAAAGATAGGAATGACCAAGGAAGAATTATATCATACACCAGAGGTGGAAGAAAATGCCCAATGCCTCAGATCAATATTCTTCAAAGACCTTCCTATATATCAGACTCATTTCCCACAGCCAGCAGCAGCAGAAGAAGAAGATGATGATGAGGATGACTTAGAAGAGGAAACTTCAGAAGAGAAGGATGAAGAAGAGTAGTTTAGGAATTTAAATTTCTGTTATGTAGTTCATCTTTGAAAATAAGTTGTACTTAGGCTCAAGACTTTTACAGTTTGTAGTTGTTAATTACATTTTGGTTAAATTCTGGTTGTAAACAATTATGCTTTAAATATTTACTAGTTTTGAGTTTAATTAAGTTTTAACTTGATAATTGATAAATAATTGTGATGTTTTGTGCAGACCTTGCTCTCAAAACTTCTGAATAAGAGCGCATAGAATTCTAAAATATGCAAAGCTACCATGAAAGGGGAGTTGAATTTTGTACCTCTAATTTCATGTGTTCAGCTTTACTTTTGCATAAAATTTTCAGAAAACATGAAAGTATTACATAAGTTATTTTTTCCATTCTTCACATGATTATCACACTTGTATTTTTAAAAAATAAAGAAGTCTTACCATTTTATTCATGCAAATTTGTGAAGTAAATTATGAACTGAATTGGTTAATATTATCACTTTACTTCCTTGGTGAGACTTAAACCTTTACATTTCTTGATGTGTGACTGATCTCAATTCTGATACACTCTCTAGAACTTGATTTGTTTCTTAATCAAATATGCAATTATACAGTAATCACACAAAGGATGGAGGCTATTGTTCAGTTGTATCTAGTTAGTCAAATAAACCTCCTTTCTTTCTTGTATACCTTAGTTTAACCCCTTTGAGTTGTTAGCCTTTCTTTTGATTAACTTCAATACAAGCCTTCCTGGAAAAACCATGTGACCTATTCAAAACGAAAAAGGCAAATTGAGTTTAGTCAAATATAAGTTTCAAAACTAAGTTTAGGGTGGTATCAGATTTCTAATACATTACTTAAAGACATGCAATATTCTAAGTTTGGGGTGGAGAAGAAAATAGCAGAGTTAGAAAAGTTGTCCAAAGAAAATAGATAAAAAGCAAAAGTGTGATGAAAAGGAAGTAAAAAGCTACAGAATAGAAAAGTTAGTGAAAAAGAATAAAAAAAAAGTAGCAAATAGAAGCAAAAAGGAAAGAAAAATTTGTGAATTATTTTGCAGAATTGAATTTGTGACTTGAAATAATTGTGGTTGATACATAATCAAAACAGATGATGCAGTCCTATTCTAAGTTTAGAACTTATCTACTCAAATTACACCTTTTCTCTTTAGAATTAACTACATTGCTTTTGTAATTCATTGAACGCATACCTGTCCTTTAGCCTCATCATTACCTGGAAAAGTCCTCTTGATCTGTGAATAACTGTAAATATGCAAAGGATGTTGAGAATATAGGCAAGCCTATGGTAGAATTTGATGATTTTAAGAGTAAACACAAAACTGAACACTGATTGAATAAGAGTGAAACACTTTCTGAGAGCTGTGATGATATTTCTCTATTCTATGTACATATAGCTTTACTGATTTGCTTGACTGAAATGTATGAGATTTTGCAGTAAAAAGATGATTCAAGTGTGACTGTCATGATGGATAATTGGGTGAATGACTTAGTAACAAAATAATCAGAATGCATTGAAGTGGAATGGATTATGAAAATTTGAATTGTTCTGATTTTTAAAAAAAAAGCTTTTCATTATGGATTCAATTGATGAATGAATTCATGTCCTGGATATGTTTTAAATTGCTTGAGTTTTGGGTAGTGATAAATCCATATTTTACTAGTATTTTGCCTTAGTTTTTAGTACATTTGATATAGAAAACATGATGGAGAAAGCTGAAAAACTCATAAAAATAATAGAATGTTTAAGTCTTTTCTAAATAATTACTTGTTTAGATTTTGTTAATTTTCTGTGAAAAAATTACTAATTAGAACATATTTTGTAGGAAATTCTGAGCTGAGTTCATAAGGCTGAATGATCAAGAGAAAGGTAGAAGATAAGTAGCAATTTTGGGAACAAAGAACAAGGATTGATGAAGCTAGTTGTTGGGCGTGATCACTATTTTAAAGAAAAGTTATCGTTCCAGAGCCTAATTTTGAAGATTGACTTGTGTGTTACCACTTTTTCTTACAAAAGTAACCACACCCATGCAGAGAGATCTTGCATTATCACTATTTCTGACAATAGTGATTGTTCCCGAGATGGGGTGAGAAGAACAACTTGTGCGTGATCACTATTTTATACAAAAGTGAACACGCGCAAGTCTGATTTGAAGCATTAGGCTACGCGTGATCGCTATTTCTTGGAAAAGTGATCACGCGTATGATTCAAAGCCAAAACTAACTGTGTTACCACTTTTTTAGAAAATAGTGATTGTTCCAAAGAGCTCTTTAACAGAATAGGATGTGCGTAACTCCTATTTTGTACAAAAGTGAACACGCGCATGCCACTTGGAGCAATTAACCTTTGCATTGCTACTTTTATAAAAAAATAGTGATTGTTCCAGTTATGAAGGTTACCAGAAAAAATTTTGCATGGTTATTTTATTGAAAAATAGTGATCAGGCCAGGAAGGCGGGAAAATCAATAAATATGAGTTAGCTTAGACTTTTTGTATCTTTGATTCATTTTTCACTTTCATTTCATTCTCTTGTCATGAGAGAGTCTGAGAGAGAGATTGGAGACGAATACTAAGCTTCACATCTTGAGGAATCATATTGAAGATTGGATTGAAGATGATTCTTTGCTCATCTCCTTCTTCTCTTTCCTTCTCTTTATATTTTGTAATGGTTGTCTAAACTCTTTGTAGTTAGGGATTTATGGATCTGAAATGGAAGTGTTGAATTGATTTTGGATCTGAACTTTGAGTATTTAATTGGATTGAGTAGTTAATTCTGTTAATCAAGTAGTTGTTGGATGGAAATTCAATTTACTAAACACAGAGAAGCTTTTATCAATGGAAATTGAAGTTGTTTCTCAGATCTGTATTAAATACCAAGATTATTGATTTCTTAGGGATAAGTAATTCTAATCTTGCAATCTTATGGTTTCTAATACTTAATGCAACATTTAATTGAATCAGATCTAAGGAATTAGGATGGTTAAATTGAATGTTAGAGTCATTGAGTTAAGGAATTAACCTCTGATTTATAAACTGTGAAACTGATTGTCAACCAATTCAAATGCTTGAGAGTTCAGAACTTGATTGAATTAATACTGAAGTTCTGGTGAAGTAAACCCGTAACTATATGTCATACATTTGTTTTTATACAACATTTTACAGCTTTTGTTCTGTTGCAATTTCTGAATTTTGTATTTGTTAATTTGCCTTCAAATATTACAAACTCTAATTGAATTGCTTTTGGCTCAACTAATTATTGAATTGTAAAGTAATACTTGAGAAAGCTATTCCCTGAGAATGATATTTGGGACTTAAACATGATTCCAAGATTTTATAAATTGCTACAACAATACTAGTACACTTGCTAGTCAATCTTACTTTAAGTGCAACTGTTGAGAAAGTAACAAAAATACACAAAGTAGGCACCAAAAGGGCACTAAGTAGGCACCAAGGTACACCAAGCAAGCACCAAAAAGGCACCAAGGTGCGCCAAAAAGGCATAAAGGTGCATCAAGTAGGCACCAAGTGTATGAAGGTGCACCAAGGAGGCACCAAAAGGGCACCTAGGTGCACCAAGAAGGAACCATAAGGGCATCATTTTGCACCAAGTAGACACCAAGGTGCACCAAGTAGGCAGCAAAAGGGTACCAAGGTTCACCAAGTAGGCACTAAAATGGCACAAAGATACACCAAGTAGGCACCAAAAAGGCACCAAGGTGCATCAAATAGGCACAAATATGCACCAAGTAGGCACCAAAAGGGTACAAAGGTGCACCAAAGGGGCACCAAGAAGGAACCATAAGGGCATCATTTTGCACCAAGTAGGCACTAAAAGGGCACCAAGGTACACCAAGACGGCACCAAGTTTCACTAAGTAGGCACTAAATGGGCACTAAGATACATCAAGTAGGCACCAAAAAGGTACCA
This sequence comes from Abrus precatorius, assembly GCF_003935025.1. Taxonomy (NCBI): domain Eukaryota; kingdom Viridiplantae; phylum Streptophyta; class Magnoliopsida; order Fabales; family Fabaceae; genus Abrus; species Abrus precatorius. Next base: position 6,838,948 of record NW_020874291.1, on the reverse strand, counting down.
AGTAGGCACGAAGGGGCACCAAGTAGGCACCAAAAAGGCACCAAGGTGCACCAAGTAGGCACCAAGGTGCACTAAGTGGGCACTAAAGTTCACCACGTTGCACCAAGTAGGCACTAAAAGCGAACCTAAGTGCACCAAGTAGGAACCAAATGGGCACTAAGTTGCCCCAAGTAGGCACGAAGGTTCACCAAGTAGGCACCAAAAGGGCATTAAGTTGCGCCAAGTAGGCACTAAAAGTGCACCAAGATGCAACGAGTAATGTTCTTTTTTATGATTGTCCTAAGCATAGTTGTGAGAGTTCTATTGACAACCTTAGTTTGGCCATCAGTTTGGGGGTGATAGGTGGTAGAGAAGAGGACTTTGGTACCTAGCCTACTCTAATGTGTTCTCCAAAAATGGCTTAGGAATTTGGTATCCCTATCTAAGACTATGGTCCGAGGCATACCATGTAGTCTCACCACTTCTCTAAAGAATAGCCTTGCCACATTACTAGCATCATCTACTGTATGGCATGGAATGAAATGAGCCATTATGGAAAAATGATTCACTACAACAAAAATAGAGTCAAATCCTCTTTGAGTTCATGGCAAGCCTACTATAAAATTCATACTTAGGTCAACCCAAGGTGAGCTTGGTATGGGCAATGGTATGTACAATCCATGTGGCATTGTTTTAGATTTGGCTTGCCTACACACTATGCACCTGGTACAAAGTTTATAAACATTGTGCTTCATGTGTGGCCAGTAAAAATGTTCGTGGAGAGTTTCCAAAGTCTTTTGCATACCAAAGTGGCTCATCAAACCTCCCTTCATGGGATTCCCTAAGTATTAGGTCTCTAATGGATCCTTTAGGCACACAAAGCTTGTTATTTTCAAAAAGGTAACCTTCATGCCTAAAGTACCCATTATAGGACCTATCCTCACACATGGTGTATAATGGGCTAAAGGTCTCATCTAGATAGTACAATTCCTTAAGATTATCAAACCCTAAGACTTTGAAACCTAAGGTGGAAAGTAGAGTGTGCCTCCTAGAAAGGGCATCAGCCACCTTGTTTATTTTTCCCTGCTTATGTTTGATAATGTAAGAAAATTGTTCTAAGAATTCTACCCACTTAGCATGCATTTTGTTTAGCTTCCCTTGGCCCCTTAAGTACTTTAAAGACTCATGATCACTACGGATCACAAACTCCTTTGGTAGGAGATAATGGGACAAAGTTTGTAAAGCCCTAACAAGAGCATAGAGCTCTTTGTCATATGTAGGATAATTTACGGGGGCATCATTCAATTTCTCACTAAAATAAGCTATTGGGTGTCCCTCTTGTAATAATACAACTCCTATTCCTACATTACACTAAAAAAAATAGCACTAAACAAAGTATGAAAGTAATAAAAGGCTATCAAAACTAGTCGTGACTAAACTCAATAAAACTAGAGAAAATTTAGAATGAGGAGGGAAAGGTGTGAACTCTTACTTCACATCCCAAGATCCTAACATGAAATGTAAAGAATAGAGGGAGGAAAGGATTGGAATCTTAGTTCAACACCCAAATATGCAATGACCCTAATTGCAAAGCTTTAAATCAATCAGACAAGCCTAAACTAGCATATACTAGTCGTGTGAAAAATTTAAACTAAGGCCTATGTGCAAATTACCCTATAACTACTTAAAACCAAAGTCCAATGTCCTTCTACAAAGGAAAGTTCAACCTACTACAAATGAACTACTTGTAAGAATTGTAAATTCCCAACCCTAAGCAAATATAATTCTCCAAATATAAGGAGTAAAAGAAATCAAAACAGCCCCTTAACCCCTAGTGACAAGGCTTTGCTCCAAGGAAAATTACAAGTCTTCAAGTCCAATTGTCTCTAAGTAGGATCAAGTTCACAAAGAACACACAAAGTTAGTGTAATCACAATTAACAAGTGTATGTGTGTGTGGTGTTTAGGTGCTCTCCACTCACTCACATGTTTACATTTAATACACACTTGAGTTCTCAATGAAATGCCCAAAGAAAAGAATCCACAACTATTCAACTCTTATTCATATTCTATTATGCTACCATGGGTGAGTAACACTTAATGCAATTATCAATCCTCATTGTTCTTTGCATTTACTTCCATGCTTACTTTCTTTGGATTCATTCTCCATTGTTCTTATATCCTCTTTGGTTTTAGCTTGATTACCTTTGTAATTTTTCTACCTTCAATATGTCCTTTTATAACCTAGAAAAGTCCTCTTCATTTTTTTGTGTATGTGTGAATTCTAGCAGAGAAGTAGGGAATGGGAAAGCCTATGGATGATCATGCTTCATGTTGTGCATTTTGAGTGACACACTTTACCTTATACACTTGAGTGATTGAGAGTATATCGTGTGAGGATTGATTCTACCTCTTATGGTTCATTCACTTGATTTGATAAGTTTATTTGTTAATTTGAAGTGTGAGGATTGATTTCCACTCTAGCCATGATATTTGAACTGAATGGCTTTGTACATAGCCTAATCTGTAGGTCTCCTATGGTTTGATTTTGTGATTTGCCCCAGAGGGCAAAATCTTAAGTGTGGGGGAATTTGATGTGACATATTTTTGGTTTATATTTATAGTTTTATTTTGATTAATAAACACTTTCATATGCTTTATTTTTTAAGTTTTTATCATTTTCTAGTTATAAATAAATGCTTTAATTTTGTATTTTCAGTTATTCTGACCTCTCACTACTCTTTTGCCCATAACTTTTTCTACATATATCAGTTTTGGCTTATTTCAGTTGTATTGGATTCTACACATCCAGGGTTTCAAAATACATATATGGATTGTTGGATTTGGAGTAGTTTTCAATTTTTATGATTTTTTGAAGTTGAGACAGATTTTTTGAATATTATTGCGAGATTGCATTTGGACCCTTGTTATTTAATAGTTGTATTTGGGCTTTTAGATATTATTGAGGCCCACATTTTGGCCACTTAATTTACCCTAATCAAAACCTATAAATAGAATAATAAGGTTCTGAATTAAGAGCTATTAGACACTTTGAGATTTTGAGACTTGGTCGAAATACGAATCTTTGTTTTTACTTTCTTTCGAACTCTCTTGTTCTTTTCTCATTCTTGCGTGGGGTAAGCGTTTCGATGAAAGGCTAAACCACTCGTTCAATCCATGGAATCCAAACGCTGTAATTCTAACTTGAGTTATGCGCTAAATCACTCCGAGTTTGTTCTCTTTTCTCTCTAATCTCAGAATTGTATATTAAGATCGTGATTGACTTTTCTATTATTAGAATTCAAATTAGGACTCGATCGATGCTCTGATTTGATAATTAATGCAGATTTGGTTCAAAAAATTCCAAAAAACCTTATTTGCATTCTTTAAAACAAAACCTAAAATTGAATTTGACGAAAAATGTGTCTTCGTGAATCGACCTAGGTTCTATACTACAAAACTTTTAGAAAACTTAGTTGTTTTGATAGTGACTCGGCATCGTCTATAAAAAAAATCCATCATAAGAGTGTGATTATGAAATTTTCAATGAGAAAATTCACTCACTCAAAGGAATCTAAAATCTGAAAATTACAAAGGAGCTTAGCCTATATATAGGCAAGCTAACTCAAAGCCCAAAATAGTCTCTAGTAGGCCTCAAAACAAAGAAAAGAAAGAGGTTAGGGATTTGGGCTGAATACATGCCCTGAAACATAGCCTAATACAAGCTCAAACAAAAATACAAAAGATCCACCCTAAAAGCTCAATGGGCTTCCTGGGTCCATGGCCAAAATACAAGGCGCAAAACTAATCTAAACATGAACAATGCAAGTAAAAAGTGTGTATATGTGTGATCCTTTAACCACTATGTGGTGGGCCTCTAAATGTGCTACAAGTGTGGATAAGGCCTACTGAGCCTTCTTGGCCCTAGCCCTGGTCATAAGCCTATCAAAGGCCTCCAACTCCCTTGCCTCTACTGGGTGCTTAGACTGGATCACACCAAGGGACTCCTAAGACTCAAAGGAAGGATTCCCCTTCGCTCTCTCCCCTCCTGGCGCTTCCTGGGGCCTTTTGGTCCAAGTTTCAGTTGTTGAAAAATTCATTTCTGTCCACTGAAACTCCCTGGAAGTGACTCCTAGGACTCAAAGAAAGAGTTCCCCTCTGCTCTCTCCCCTCACAGCGCTTCTAGATGTCTTTGGGCCCAAGTTTCGATTTTAGTCTAGCTTTCTACCCCTTGTGCTTAGCGGATAAGGAACGCGTGCAAAACTCGTCTGCGATAACTAAAACTTATTGGAAGGGACTCCTGGGACAAAAACCTTTGGGCCCAAGTTCTGGTTTTTTTCTCGCTTTCAACCCTTTTTGCTTAACAGCTAAGGAACACGTGTAAAACTTGACCCTAGCCACTGAAACTTATGAGAAAGGACTGCTAGAACTCCAAGGAAGGGTTCGCCTCTGCTTGTTACTTAAAAAAATTCAGATGAATACTCACTAACAAGTGCACTAGGTAGTTGTAACAAGTAATAAAATTTGGAAATCAATATGAGCCCAAGTATCATCCACAAGGATCTTAATTTCAATTACCACTTCACAATTTAACAATTAGTTGAGCCACAAAATTCATTTGAAAGATTTGTAACATGTAAAAGTAAGAAATAAGAACACTATAAAGTAACAAATTTGGTGTAAAAACAAGATACAAATTTTTTATTGAAAATACTATGTGGAAAATAGTTAGGAATCACCTCACCATATTTTCAATTGCAATATAATCATGGTCTAGACTTTTGAGAATTTTAATTGATTGATAATCAATTTCACTTCTTTAACCAAAGGACAATTCCTTCATTGATCCTAATACCTAATTAAACCTCCCTAATTCCTTAGGAGAAATTCAACCAAATATTGCATTAAGTTCTGGAAATTAAAGGATTACTAGATTATGATACTTGTTCCTAAGATCTCAATAACCTAGGCATATGATTCAGATCTGAGAAATAAACTCAATGTCCATTGATGAAAATTCCTCTAAGTTCAATTGAATGAAGGATTAGTTCATAACTGCATTAAGAATAGAGTCATACACTCAATTCAATTAAAATCTCAAGATCCAAATCCACAATTACACCACAATATCAAATCTGGATCCATGGATCCCTAACCAAAAAGGTTTAGAACAACATTACAATGGAGGAAGGAGAAGTAATAGAAGAAGAAGACAAGAAGCAGAAGAACATCTTCCAAGACTCAATCTTCACCCTGATTCCTCTAGCAATGAAGCTTGAAAGTCACTCCCAATCTCTCTCTCTGACTTCCCTTGGAAGTTAGAATAGTTACAAAGTGAAAACTAACTAAAATGAACAAAAGTCTCAAAATCTAAACTCTTAACTTCTATTTATACTTTTTTTTTCTGCCTTTTCCACTTCTTCAGTTTAATCTCTGAGAATTATATCATGAAAAGTTTTCTAGAAGCTTCTATAGCTGAGGTGGGAACTCAAATCTTCCAAATTTGATGCTTTAAAAGTGATTTTCAAAATTATGTTATTTTGCATAAACACTTTTAATAATCAGAGTGTTAACGCGCAATTGCTTTTAGAATTTTTGCCTTGCGCGTGTTCACTTTCAGAGGCCAGAGTGTTAACGCGCAGCTCTGCGTGGACACTCTCAGTGGAAAGAGTATTAATGAGCAGGGTTCCTGGGCAAATTAGCCTTGGCGTTATCACTCTCAGCAGTGAAAGTGTTAAAGTGCAGGCTCTTCACAAATTTTGTTAATGGAGTGTTCACTTTCAGCACTTAGAGTTGTTACACACTTGGTCTTCTTGGATTTTCTTCTTCAAAGTGTTAACTGTAACATCCTAATTTTTACTCCCTCCATGTTCATGTGTGTTAGCACAATTTAATCTTTTTCAAAAATAATTCAATGCATTTGCAAAATTTTACGATGTTGATTAAATAAGTTTTGAAATAAAAGTGCTTATTTTTATTTCGTTAAAATAATTCATCTTTAAATACATGTTTGATTTAATTTTGAAAAATGAGATTTTCTAATACTTTGAATTACTTACAATCTCTTAAGTATAATTGATTTCCAAATTTCTAACACACCAACAAAGGTGGTGTAGTGGTGGAATTGTTGGTCCTTTACTCTAGAGTTAGGGAACTTAGATTCAAGTCCTACTAAGTTTAATTTTGTTTTCAGATTTTTAGTGTGTGAAAGGTCCATGATGCCCTTGCATGCAAAACATAGGTGGCAATTCCTTGTGCTTCTTACAAACATGCATAACATGTAGGTGGCAAAACTATGTTATGCATGATATAGGTGGCAAAATCTCATTCCAAGTTCTTTTGTTTCTTTTCTTCCTCCCGTAAGCTCTCTCTCTCTTTCTCACTCTCGGTTTATCTCATCTCTCCCAACTTTCCTCTTCATTTTACAGCAACTTTCTCTTGGAAATCACCACCCATCACAGCCAAAACCTTAAACACTTCCTCCTCCATGAAAAAGCATGGAGCTTTCTGCATCTGATGAATCCATATTTTACTAGTATTTTACAATAATTTTTAGTGCAATTAATAAAGAAAACATGCTAGAAATAGTAGAAAACCCTTAAAAAAATAATAAAATGTTGCATGTCACTTTTAAACATAGTTATTTTAAAATTCATTGATTTTCTATGTAAAAAGTGACATTTCAAGTATGCTTTTGTAGGGAATTCTGAGCTAAGTTCATGAGGATTGGATGATCAAAGGAAAAATAGAAGAAAAGTAGCAAAAATTGGAGGAAAGAAGTTGATAATTGAAGAACAACTTCTGAGTGATCACTTTCGCTGGTGAAAGTGATCACTTTAGAACCATAAAATGAAGAAGAGCTTATACGTAATCACTTTTGCTGGCAAAAGTGATCGTTCCAGAGAGGCTGCAATGAGAAGAGCTTCTGTGTAATCACTTTTTCTGGAAAAAGTGAGCGTTCCAGAGAGTCCTCCATGAAGAGTTGTTGTGCGTGATCACTATTATCCACAAAAGTGAACACGCGCAAGAAGGTAGCCTTTGTGTGTTCACTATTTCTAGCAGAAATGAACACGCACATGATATTAGTAAGTGAAGCTTCTGCGTGGCTACTATTTTCAACAAAAGTGAACACTTTGAAGTGCGTGTGGCTACTATCATCAGTAAAAGTGATCACGCGCAAGTGGAAAGCAAGAATTAGCCTCTGCGTGATTACTATTGCTGGCAAAAGTGATCACGCCAGCAAAGCGGAAATTCTATAAAAGACAGTTAGCTTAGGAATTTAGAAGTTTTTTATTCATTTTTTATTTTCCATTTGTTTTTGTTGTTAAGAGACTTAGAGAGGGCGATTGAGGACGAACACCAAGCTTCATTTCTTGAGGGATTAGATTGGAGATTGGCTTGAAGATGTTTCTTCTTTGTTCATTCTTTTCTTCTCTTCTCTTCTCTTCTCTTTTTGTAATGTTTACTTAAACTCTTTGTGGTTAGGAACTATGAATCTGAAATGGAAATGTTGAATTGATTTTGGATCTGAACTTTGAGTTTTGGATTGGATTGAGTGATTGATTCTGCTGTTAAAGTAGTGATTGAATGGAAATTTGATCAACTAATCATAGAGGAACTCTTATCAATGGGAATTGAATTTGTTTCTCAGATCTGAATTAATTGCCAAGGTTATTGGTTTCTTAGGGATAAGATATTTTAATCTTGCAATCTTTTGGTTTCTCAAACTTAATGCAGCATTTGATTGGATTAGATCTAAGGGATTAGAGTGATTTGATTAGATGCTAGATTCATTGAGGCAAGGGATTGTCCTTTGATTAATATAACGTGAAACTGATTGTCATTCCATCTAAATGCTTGAAAGTTCAGAACTTTATTAATTCAATGTTGAAGTTTTGGTGTAACAATTTCCTAACTACTCTTTCTACATCTATTTAGTATATACTTTTGTACTAACTGTTCTGTTTTACTTTCTAATTTCGTTTTTGATACATTCATACCAAATCCATCTGAAATTTGTAAAGCTCAACTAATTGTGATCTTGTGAAGTGGTAATTGAGAACTTTATTCCCTGAGGACGATACTTGGAACTCAATTTGATTCTAAGATTTTTTTTATAACTTGCTACAACAACACTAGTACACTTGCTAGTTAGTTTACTTTCAGTGCAACAATAGTTGTAAAAGTAACAGCATCCAGCCACTGTGTGGGTCAATTTTGACCATCTGAACGTATTTTGTTTGGCCTAACCTCTGCATATTTGGATTACACAGTGAAAAATCTTTCAAACGCAAATGGTTTCACTCAAAACGGACATCAAAATCACAAGTTATAGTGAAAATGGTGAGATCACTCGTTGTTCTGCGTTTCAGCAGCAAAGGAGACTATTTTTCTCAATTCTGTGATCTCCAAAACCTGACATGTACCATTCCTCTGTGGTCCTTGCAGAATTATCTTTCTAACGGTGTATCTTGAGCTCAAATCCATATCGTTTGCCCCCTTAATCACCTAGAATACGTGAGGACCTTCATTTTTACGTTTTCTGTAGAAATAGTATAAAGAAATAATTTTTACACCCTCTGTACAGAGTTGTTTCAACCAAAAAAATTTCTTTTCATAAACTACATGAAAATATCTTTCCAACGCATATTTTTATGTTAATTTTGGACTTCGTTTGAATACCTTACGAAATGAATTACAAAAACAGTGCAAAGCTGAAAAACCTGCGTGAACAGCAGTGAAGTTTGATTTTTCTGCACTTTCCTGTGAATGAAAACTTAATTTTTAAAAGTTTATTTTTACCCTTAGGATCTTAGCTTTCTAATAAAATTTGTGAATCGTGATTTGGACTTCGTTTGAGTTCGTTACACTTAATTTTACAAACATTGAACTAGGAACGCAACAAACTGCAAATTTGGACATCAGAAAGTCCAAGAAAAAGAGCCTGCGGACTACCTCACTTGCCAAGGTAAGGGGGAGGAGATATTTCAAGTAAACAGTAAGAAAGGAAATGAATCAAAGAGGGTTTTCCCTTAACCCTGAGGTCTAGAACATATGTATTAGGAGACATGTGCTGTTTGAATTACATGTTGACATTTTTGAATATTTACTTGAGACTTTTGATGTTTTAAAATATAATTATAAGTATATTTTGATTTTGACGAATTTTGATGTTTGATTGAGAATTATTTTACACTTAATGTTTGAGTAAATACTATTCTGTAAAAATTGTGAATTATTTTAAGTGAACTATTTACTCAAAGCTTGCCAAAAACCAAAGATCAATTGAACGGAATGCTTTATTGATATGTCAAATATGAGTAATATGTCTGGTGTATTTGAACAGGATATCTTCTATGTTGTGCTCTTTGAAAATATATAGTTTAGCGCATGTGTTGTGTAAAGCACTAAGAATATGCATATAGGCATATGCAGGCTGAGTGGGCACCATTTGTGAACTTAAGCCCTTTGAGGGTGGGAAATGCGTGATGATATGCTAAGTAAATTGGTATGTAAGTATATGCGCTCTAAGGAGTTTGGCCATGGTTTCAACTCTGACCTTGAGTTCAATAATTGAATATAATGACTAAAAGTAAACCTTTGTGAAAACTTTGTTTTCTTTCCTTTTGAAAGTACGTGAGTAGTGTAACTCTAGAGGGTAATGATTGGAACTCAAGGAAAGAGATAAAGCTAGTGAGCTTGGAACACTTAAAGAAAGTGCATTGAGGCACAAATATAAGTACTTGCCAATTCTCTATATATATGTGGTTCTGAATAGTTGATGAAATCATGAGAAATTGTAAATTTGGCCAACACCTGTGTGCGTGATTAAGGGAGTGAAACTTCGAAAGTGTGCATGACTATTTAGAAGGCAAATGTGTGCTAATTCTCACTCCCCTAGGAAGGAAGTCGCGAGGTTATTTTATAACTGCTGTTGGTGAAAGATAGGGACCTCGACGTCTAGGAGATTTAATGGAGTTGGGTGACTTACCAATAGCCCTATGAGTGTCCTAGGCCCCGGAACTCTGGCTGGGAGTCTCCACGCGATGCTCCTTTATCCTGACTTTCTCCTGAGGCTTATCTTATTGGTTGAGCTAGATCGGTCGGTGGAGATTTGAGTCCCCACCATACATGCGAAATGTAGGCCGACTAGTGAAACTTCCAACAACTTCCAAACAATAGGATTGTTATGGATCCAGAGTCGCATAAGCATGAAAATGAGATTTTGCCAAACCAAGAGTTATCATTTGCATTAATCATGCATCATGTAATTAGCAATCAAATTAAAAGCATGCAAAGAGGCCAATTGAATAAAAAAGAAAGAGGTTCCCTGATAATTCTTGGCGCGACAGCTTTGGGTAAGGGAGCACCGCCATGCTGAAAATGTAAGCATGCCCTTGCGACTTAATGCACGGCCGTGTATGGTACGAGCACGGGCGTGCTTTCAAATCAGAGCTCAAAAGTGTGTACGAGAACAATCAACTCAATTCTTGCAGTCTTTTAATATGCTTATTCTTTATTCTGAAAATAAAATAACAATAGAAAAATTAAAATAAATAAAATGAAATAAAATTTAAATAAAATAAAAGTCACAGTTTGCCTCCTAGGAGCGCTTGTTTAACGTGACGAGCCTGACGTTCCTGTTAAATCAAGGTGGGAAGAAGGCATAAGTCTCAGAGGTGACTCACTTGGTATGTAATCGTCTTTCCAACAGCTTTTCCTCCCCAACACCTATTACATTAGAAAATTTATTCATAAGATAAGGATTAGAATAAATAGAAGAAAATTTAAGCTCTAAATTAGGAGGCTTATTAATGGATGGTTTAAGCTTTTGTCTTTTCTTCTTCTTATATTGCTTCCTCCTTGGCCTTCTCCTTGTGGTTCCATGCTTCACATAAATTGGAGGAGGAGAAGCAACATCCACACTGCTCACAAAGTGACAGGACTCTTGGCTAGAAGGGTACTTGAAAGAATTGAAAACTTGAAATACAACTTCCTCATCATCTAGCCTCATTGTGAGCTTCCCTTCTTGTACATCTATGATGGCCCTAGCAGTGGTCAAGAACGATCTTCCTAGTATGATGGGGACATCATCATCTTCCTCCATGTCAAGTACCACAAAGTCAGCAGGAAATATAAACTCTCCAACTTTTACAAGTACGTTCTCTATTATGCCTTTGGGGTATGTGATCGACCTATCTGCCAGCTGAAGTGACATGGAGGTCAGCTTAGGTTTATGTATTCCAAGCTTCCTAAAAACAGAATAAGGCATAAGATTAATACTTGCTCCTAAATCACATAAAGCCTTATCAATATGAGTTTTTCCAATTGTGCAAGGAATAGTAAAACTCCCTAGGTCCTTAAGCTTAGGTGGAAGCTTTTTAAGGACTGTAGCTGAGCACTCCTGGTTGAGCTTCACAGTTTCATGTGCTTTCAGCTTTCTTTTATTGGTCAAAATCTCCTTTAAAAATTTAGCATATTTGGGCATTTTAGAGATAGCATCAATGAAAGGCATGTTGATGTGCACTTTGCTCAATAAGTCTAAGAACTTGTGGAACTCTTCATCATAAGGAAGGTGACCTTGCAGCCGCTGTGGGAAAGGTATCTTAGGCTCATAGGGCCTTGGTTGAACAAGAGGCTCTTCCTTCTTTTCTTTTTCAGGCTCCTCGCTTGAAACACGGTCTTGCTCATAGTGATGCACGGCCGTGCTTTGATCACTGTCATGGGCGTGCTTGTATAAGCACGGTCGTGCTTCTATTTCAGCAGGGGCGTGCTCATCAGTAAGCACGGGCGTGCATGTGCCTCTGTTCTATGATTCTTGTAGTTTTTTCCCACTTCTAAGGGTGATGGCATTGCATTGCTCCCTTGGATTAGATTCAAGCTGAGATGGCAATGTTCCCATCACTCTCTGACTCAGAAGGTTCGTAATCTGCTCCAATTGTGCACTCATCTTAGAAGAGCTGGCTTGTATTTCAGATTTAACCTCTACAAACCTCTTATCAATTCTCTCAATATGTTGGTCCAACTTGGATTCAAGCTCTTTCATTCTCTTATCAGAGTAATGCACATATTGCATCATCTGATCTTTAAAGTTGGACTGAGATATGGGGCCTTCTTTCTCTTCTGGTCTTACTCCTTGATTTTGCATATGGGGAGGGCGATAAACACTTGAATTTTGACTTCTAAAGCCATTCCCCATGAGTTAGGAGGATTACTCCTCCACCCTGAACTGTGATTACCCATGAAGTTTGCCTCCTCTTGCTTAAATTCTGGGCTTTCAGAAGCTCTTACAGACTGGTCTTGGGCCTTCATTAAAGATTCTAGTTGCTTTGCAAGGGTTGCCATTTGGTTAATTAGTGGATTACTGCTCTCTACTTGGTGGATTGGGGCAGTCTCTTTCCTCTTGATGTCGTAAGAGTCAGCAGTGTGCCAGTGAAAGCTAGAAGATGCCATCTCATCTATGAGCTTGTATGCATCATCTGGATCTTTTCTTATGAGGGACCCTCTTGCTGCTGCATCAATTGTAGCCCTGGTAGTGATTGATAGGCCACTGTAAAAGATTTTCATCGGTCTCCATGTCGGGAAATCATGATGGGGGAAAGTACTTTCCCAAGAATTGTTGAGTGAGATCCTCCCAAGTTGTGATAAAATTGGCTGGGAGTGAGGCGAACCAAGCATTCACCTTTTCAAATACCGAGAATGGGAAAAGACGGAGTGAAATAGCATCGTTAGAGACTCCATTGTATTTGATGGTATCTGTCAATTGGAGGAACTTTGTCAGATGCAGATTGGGGTCTTCATTAGGCATGCCTCCAAACTTTGTCAGATTGGTTTCAATTCAAAATTGTTTGCCTCCACATTCGAGGCCGCAATGCTTCCCGGAGTGCCTCTAGCAGTGGATGTCATATAATCTTGGATTGATCTCCTTCCCTTCGCCATTCTTTGCTCTCTCACTTTTTTTTATTTGTCTACGCGTTGTTCTCTCAATTTCTGGATCAAATAAACAAGTTGTAAAGCACTTAGAACGAGTGAGCATACATTAAAAGAAACTATGAAAAAAAAATTAAAATAAAACAAATACAAAAATTATAAAAAAATAAAAAATTTAACAATAAACAAAACAGAATTAAAATAAAGGAAAACACAAATTGCTCAAATCAATTAAATTTGAGATTTTCTTAATATTGAAAAAGTAATCCCCGACAACGGCGCCAAAAACTTGTTCGGAGGGCAAGTGTACCCATCGAAAAGTAATAAAGGGTTCTTAAATTAAGTTCCCAAAATATCGTCCCACAAGGATTGTTTTTCAATTACTAAGAATTTCCTAATTCAATTGTTTAAGCTTCAAAGATACGAGATTAAATAAAAACAAGAATTTATAAAATCAATTATAAAACTAAGAGTAAGGAATACAATGCACGTCTTAGTTAAACTTATTAGAGAGGAACCTAGGGCGTATGGGTTTTCTCATTCAATCCTTTATGTTATTTTTCTATTTAACTCTAAATCTGATTTCCTTGTGATTACCAATCATCCATACGAATACTATTAATACCCAATGGTCATGCAATACTAATATTCTTTTCTCTAAATTAACATCCCTAATAGTCATGCAAGACATCAATTTAAGAAAGCTTAAGGAACCTATGAACTTGTTAATAATAACGATTAGAAGAGAAAGATTGGTTTAGTCCACCTAATCCTTTGTCTCGTTTTACCCTATAGATCTATTAATTAACTGAGGTACGATCGCCTGACAATATAATTAATTAGGATTAAGAAAGAAGCGCAATAGGATAAAATCTAATCACATAACGGAAATCAAATTAAGATTCAAACATCAAAATCCCATAAATTCATAAACAATAGTTCCCATAGCCCTAGCTATAGACTTAGTTACTCATGTAGAAAGAAAGGAACTAAAACATTCATGAATAAAGCCATAAAGAAAAGAAATAGAAAAACTAGAGTGTGATGAGTTCGCAATCTTCAAGTACAGTCACTTGGAGCTCCATGTCTCGCCAAGCATGTGCCAAGAATCCCGTGCAAGAGAGACGAGATGGAAGATGTATCCTAGAGCAAAAGCCAAGATGTCAAAACGGTGTATCCAAGATCTTCCCTTTTATAGGGTTTGAAAACCCTAAAAACTCTTCATAATTGGGCTTCCCGTAGATGAGCATGGCCGTGCAAGGCCTTAAGCACGACCGTGCATGGGCTCGAAGCACCCCCGTGCTTATTGAATGGGTCTGGGCGTGCTGACTGCTGCGAAGCTCTAATCTTCCATCAATTTGGGCCTAGAATGCACCCAAAGTCCACTTGCGGCCTCTTTATACCAAACTGCACAATTAATATATAAATTAGTGTAAAACCCAAATAAAATAAAGGTCAAATGTGAATATATGGGCTGTAAAAGAGGGCCTTATTATAGATTTATCATCAACCAATCGAAAGGAAAAATGACCAGGATTTTAGAGACACGATGATTTCTAAAGAAGAGAGAAAATTGGTTCTTTTTATATATCTCTCCAATGTCTGTTTAGCTTTACGTCATTACCTATATTACCATCTTTGCACCATAATAGACCTTTGCAATAAATCGTATATCCTGTTGAGACTTTTTTTTCCTAACATAGGATACCATTTCAGCCTATACTCTTACAATAGTTGTTAACTTTACAAACAACAACTCTCCAACCACACCCTCCCATCCATAAGACTTATCCTCCATTACCACTCCATTTCACCATGTGTCCTTTCCTTTAATATTATCCCACAATTCTAAGACACTTCATACTCATGGAGACTTACCAATAGCAGATAGTATTAAAAAAAATTCCTTTTACATCTCATTCTCACCAAATTACAAGAAAATTTCAACGTAAAGGTACATCAAAAGTAATGATGATTGATGAAGAACAATAGAAGTTGATCAGATTGGATAATATAAAAGTTGTGATTGGAAGGTGTTTGAGGTAATGCATTTGACACTTTTCCAAGAATTTGAGTTGAGTCCTAAATGGAATGTCTATGCCTCAAGGAAGACATTTTTCTATGCTTGTTTGCCAAATAAAAATTCAACAATTGAGAAACCATCAATCTTCCTTTGATTTTTAATTCAAGTTAAAAATAATTTTGCAATTATTCTCCATTATATTTTGGAATTTGAACTAACATGTTTCCTTTTTGTCTGAATGTTAAAATACATTTCAAATTTTATTTCTGTACCCATTTTTTTTCAGTTTTAAGTTCACTCTCTCCATAATTTATATCCCTTGACATATTTCAACATCTTTCATTCATCCTTCCTTTTCTAAGTCCAAACAATGCAATAATGGCAGTATTATACCAAGTAACTTTGTCTATCTCATTATTCAAACGAATGAGAAAAATGCATGTATTTGAAGCTTTCTTTTGATATATGAATATTGGTGAAATGAACTGTCATAGAGATTGGATTGCAATTGGGGCAATTATTTTGGGAGAAAGAAAGAGGTTTGAACCAACGAAGAATAAATGCAATGGTATCGTAATTTTGTACACACATAACTGGAGCTACTTTGTGTAGAATTAAGATAACTTTTTCCAAGGAAGACAAAATCTTGTTCTAAAGAGGACAAATAGGAACAAGGTTTCAAAATGAATAATGTGATCATACTCATGAATTAGACCCCACTTGGACATCAAATGATTGAATATATTATGTCGTAAGGATTTCCTAATTAGACTTTACTTCTCGCAAATATGATGGTTGAGATCTCTTTAAAAAGAAAAACAAAGATGCAAGAAAAAGAAAAAGAAAACAAAAAGAAAGAAAAAAAGATGGGCAAAAGGAAAAAGAAAGATTTGATTGTTAGATTTGAAAATACCAAAAAAGAAAAAGAAAAAGAAAAAAGGTTTCATGAAATAAAAACAAAAAAATTTACCGAAAAGGGTCATAAATGCGAATGAAAAGAAAAGAAAAAAAAAGATGTTCGCTAGGTTGAAAACTCAAAAGAGCAACCTAGGCAAAAGTTAAGGCAAAAGAAAAAAGAGAGATTTGATTGCTAGATTTGAAAAATATCAAAAAAAGAAAAGAATAAGTTTCATAAAATAAAAACAAGAGTTACTGAAAGGGATCATAAATGAAATGAAAAGAAAAGAAAGATGTTCGTTAGGTTGAAAACTCAAACGAGCAACCTAGCCAAAAGCTAGGGCAAAAGAAAAAAGAGAAATTTGATTGCTAGATTTGAAAAATATATATAAAAAAAGAGAATAAAAACGAAACAAAAAGTTGCCGAAAGGGATCATAAATGCAAATGAAAAGCATGATAGAAGCTTAAGTTAGACTAATTGATGTGCTGAAATTCTTAAATTTGGACAGTTGGCATAATGTATATTCAAACATGGGTTTCAGACCCTAGATTGGCATAAATGGTGTTCCAAGCTTTTCAAATCAAGCCAATTGATGATTTTGAGATGAAAAGAATGAAATGACATGAATGTAAAATGGGAAAAAAGGTTTCATGGAATGGAGAAAAAATTTTGCCAAAAAGAATCATAAACTGGGACAAATGCATGATGTATATTCAAACAAGGGCAATTGATAAGTTTTAGACCCTATATTGGAATAAATGGTGTTCCAATCTTTCCAAATCGGGACAATTGATGACTTTAAGATGAAAAGAATGAAATGACATGAATGCAAATTGGGGCAAAAAGACAAGCAATCGAAGATGTATCTAAGACTTCTAATTTGGTCAATTTATTTTGTCTGCAGCTTGTTAATAAGTGGTCAAGGTTACTAACATATGTTACTAGCATTGTTTCATTTAAAAAAAAAACATTACTCAAGTAACATTACCATCACTCGTGTTACAGTTTGATTCTATCAACTCCAGACTATGTACATTCCATTCTCACGCACCATACATTAGCCTTCTTTACGTTGTGTTTCATCTCTCTTAAATAAATTGTTGATTTTCTTTGTTCTATCATTAATTTACTTTGCATTTTGATAAACGTATATTGAAAGAGAACATGCATCCAAACAAAAGCAAAATAATGCTACAATTATTTTGATTTGTCTTGAGATTCATAGTAAGCTCATTGAAACCTCGATAGATACAATATGGCAAATCAAACATATCATCATTTCAGCTCACAGAAAATTAGTAGAAGCTAATCTGGAAGCACATTGGCCAAGTATTTAGTCACAAACCAAGCAAAGAAATCACGAGTTCTTACTCATATTTGATTTATAGGGTGCGTTAACTTCAAACTATCCAAACATGAAAATAATTTGTTTTGCATCACTTTGCACATCATAGTAACTTCTCATATTTGATTTATAGGGTGCATGACTTTGTAAATATGATAAGCTTTAAACTATTTCAAAATAAAAACAATTTGTCATTTTTCATTTTGCATCATCTTGACATCTTGCATCGTTGGCATAATCATGCATCAATTAATTCAACTAGAATTGTATCTTATGTTGTTTAGTAATGATCTTGATCTCTCAGCTACCCATAGTTCTAGCTCAATACATCATTGTGCTTGCTAATTTCATGTTGTTCAAGTCCTTATGCCCACTTCCTATTGACGACACCATTAACTTCTAGTTCAAAGATCATTCTATTGGTTCCATCTCATAAATCTTTTGAAAGGTCTTTGTGTCTACTCCACCCCATTGTTTCTTGTGCTTATTGCTTCTTAATGGCTTGTGTGCTTGTCACGCCTCAAGCCTCACACTTCTCATTGCATAACATGTTATCTTTCAAAGCTTGTCATTCTTTCCTAAACTTATAGGTCTTCGTGTTTGCTGTTGCTATAACACCTTATATTTCTTTCCTCAATATACGATAAATTTTTATAAATATTTAAACGGTAAAATAAATTTTTCTTTCAAAAACTCTCTAATGAGAAAGAAACAATGAAATAATATAAGTTTCATTTAGTAAAATTTCATTAATTCATAAGTACTTTAGAAAAACAAAGATTCTAAAGTTTTCATTAGCAACAAAAAGAAATAGTAGTTTTACAACTGTTTCAAAAGAATGCTATAGAACTAAAAATATCCATTACATAACTCAAAATAACTAAGTCCTATAGCAGTTCTCATCCATCCATGCACTGTGAACCTGGTACTATTCATCTTGGTTTCCTGAAAATGTTGTGTAAGGGTGAGTCTCTATCCTACCACTCATACATAACACATATTCATCACAAAACACATCTTATCACGATTAAAGAAAACATCATGGCATTACATATCCAGTGTTATATAAAGCATGTTCTCATCTCAACACATATTATATTCCACAGATTCACAATTTCTTTTACTTTTATCCACGCTTACCGTGCCCTATGGCCACAGTTATCCGATGCCTCTATCCCAAGGTCTTACACATCCATGTAAATAGTCGTCGGATGGCCCAATGCAATACGGATACAACGCATGCAATAGACAGCCCCTTAGCAAAGGTAATGGTCAGGAGTCAAGTCAAGAAATGAGTGTGTGGCCATGTGGTGCATTCGAACATAATATTCCATGCACAATCTCGAATGTCACTCACCACCCTGCATTTTCCCAAGATATTCCATATTGTCTCCATCTTCCACTCCCCCAGTGTATCTCTGTAACAATTTACATCATATCCTTTTTCCATCTCATAGTCTTTCGAGTATATTCACATGTTCACATATGCCATTTCTCATGTTCACACATATTTTTCATCATATTTCCACATACTTTTCATCATATACATCAAACCATGGCATATTCACAATACACATCATTTTTACATGAAACACAATTTATTTAAACATGAAACATCCATCTCTTTGTATATTTCATATCACAAAATCATAAAATCATATCAATCATCCTCAATATACCTTATCATGCCTTATTTGAATATAATATCACATTTGCATCATGTATTCAACATAAAATCACATAAACAATCAATTATTCTCACTTTTCACCGATTATTTTTCATAAAACAAAGATTATTCCACATATAATCACATACATGACAAGATCTATGAGAATACAAGTAATAAACATAACAAAATGATAAAGTAAAGCCCCCCCTTACCTCAAAACAGAGCTTTTACAAAGATTTAACCAAAGATTTAACTCTAGAACAGAGTTTTTCCTAAGAACATCATGAATATCTATAAGAAAAAGAAGAAGAAGAGAAATGAACGGTAAATCTAACTTCAAACTTAGAGAAACTTACTTGAAATCCTTTAGAACGGATGTAGAAACAAAGATCTGAAGAGAAATCTAAGTTTAGGAAGTTTAGTATGGGAGAAAATGGTGAGATATAGCCTTAGAACCTTTGAGAAACTTGGATAGGAGTGAAGAAATGAAAATTTCGTGTGAAACTCCCTTTTTATTGAAAATTTTTGAAATTTACTGTTCATCGCCAGAATTACTGTTCATCGCCAGAAACAGTGTTCGCGGTCACTGTTCACGCTAGAAACACTGTGCACACGTACTGTATGTCATTGATGACGTCATCGATCACTGTACACAGGCGGTTTCACTGTTCATACGCAAAATACTGTTCATAGGCGCTGTTACTGTTCATCGACACTATTCATAGGCGGTTTTACTGTTCATTTTTTTTTTTAAATATAAATTCCATCCAAATCTATTCCAATTATACTTTAACAGACCTCATTTTATTTAAATCAAAGTACAGGATGTTACAGTTGCATCTCACAAGCTCTAGTTTCTTCTCACCTCAAAGCCTCATAAGCTTTTTTTGCCATGATTTGTTCACCACAAAGGACCATGTGCCTACTCCACCCCATAAGTCCCATGACTATCTCATTTTACGGGTCCATGAGCCTATCTCATCTTATAAGCTCTGATGTCAACTAATCTTAAAGCTCTAGTACTTGCTTCTTCTCATAAGTTCTTGTGCATTCTTAATCGCACAGAGTTATGTATATATTCATCTCATAGATCCCATGACTATCTCACTTCACAACCCTATGAGCTTATCTCATCTCTCAAGCTCTGGTTGTTGAAAGGAAATTTTCTAATTGTGATTTTGAAGGCTCTATTCAGTTTCGGATGATGCAAAACATGTATAAGATGAGTTATTTTGACTTTTTTGTCCGAATAGGGCTTTATACCAATGAATTTGTACTCACTAAAGAATACTGACAACTAGCCCATATTCCCTTTTTGCTGCATAACATGAAATATCATCAAATGTTTAATATACATCTATTTCAACACAAACTTTACAAAGATTTACTAAAGTGTATGTACAACTAGAAATATCAGAAAATTCAGTATAGAACTCCTCAATTAAAACATAAATAATATCTATCTGAAATGCACAATGCAACTCTATGGGATGTTTCATGGCCTCAAAAATGTTGATTTGACAACATCATCTCGAAACTCTAAGGATAGAATTCCTGAGTCTACATCAATCTTTGTCCTTGCTGTTTTCTAAAAAGGTCTACCAAGGATGAATGTAGGCATGCAGGACTCTTCTACCATGTCTAGAATGTAGAAATTAACAGGGAATGTCAACTTCTTCACTCTCACCAGCACGTCTTACACTACTCCAGTAGGGAATTCAACCCTCCTGTTCGCCAATTGAATAACTACACCAGTTTGCTTTAGAGGGTTGAGGTTCAGAGACCTGTGATGAATCCACATTTTATGGAATTTTTACTTGTTATTTTAATGTTTCTTAATAGAAAAAAGTAAACTTAGGGTTGTAAATAACATAAAAATATTATTTTGGTCAATTTATAATAGATTTATTAATTTTAGGTTAATTTACATTAATTTACATAGATATAGTTTGTAATTTTGATCATTTGAATAATTCCTGTTTCTAGACTTTTTCCATGGATTTTTAGCATTTGAGAAAGTTTGAGGTGAAAGTGATCACTTTGGAGTCCATAGTGAACACTAAAGCAAGCTTGTTCCAAAAAGGTAGACCAGAGTGATCACTATGAACCCATAGTGACAACTCTAGAAAGGACAAAAAGTACAAGATCCTGCGCGTAGCTACTATGGAACCATAGTAGACACTCTGGAGCAGCCAAAGTTATCACTCTGATGCCAAAGTGACAACTCCAGAGAGGGCAAAAACACAGGACCTGCGCGTAAACACTATGGAGTGAGAGTAATCACTTTGGGGCATTGCGCGTTATCACTATGAAGCCAAAGTGATAACTCCAGAGAGGCCAAAATCACAGACCTTGCACGTTATCACTATGGAATGTGCGTAACACTTTGGAACGCTGCACGTTATCACTATGAAACCATAGTTGTCACTTTGGGCAAAAATTTCTGCACTATAAATAGAATTTGAGAAATTAGGGTACGGAGCTTTTTACATTTCCTTAGATTCTTTTGCCACTTTGGGAGCATTTTGCAGAGCCTAGGATCTTTGGGTGACAGCCAGGGGTCCATTATAGGTTTTTAATTTTCAATTTCCCTTTGATTCTCATTGATTTTACATTGATGTTGCTTACGTTTCTGCATTTCCTTCTTTCATTTGTGAAGCCCATCCATATGGAGGGCTAAATTCTCTTGTAATTCCTAATCAACTCACATGGTTTTTGAATTCTTGGGTTTAATGGCAATATTACTCTTTATTTCCTTGGATTTATTACCCCAATCTCTAAATAAAATGAAATTTGCATAAGGGGAACATTGCTTAATGAACCCTAAATTACCCAAACGAAATTCTAATCCAAAATTGCTTAATTTTGATTAATCTTTGAGATTGCTTAATCTTAGGGATAGAGATTGGAGCCCATTAAGATGCTTAATTTTAATTGGGATGCTAAAGTTAATTTTCGCTTGTTAGATTAACTTAATTCAAGGGAAAAATAGGGGATTATTGAATTATTTGGAAGAATAGTGATAGAACTCATTGATTGACTAGGGATTACTCTTCTTAATTGATTGAATTTTACTAGTTTACATTTTGTTGTTGATTAAAATCTGAAAATTGACAAACCTCCCCCCAATTTACTTGCTTTAAAATATATGTTTACACTTGTTCGATGTATGTTCCCAACCAAAAATTCCTTGGAGACAACCTAGGACAACACCCTAGTATTGCATACATTTCTTTGCATATTTGATGAGGATTAACGACAATCTTTGTGCATAACGAGTAGGAAAATCTCGCATCATCAAATTGGCGCCGTTGCCGGGGAATGTTTGGTGTTAATTTTGCATTGAACTTGTTAGTTGCTCTGTTTTAATGCTCTGTTTTCTATTTTTGCTGCACATTTCTGCAGAATTCTGCAGAATTTGTTAGCCTGTGTTGTGTTTTCTTGCAATTAGTTGTAATTTCTTTTCTGCTTTTGTTGCTTAACTTCTTTGCTTCATTTTACTACACATAGACATTAGTTTTCTGCATAATTGTCATCTGATTTTCTCTGCATTTTTGCTGTTTCATCTAGCTTACTTCTTTTCATTTCTTATAATTAGTTTCTAGTGCATGACCAGATCGAATCCTGGAGACTTGTATCCACTTGACCCAGAGATTGATAGGACATTTCATAGTAGCATTAGAACACATAGGAATAGTTCTGAACATTTTGAGGAGTCTTCATCTCCTTCATCTATCTATTCATCACCCCATTCATTAGAATTTGAAATTGAAAAAAAGGCTGACAATGAAAGAACATTAAAGGAACTGGCTGCATCGTATGTAACATATCAAACTTTATGCATACAGTATCCTGATATTGATGCTCATTTTGTTCTAAAAATTGGACTAATACACTTGTTGCCAAGATTTCATGGCCTTGCAGGTGAAGATCCGCACAAGCACCTCAAGGAATTCCACATTGTTTGTTCAACCATGAGGCCACAAGGTGTGCCTGAAGAGCATGTCAAATTAAAGGCTTTTCTGTTCTCTCTGATGGATGCAGCCAAGGATTGGCTTTACTATCTCCCTCCAGGATCCATTGCTAGTTGGGACAACTTGAAAAGGCTTTTCCTGGAGAAATTTTTCCCAGCGTCAAGAGTTGCGTCCATAAGAAAGGAAATATGTGGGATAAGGCAACTTGAAAGAGAGACCCTCTATGAATATTGGGAAAGATTCAAGAGGTTGTGTGCTAGCTACCCCCATCACCAGATTAGTGATTAATTATTGATACAATACTTTTATGAGGGACTACACCCTATGGACTGAAGCATGATAGATGCCGCAAGTGGAGGGGCGTTGGTTGACAAAACTCCAATTACAGCTCGCAACCTGATTGAGAACATGGCCGCCAACTCCCAACAATTTGCAATAAGGCAAAATTCTTGTGTTACTAGAAATGTGAGTGAAGTACAAGTTGCTGAATCTAGTAAGCTGGAACACAAACTTGATGAATTAGCATCCATGGTAAAGCAATTGGCTTCCATGCAAAAGAGTGCTGTTGCATCCGTACCTCCTCCACCATCCATTCCAGCCATGTTGTGTGGTATTTGCTCAGCTACAGATCACTACACTGATAGCTGCCCCACACTACAAGAGTTTGACACTCTAGAAGGTAATCTTCAGGCTTATGCTGCAAACATTTACACTAATAAATTTCCTTTTCCAAGTTCGCAGCAACAACCCAATTGGGATCTATCTTCCAATAGATACAACCCAGGCTGGAGGAACCATCCAAATCTAAGATGGGGAAGCAATTCTCAACAACATAACCAGCAACAAGGCACTCAATATCAAGCACATCATGTTGGCCCAAATAGATCCCATCAATCCCAACATCAACCACAACAAGCCCAGCACCATCATCAACCATCTTCTTCACAACCAAATGCATCCCAGAAAAATGAACCATCATTGGAGGAGCTCATGAAGCAATTGACCATGAACAACATCACTTTCCAGCAGAGAACTGAGGCTAGTATCAAAACTTTGGAGAATCAAATGGGACAGTTAGCCTCTTCTCTAAACCAGATGCAATCTCAAGGCTCAGGGAACCTCCCTGCACAAACTATTGTGAATCCCAAAAATATGAGTGCAATCACCCTGAGGTCTGGGAAAGTGATGCAAGAGCCCACAATGCCCAAAGAGAAGGAAGACTCAAGCTGTATTCCAACTACAGTTGGTCAAAATGGAGAGGAAATGACTCAAGAACAACCAGAACCTACTCCTACCCAACCAAAGGTAGCAGAAAATGTTGAAAGGCCAATTCCTCTACCATTCCCTCAGAGAGTTATTCAACCAAGTAAAAAGATTGAAGAGGCTGAGAAAGAGATTTTTGAGACCTTCAGGAAGGTAGAGGTGAACATACCTCTACTAGATGCAATCAAGCAAATACCCAAGTACGCCAAGTTCTTGAAAGATTTATGCACCCATAGGAGGCGTCTTAAGGGTAATGAGAAGGTAAATATGGGTAGGAATATGTCTGCACTTTTTGAAAAACAAAGGTCCACAATGCCTGAGAAATGTAAGGACCCAGGAACGTTCACTATCCCATGCATTATTGGTAATAATAGGATTGAGAATGCTATGCTAGATTTAGGAGCATCTATAAATGTCATGCCTTTGTCCATTTTTACTTCACTGTCTCTTGGCCTTCTACAGCCTACAGGTGTGGTTATTCAGTTAGCCAATAGAAGCATAACAAACCCAGCTGGGATTGTTGAAGATGTACTAGTCAGGGTGAATGATCTCATCTTCCCAGCCGACTTTTACATTTTGGACATGCAAGAGGGAGAGTCAATGAAGAGTGTTGCACCAATCATATTGGGAAGACCGTTCTTGAAGACCGCAAGAACAAAAATTGATGTGTATGCCGGGACACTTATCATGGAGTTTGGGGACAACATTGTGCGCTTCAACATACTTGATGCTATGAAGCATCCATCTGAAGAACATTCTATCTTCCAAATTGATTTATTTGATGATTTGATAGATGAACAATTTTCTGAATTTTTAGAAACAGATTTTTCTTTTGATTTTACTGAATGTATTGATACTTCTATTTGTGAATATTGTAATAATTCTTCTATGTGTGACTCTTGTGTTTCTGACATTTTGAATGTGAATTCTGCAAATTCTAATATTGAAGAGATTGACAAATTGATAGGGGAAGAATGTGATGTTTTGAAATCAGCAAGTACAATTGAATCTAACCCCTTTGATTTGAATGTTGCAGAGATTTCTTCTACTGAGAGTGCTAAACCACTTCCCTCTGTGGAGCAACCTCCAGCACTGGAACTTAAACCTTTACCAGAACATCTGAAATATGCCTATCTAGAGGCAAATGAGAAGCTCCCAGTGATAATCTCCACCAAGCTAAATGTAGAACAAGAGGAGAAACTCCTGGAAGTGATTAAGAGGCACAAGAAAGCTATAGGCTGGACCCTTGCTGATATCCCTAGAATCAGCCCCTCTCTTTGTATGCACAGAATATTATTGGAGGAGGGTGCTAAGCCAGTGAGGCAGCCTCAGAGGAGAGTGAATCCCATTATTCTAGACGTGGTGAAGAAGGAAGTCACCAAGTTGCTGCAAGCTGGGATTATCTATCCTATATCAGACAGCACTTGGGTCAGCCCAGTCCAAGTGGTACCAAAGAAATCTGGACTTACTGTGGTGAAGAATGAAAAAGATGAGTTGATACCCATCAGAGTCCAGAATAGTTGGAGAGTCTGCATAGACTACAGAAGGCTTAACCAAGCAACCCGGAAGGATCACTTCCCATTACCTTTCATTGATCAAATGTTGGAAAGGTTGGCTGGTAAGTCTCATTATTGTTTTCTTGATGGTTTTTCTGGTTATTTCCAAATTTGCATTGCACCTGAAAACCAGGAAAAAACCACTTTTACATGTCCTTTTGGCACTTTTGCCTATAGGAGAATGCCCTTTGGCTTATGCAATGCTCTAGGAATATTTCAAAGATGTATGTTAAGCATTTTTTCTGATTTAGTGGAGCATTGTATAGAAGTTTTTATGGATGATTTTACTGTGTATGGCCCATCTTTCTCTGCATGTTTGAATAATTTGGAAAAAGTATTGAAAAGATGCATTGATACTAACCTTGTGCTGAATTTTGAAAAATGCCATTTCATGGTAGAGCAAGGTGTAGTGTTAGGCCATATCATATCTGAAAAGGGAATTGAAGTAGATCCTGCAAAACTTGATGTTATTGCACAATTGCCTTACCCCTCTTGCATTCGAGAGGTTCGTGCTTTCCTTGGCCATGTAGGGTTCTATAGGAGATTCATTAAGAACTTCTCCAAAATAGCCATTCCCCTGTCCAAGCTTTTGCAAAAGGAGGCTGAGTTCAACTTTGATGAAAAGTGCAAAGAAGCATTTAATATGCTTAAGGAAGCCCTGACCACTACACCCATCATCCAACCTCCAGATTGGACCACACCATTTGAATTAATGTGTGATGCATCCAATTTTGCAGTGGGGGCCGCATTCACACAACGGTTTGGTAAGTTTCCCCATATCATTTATTATGCTTCTAGAACTTTGGATTCAGCACAATGTAATTATACCACAACTGAAAAAGAATTACTGGCCATAGTTTTGCACTGGACAAGTTTAGATCATATCTGTTAGGGTCAAAAGTTGTGGTTTTTACTGATCATTCTGCCTTGAAGTATTTGCTGAAAAAGACAGATTCTAAGCCCAGACTTCTAAGATGGATGCTCTTACTTCAAGAATTTGATTTGGAGATCAAGGATAGAAGTGGAACTCAGAATTTGGTAGCCGACCACCTGAGCAGGATAGAGGGAGTTCTAGACCCTATTCCAATTTTAGATGATTTTCCTGATGAACAACTCTTGGAGTTGTATGCTTCACAGGCACCCTGGTATGCTGATATTGTTAACTTTCTTGCTGCAGGAATTTTTCCAGTAGGTGCACCAAAGGCTAAAAAGGATAGGATAAGGAGTGCTGTCAAACATTACGTTTGGGATGACCCTTATTTATGGAAATTCTGCAGTGACAAAGTCATCAGAAGATGTGTGCCTGATGAAGAAATTCCATCCATACTGCAGTTCTGTCACGCCTCAGCTGTAGGAGGTCATCAAGGGCCTCAGAGGACAGCAAGAAAGGTGCTGGATGCACGACTGTATTGGCCATCTATTTTTAAAGACTCATGGCAAGCATATTCTACCTGTGAGAGATGCCAAAGAGCGGGAGGAGTAATTACATGGAGACAAGAGATGCCCCAACAGCCCATTCTCTATTGTGACATCTTTGATGTCTGGGGTATTGATTTTATGGGGCCATTCCCCTCCTCTTTTGATTTTCTTTATATACTTCTTGCTGTTGATTATGTCTCAAAATGGGTGGAAGCTAAAGCCACCAGAACTAATGATGCTAGAGTTGTTGCAGAGTTTGTTCGTAGCAACTTATTTTGTAGGTTTGGAATTCCTAGGGCCATCATTAGTGATCAAGGAAGTCATTTTTGCAATAGGACTATGGAAGTCTTGTTGAAGAAATATGGAGTTGTACACAAAGTTTCCACTGCCTACCACCCACAAACAAATGGGCAGGCCGAGCTCTCTAATAGAGAAATCAAGAAAATACTTGAGAGAGTAGTGCAGCCCCACAGAAAAGACTGAAGTCGCAGGCTTGATGATGCCTTATGGGCACATAGAACAGCATTCAATACACCCTTGGGAATGTCACCATACAGGGTGGTCTATGGAAAAGCCTGCCATCTGCCAATTGAGGTGGAACACAAAGCTTATTGGGCAGTAAAGGCTTGCAACATCCATTATGATTCAGCTGGAGAGCAGAGGAAATTACAGCTGCAAGAGTTGGAGGAGCTACATCTTGAGGCCTATGAGAACTCCAGAATTTATAAGGAAAAGACCAAACAATACCATGATAAGAAGATTTCAAGCAAAGAGTTCTATGTTGGTCAAAAGGTTCTCTTGTTTAATTCTCGTCTTAAACTCATGCCTAGAAAGCTCAAATCAAGGTGGCTTGGACCTTTCACTGTTACAAAGGTATTTTCCCATGGTGCAGTAGAGATCATAAGTGACTCAACTAGCAAAAGTTTTATGGTGAATGGGCACCGCTTGAAGCCATTCTTGCAAAACTCAACTACCTTGGAAGAAGTTGAAGAGATTAACTTGATATCACCATGCACCAACCCCCATTCCATCCCTTGGCTCCCATAAATACTTTCATACGTCAAGCTAGTGACGTTAAAGAAGCGCTGTGTGAGAGGCAACTTACAAGTTGATTAAGAATTTTATTTTATTTTATTTTATTTTATTTTTTGTATTTATTTTTATTTTTACTTTTATTCTTTATGGTTCTTTTCATCCAATAAGCATTTTTTATGATTGAGATGCATTAAACATGATTCTATTACATATTCTTCATTCTTGTCACAGTGAACAGTTTTAAATTTTGAATCTGATTCATGCAGAGACCATAGGAAGTCCCTATGCACCAAGACCTATCCAAGGTGTCCATTTCCATTTCATAGTAGTCACTTTCATGCTAAGGTAAGTGAATCCACTCTCTGTAGTTTTCACTTTCAGCCTATAGTGATCACTTTGAAGAGGTTTTTGGGTCATGAGTTTGCGCGTCATCACTCCCAGTTCATAGTGAACACGCACGCGCAAATGACTGGAATATAGAAGGCTCTCTGTAGTTATCACTTTGGTTCCATAGTGATAACTACAGAGGAACCTCCTGGACTAACGTTGATGCGCGTAGTTACTCCCATCTCATAGTAACTACGCGCAAGCCACTTCACCAAAAGCCTTCTCTGTAGTTATCACTTTCACGCCATAGTGATTACGCGCACCACTTCACTTGGCAAATACAAATGCGCGTGTTCACTATGGTTTGAAAGTGATAACGCCCAAAACCTATATAAACTGAAAGTGTTCACTCTCGCACTCACCCTCTCTAAACTGAAAGTGTTCACTTTCACCCTCATCTCCCACCCCCCTTGATTTCCCCTTTTCCCTTTGTTATTTTGTGTTCAAACCTACTCCATTCTGCATTTCTGCAACAATATTGAACTTCCATCCAAGTAAATTTTCCAATTTCATCTCTTTCTGTGTTAGGGTTTATAATGCATAATTTGGGGGATTTTGATCTGGGATTTTATACTTTGAAATTGTTGCGTGCATCCTATTAGTTGATGTAGGATTACTGATTCAAAGGGTTTAGGGGTGCTTAATTGTGATGAATTGTACATTTCACCATTGCTCTAGCCCTAACTTGCTCGCTGTCAATTGGAAACTTTGATTTTAACTCTTGTTTGTTGGGGTTTTCGTGCAAATACTTTCAATTTGATCATGATTATGTGTTTGAAGGGGTTGGGGTACTTTCAATTGGGAAATATGCGGTGTTCCACCATTATCACCCCTAGGGTAGTCACTCTTGTTCGAAATTATAGATAACTGTGAATTCTGATGTAGTGGCAACCACTCTAGGCCTGTAATCCACTGATTTTAGCTATGCTCACATGCACAAGGTCTGAAGTCCTATCATGGATAATTACTGTAAATTGGGAATTCTGTTTTGAGCTTTTGCACTGAAATTATTTTGAACACTCTGTTATTTGCAATCTGAATTATTTGTGGAAAGGAATTAAATTTTTGTGCTTGCTTAATGATTCATTCCCCTGTGTATACATTGCCTTGAATAACACTCTGTTGCAATTGTTCTATACTCCCATTTGCCAAACTTTAACAACTGTCACACCATACATACTTGCATCCCCAAATTTTGAATTCTTCTGTTATAATTCTCACTGTGCCTTACTGCATAGTGGTAAATTCAGAATGCCATTTTCACTCTTGCACACCCACGTATTTCTATTTCATTTCTGCATTCTAGAATTTAAAGATTGCCCTGCCTATGCTTGAACCTTGTATGCATAACAATTGTGTTGACAATTCTGAACTACACTTGTTTGCTCAAAAGGGATTGAGAGTTGTTACTTTGGTTATATGTGTTCTATACTATTGCTGCATCATAGGGTGCCTACTTCCATTTTTAGTAGTGACTATCTTGCATGTTTAATACAATAAGGATTAATTTAATTTTCTGCCTGCATGATATTCACTAGTTCACTGCAGCCATTAGTGTACAAGCATGAAATGCCCTTCATTCACTCTGCATTACTTTGACATACTTAGCGTATGCATATCTGCTACATACTCTCACTCTCTGCATTGCTGTGCTATTATGTTAATGCATGTCTGGCCCTGACTGCACCCTATTGAACTTACTTCACCTCTAATACACTCTGAACACACTTCTGCTGATCTTTGCTGCTCCAAATTAATCACTTTCATTTTGTTGTGCACATTACATTAATGGAAAGTGGCTAATTAGATTACCCCCATGCATATTTCGTTATTTGTATTTGTCTGCATAGTTCTTGACATTTTGCTGGCATACAGAATGGTCTGTTACCACTTTTTTGCTTCATGTGCACTTAATTTCAGTTTGCTGCATCATTGCCTATGTCCAATTTGGTTGTCTTAATGATGTTTTGCCTGAACCATAATGTGATCACCTTGCATTGTATCCTATTCCTGATGTTCTGGTTTGCTGTCTCAGTTAGTTAAATATTATTTTGTTTGATATACATCATTGCTGCAGAATATCTCACACAGATTTCCTTTTTCTCTGCAGCAAAAATGGTCAACACTCCAAGGAAGGGCACTCCAAGGTCTAAGAGGGCCAAAACAGCTGGTGCCTCTTCCTCTGCACCTCCTCCTAACCATGACCCGAGGTTTAGGTCCTTGGAACATGAAGAATATTTTAAAACAAATATCCTGAGAAGGAAGCTGGTACAGGACCATAACTTTGAGATTCAAGAAGGCACCTATCCCCAATTTGAGGAGGAGATTCAGAGAAGAGGATGGGACCTTTTTACAACCTGTGCTGGAAATGGGTGGAAGGAAATCACCCAAGAGTTCTTCGCCAACGCAATGAGGATTAAAAGTGACACTCTCCCTCCCAGACACAGCATGGTGAGGGGAAAATTGATCAACTTCACCCCCTCCAACATCCAAAGAGTTATGAATATCCCAGTTGTGCATAAGTCAGCTGGCCAACTGGACTTTACAACCTTCAGCATCCAAGAGGATAAGGACTACAAGCCTATCCTTGAAATTGTCTGCAAAGAAGGTGAGAATTGGGAGTTTGACTGCAAGATGCAACCCAAGAACTTGACCACCAAGCACCTCATCCCTGCAGCAAAAATCTGGAGTGTCTTCATCCTCAGTTCTTTCATGCCGGTCCTCTACTCCTCTACCTTAGCAGTGAAACGAGCAGAGCTTATTTATGCCATTCTGACAGGAATGCCCATCCATGTGGGTGAGGTAATCAGCAGTGCCATTATGGACATCTTGAGCAGAAGCAGAGATTCCATGGGTTTCCCATCCATCATCACCATGCTGTGCCAAGACGCTGGGGTAGATTTTGGGGACTACCTACAGAAGATTAGAGCAGCTCCTCCTATTACTACTGCAATGGTGAAGGACTTCTTCAAACTCAGAAAGAATGCTGACCCAGGACTATCTCTACCAACTGATTACAAGAGGGATACTCCAATGAGGATGAGGGAGCAGATGAAGCAGCTTGCTCTGAGGCAGGATTCCATTCATGCTGGGCAGAAGGCCCTCATGACTCTGATGGACACTATGCTGCTAAATATAGGGAAAAAGCTGGGGATGACTACCACACAGCTTTATGAAGCTCCTACTTTCAGTGCCCCTTACCTGCGAGCAGCAGTCCAGAGTGACCTTCCACCCTTTCCTCCACCTGCCCCTACCAGAGCTGAAGCCGATGACAACAGCTTCAGTACCTCAGATGACGACCTCCCAGCAGCCGCCGAAGATGATGATGACTCTTCTTTTTCCAGCTCCAATGAAGATGCTATCTAGTCTTAGTTTTCTTTTTCTTTTTCACTGCACTCACTTTTCACTTACTTTCTGCTATTTCCCTGTATTTACTGCTAACCATCAATTCCTTGTAAATATCGTACATTTCAGTTTCCACCTTTACTGCTTTATTTTCTTATTGTTCCTCTTAATCTGAACATCTCCAACATTTTCGTTTATATATATATATTCTATTTTTTGGCTTTATATTTGCTCCCTATACTGAATTCTATGTATATTTATGCAGAAAGTGCCCTCAGTTCCATCAAGAGGAGTATGAATTTGACCCCTGAGTTGTGATTCTACTTTCTATGAAAGGGGAGTGATCTCTTTACCTCTGTTTCCATTGTTCTTAGTCTAATTTTCTTGCACAGTGTTAAATGAAAATACAAAAATATTTTCCTTATCTCTCTTTTAATATAGTCCAGTTTTGTAATTCCATAGTTATATTTTGATTGCACTTCCCATTCAACTCATGATCATCCTCTGTTTTTGAATATTTTCGTTCCTACCATGCTGCGCATATCTTCTTGTAAGGTGATTGTAATCACATATTGTTAAGTAATTATCACCTTTCACCATGGTAGAGAATTGAGCCTTTAAATTCCTTTCTGTGTGCAATTTACATGTATATTTGCATTCATCTTCTAGAACTTGCCCTGCTTCTTAATTGAATATGCATTGTGCAATCTTCCATCTAGCTGATTGAGGCCATCTTTGCACGCACCCACCAACCCTTCAACACCTTTACACCTAACTTCCCTTGTTTTACATTCCTTCTTTTGCCAAACTTAATCTGCAAAAACATCTTCCTTCCCTTAATAGAGGTATTTCTTTTGAGTTGCATCAAGAGTGAATGCAATAAATTAAGTTTGGGGTGCTGATTATGATTGTAGTTGCTTGAGGACAAGCAAGCTCTCAAGTTTGGGGTGGTGAGGATTTTACATGTCAAAAAAAAAATTTGCTTGAATTTGAAGAAGAGAATGATTGTCAAAGTCTAAAAAAAAATGATGATGAAAGGAAAAGAAAAAGAAAAATATAGCAAGTCATTTTGATAGAAAAAGAATTCTCCACATAAGGCAAAGTAAATGAAAAATATGGTGAAGGAGTGCTTGAATATCATTTGCTGCATCATTTTATGCATTCCACTCTTAGTTATTGTACTCACTCACTTAAAGGAATTCCCTCCTCTTAAAAACCCACTTGAACTTTTGACCCTCCTTGATCAACATTTTGACCTAACTTAATACATTCGTGACCAACAAAGTCCTCTTGATAGGTGGTTCCTTGTATCTAGGCAAAGGAGATTGAGAACATGGGCAAGCATATGGTAGGGTGAGGCAAACTGCATGAACTGAGGGAAAACACTTAGCCTGAAATATGGATGAGTGAAGAGTGAAACACCATCTTTTGAGTTAGATAATTTCTTTGCATTGTGTGGATTACATGAAACCTTGCTAGATTTTTGGCTCAGTTTAGTGGGACTTCGCTTGGAATTAATTGAATTGGGCATGATTTCTTTGTTGAATGAATCCATGATTGTGGAAATATTGGAAGTGTCAATTAGAGTTTAATTTTGGAATGAAAATTTTGAAAGAAAATTTTTGGATAAATCCAACCTCTTACAATTGACTTTATTGAATTTTGATTTGCTTGAGGACAAGCAAAAGTTTAAGTTTGGGGTTGTGATGAATCCACATTTTATGGAATTTTTACTTGTTATTTTAATGTTTCTTAATAGAAAAAAGTAAACTTAGGGTTGTAAATAACATAAAAATATTATTTTGGTCAATTTATAATAGATTTCTTAATTTTAGGTTAATTTACATTGATTTACATAGATATAGTTTGTAATTTTGATCATTTGAATAATTGTGCAAGAGTTTCTAGACTTTTTCCATGGATTTTTAGCATTTGAGAAAGTTTGAGGTGAAAGTGATCACTTTGGAGTCCATAGTGAACACTACAACAAGCTTGTTCCAGAAAGGTAGACCAGAGTGATCACTATGAACCCATAGTGACAACTCCAAAAAGGCCAAAAAGTACAAGATCCTGCGCGTAGCTACTATGAAACCATAGTAGACACTCTGGAGCAGCCAAAGTTATCACTCTGATGCCAAAGTGACAACTCCAGAGAGGGCAAAAACACAGGACCTGTGCATAAACACTATGGAGCGAGAGTAATCACTTTGGGATGTTGCGCGTTATCACTATGAAGCCAAAGTGATAACTCCAGAGAGGCCAAAATCACAGACCTTGCACGTTATCACTATGGAATGTGCGTAATCACTTTGGAACGCTGCGCGTTATCATTATGAAACCATAGTTGTCACTTTGGGCGAAAATTTCTGCACTATAAATAGAATTTGAGAAATTAGGGTACGGAGCTTTTTACATTTCCTTAGATTCTTTTGCCACTTTGGGAGCATTTTGCAGAGCCTAGGATCTTTGGGTGACAGCCAGGGGTCCATTACAGGTTTTTAATTTCCAATTTCCCTTTGATTCTCATTGATTTTACATTGATGTTGCTTACGTTTCTGCATTTCCTTCTTTCATTTGTGAAGCACATCCATATGGAGGGCTAAATTCTCTTGTAATTCCTAGTCAACTCACATGGTTTTTGAATTCTTGGGTTTAATAGCAATATTACTCTTTATTTCCTTGGATTTATTAACCCCAATCTCTGAATGAAATGAAATTTGCATGAGGGGAACATTGCTTAATGAACCCTAAATTACCCAAACGAAATTCTAATCCAAAATTGCTTAATTTTGATTAATCTTTGAGATTGCTTAATCTTAGGGATAGAGATTGGAGCCCATTAAGATGCTTAATTTTAATTGGGATGCTAAAGTTAATTTTCGCTTGTTAGATTAACTTAATTCAAGGGAAAAATAGGGGATTATTGAATCATTTGGAAGAATAGTGATAGAACTCATTGATTGACTAAGGATTACTCTTCTTAATTGATTGAATTTTACTAGTTTACATTTTGCTTTTGATGAAAATTTGGAAATTGACAAACCTCCCCCCAATTTACTTGCTTTAAAAAATATGTTTACACTTGTTCGATGTATGTTCCTAACCAAAAATTCCTTGGAGACAACACCCTAGTATTGCATACATTTCTTTGCATATTTGATGAAGAATAACGACAATCTTTGTGCATAACGAGTAGCAAAATCTCGCATCATCAACCTATAGATTGATGTAGGCATCACATTTATAGAAGCACCAAGATCAAGTAATGCATTGCTGAAGGTAGAATTTCCAAGGGTACAAGGGATAGTAAAAGTGTCAAGATCTTTGCACTTTTGTAGCAGATTGGGTTGTATGAGGGCTGACACATTTCTCTCCATGCTAATTCTCTCATCTCCTTTAAGCTTTCTCTTATTGGTGCATAACTTCTTGAGAAACTTTGCATATTTTGGAATTTGTTTTATAGCATCTAGTAGCAAAATGTTCACTTCTACTCTTTTGAATGTCTCAAAAAGCTCCTTGTCTAGCTCAGTTGGTGGCTTTGGCTTGGCCACTTTGTTGGAAAGGAGAGAGGTCGCTTATGCACAATGTCTGAATTGCTAGGGGCAATTTGTTGCTTTCTATTTTGAGCTCTATGTTGTAAATATATATACGCTTATATAATTTTTGGGTTGTATGAAAAAGGTCTTGGAGTTTTGTTATTATGCTGAATGTTGAAATCTAATTTATGAAAAATTTATCTTCTGTCTGATATTTTTATATATAAATTAATCTATTTTGTTAGTTGGATTTTTAGAGAATAAACAAAATAATCAATAAAAAATAGTTTAATAAAATTATTCTATTTTTAAGATATTTTGTGATATGTTGTTTGAAATAAAAGATCTAATTCAGGGTACGGTACGTACAAAATTTTTGCAATAATCAATTAAAATTTTATTCCAATGCTGATTTTGTTAAAAAATAATAATGAATAAATAATAAAAAATAGTTTAATAAAATTATACTATTTACTAAGATATTTCACATTCTCTTCAATTTTTACAAAAAATCTTAAATTTCACCTAATTTAAAATCAAGGGAGTAGTAAATAATATTTCACTAAATATTTTTGTGATAAGTTGTTTGAAAATGACAGATCTAGTTAAGGGCACGACTATGCATGGATATTTTTTAATAATTAATTAAATTTTTTTCCAATGCAGATATTATTAAAAAAATAATAAATAAATAAATTTTCTTACTTTTGTTAGTTGAAAATTTAGAAAATAAACAATATAATCAATAAAAAAATAGTTTAATAAAATTATTCTATTTATGGGGACAGTTGTTAGTCCCCACAAACTAACACAAGACTTTTCAATGTGCTTTGTCCTCACTCGCACACGATAGGCCACCGAAAAGTAAATGCATTTTGTTAGTATAGGTAGTCCTAATCAATTCCTTTAAGCTATCCTTAATTGTATACACAGTCTCTGGATCCCCTCTCATTCCCTCTCATTCCGATGTAAGTTCGATTCATTCATGTGCCCTTTATCGCCAGAAGCCTGCTAGGTAGCCGCTCCTTGTCCGTGCCACATTGCACCGGCGATCACTCCCCGCCCTCGCCTAGCGCCTGGGTGTCACATTAAGATATTTATTTTTCTCTTTAATTTTTATAAAAAATCATCAAATACTAATAATTTAAAATAAATGGAGGAATAAATAACAATACACTAAATATTTTGTAATATGTTGTTTAAAAATAAAAGATCTAGTTAAGCACACGATTAGACACAAAATTTTCAAAATAAACAATTAAAATTTTATTCCAATGCTGATACTATTAAAAACAAAATGAATAAGTCATTTTTTTTACTTTTGTTAGTATAGTTTTTAGCAAATCAACAAAATAAGGAAAATAAAATAGTTTAATAAAACTATTCTATTTATTCAGATATTTATTACTTTTTTTAATTTTTGTAAGAAATCTTAAATTTCACTAATTCGGTTAATTTAAAAGAAAAGGAGTAATAAATAACATTACATTAAATATTTTGTGATATGTTGTTTGAAAATAAAAGATCTAGCCGAGCGCAGGATTACGCACAAAATTTTTAGAATAATCAATTAAAATTTTATTCCAATGCTCATATGATTAAAAAATATTAAATAAATAATTTTTTTCTTTTGTTAGTTGAATTTTTAACAAATAAACCTAAAAAATAATAAAAATTAGTTAATTTAAATTACTCTATTTCTTAAAATATTTATTATTCTCTTTAATTTTTGTAAAATGTTCAAATTCAATTAATTAAAAGTAAAAGGATTAATAAATAATACTGCACTAAATATTTTGTAATATGTTATTTGAAATTGAAAGATCTAATTAAGCGCGTGATTACGCAAAAAAATTTTGCAATAATCAATTAAAATTTTATAACAATGTTGATCTTGTTAAAAAAATAATAAATAAATAACTTTTTTCACTTTTGTTAGTTTATATTTTAGTCAATTAACAAAACAATGGATACAAAATAGTTCAATAAAATTTTTTACTTGTTAAAATATTTATTATTCTCTCAGATTTTGTAAAAATATTAAATTTCAGTTAATTTAAAAGAAAAGGAGTAATAAATAACATTACACTAAATATTTTACGATATTTTTTTTAAATAAAAGATCTAGTTAAGCGTATGATTATACACAAAATTTTTGCAATAATCAATTAAAATTTTATTCCAATGCTCATATAATTAAAAAATATTGAATAAATAATTTTGTTTATTTGTTAGTTGAACATTTTAACAAATAAACATAAAAAATAATAAATATTAGTTTAATAAAATTACTCTAATCCTGAAGGTATTTATTATTCTCTTTAATTTTTGTAAAAACACTTCATATTCAGTTAATTAACTTACTTCTTTGGAGGAGAAGCAAAAGAAACAACTTCCTCTTATGGAGGACGGTAAAGGTGGTGTTCTTCTGCAAAGAGGGTCTTCGAAAAGTTGAATTGCAGAAACTTTGCTGAGTAAGTAGTCAAGGCGAGTGTCTTTTGCTGTTTTCTCTCATTTTGAGAGGTTGTGAAATTGAATTTTGACGTGTTAATAAGACTTGGTTTTTCTTTTTAGTCTATCAGTTAATTAAAACTAAAAAAAACTAATAAATAAGACTGTACTAAATATTTTGTGATATGTTGTTTGAAATTGAAAAATCTAATTCAGCGCACGATTACGCACAAAAATTTTACACTAATGAATTAAAATTTCATAACAATTCTGATCTTTTTAAAAAAAGAATGAATAAATATTTTTTTTTGCTTTTGTTAGTTTATATTTTAGCTAATCAACAAAATAATTGATATAAATTAGTTTAATAAAACTATTCTATTTATTAAAATATTTATTATTCCTTTTAATTTTTGTAAAAAAATATTAAATTTTAGTTCATTTAAAAGAACAGGAGTAATAAATAACATTACACTGAATACTCTATGATGTTTTTTTTATAATAAAAGATATAATAAATTGCACAATTACGCACAGAATTTTTGTAATAATCAATTAAAATTTTATTCCAATGCTCATATGATAAAAAATATATTGAATAAATAATTTTGTTTCTTTTGTTAGCAGAACTTTTTAACAAATAAACATAAAAATAATAAAAATTAGTTTAATAAAATTATTCTATTTATTAAGATATTTATTATTTTCTTTAATTTTTATAAAAAATCTTCATATTCAGTTAATTAATTTATTTCTTTGGAGGAGAAGCAAAAGAAACAACTTCCTCTTATGGAGGATGGTAAAGGTGGAGTTCTTCTGAAAAGAGGGTCTTCGAAAAGATGAATTGCAGAAACTTTGCTGAGTAAGCAATGAAGGTGAGTGTATTTTGCTGCTCTCTCTAATTTTGAGAGGTTGTGAAATTAAATTCTGACGTGTTAATAAGACTTGGTTTTTCTTTTCAGTCTATCACATTCGTTGTTTTCAATTACAATCCACATCAAGGAAGCAACTCCAGAGAAGGTGAAGAACTAATAAAATGTGGAAAACTTAATTTGGTGGATCTAGCTGGATCAGAAAACATTTCTCGTTCCGGTGCTAGGGAGGTAATACATTATCAACATACCATTCTTCTAGTATTCTATACATTATGGGAATTTCCTAATGAACTACGTTGAATTCAATTTGTTAGGGTGGTGCAAGTGAAGCTGGGGAAATTAACAAAAGTTTACTTACTTTCGGGCAAGTGATCAATGCGCTGGTGGAGCATCTGAGTCATGTTCGTTACAGGTTTTTATTTTGGGACTCTTGACAATGCTTCATTCTTTGAGTCTACGACATTATCTTTGTGTACTTAAACGGATAAGTTTGTATTTTAGGGGTAGTAAGTTGACTTGTTACTACGTAATTCACCTGGCGGAAGAACGAAGCATGCATCATAGCGAAAGTGTCTCCTGCTGTTCATTGTTTACATAAAAAATAAGCCCAAAGTTTGTTATTGATTGAATGTCATTAGCATTGAGAATGTTAATGAAAGCACATATCTTTAGCAATATTAATGTAGCTTTCAGTAGTACTTTTACAGGGATTTTATGAGTAATGTATTTGACCACATTTGTATTGTACATTAATGATACACTAATGGTGGGGTTGCAGGTGTTGGAGAATGTTGATATTGGGGGTGGTGACGGTGCTGTTGGGATTGGGGATGAAGCACATCATCAAAACTAAAAATGTACACGGTCAATATACATGGACGTGTATATTGAGTGTGTACTTTTTGAAAAGATGTGAAAGGTAAATATTAGATATCAAACTTTTAATGGTGATGTGGAATCTTGACGTGATAGTTTAATGGTGAAGTGAATCTTGACCAACAGTGACATGACAAACTGTTAGCCACGTCACCATTTAACTGATGGAGGTTAACGTCAGGTATAAAATGGAAAAAAATAAAATTCTAAACTAATTTTTTGAAATACGCCCTATTTTGAAGTAGTTAAAAGGTATTTAAACCAAAATAATATTACACTAAATGTTTTGTGATATATTGTTTGAAAATAAAAGATCTAGTTAAGCACACAATTAAGAACAAAATTTTTACAATAATCAATTAAAATTTTATTTCAATGCTCATATGATTAAAAAAATATTGAATAAATAATTTATTTATTTTGTTAGTTAAATTTTTAACGAATAAAAATAAAAAAACAAAAAAATGGTTTAATAAAATTATTCTATTTATTAATGTATTTATTATTTTCTTTAATTTTTCTAAAAAATCTTAAATTTTAGTTAATTTAAAATAAAGGGAGTAATAAATATTATTATGTTAAATATTTTGTGATGTTTTGTTTGAGAATAAAAGATCTAATAAATCGCACGATTATGCAAAATTTTTTTGCAATAATCAATTAAAATTTTATTTCAATACTTGTATGATTAAAAATATATTGAATAAATAAATTTTTTCTTTTGTTAGTTGAATTTTTAACAAATAAACATAAAAAACAATAAAAAGTAGTTTAATAAAATTATTTTATTTATTAAGATACTTATTATTCTCTTTAAGTTTTATAAAAAATCTTTAAATTCAGTTAATTAAAAATAAAGGGATAAAAAAATAACATTATAATAAATATTTTATGATATGTTATTTGAAGCTGAAAGATATAGTTAAGCGCACGATTACGTACAAATATTTTGTAATAATATATTAAAATTTCACAATAATGCTAATCGTGTTAAAAAAATAATAAATAATTTACTTTTTTTTTTTTACTATTGTTAGTTTATATTTTAGCGAATCAATAAAATAATTGATACAAAATTATTTAGTAAAACTATTCTACTTATTAAAATAATAAATTTCATTTAATTTAAAATAGAAGGAGAAATAAATAATATTACACTAAATATTTTGTGATATTTTGTTTGAAAATAAAAGTTCTAATTAAACACATGATTACACACAATATTTTTGTAATAATAAATTAAAATTTTATTCTAATGTACATATGATTAAAAAAATATTGAATATTTTTTTTTTTCCTTTGGTTAGTTGAATTTTTAACAAATAAACACAAAATATTTAGTGTAATGTTATTTATTATTCTCTTTAAATTTTGTAAAAAATATTCAAATTCAGTTAATTATAAATAACAATACACTAAATATTTTGTGATATAATGTTTGAAATTGAAAGATCTAGTAAAGTGCACGATTACGCAGAAAATTTTTGCAATAATCAATTAAAATTTCTTAATAATGTTGATCTTGTTAAAAAAATAATGAATAAATATTTTTTTTTTACTTTTGTTAGTTTATATTTTAACAAATCAACAAAATAATTGATATAAAATAGTTTAATAAAACTATTTTATTTATTATTCTCTTTAATTTTTGTTTTAAATTAGTTAATTAAAAATAAAAGGAGTAATAAATAACATTATACTAAATAATTTGTGATATGTTGTTTGAAATTGAAAGATATAGTTAAGCGCATAATTATGCACAAAA
This sequence comes from Abrus precatorius, assembly GCF_003935025.1. Taxonomy (NCBI): domain Eukaryota; kingdom Viridiplantae; phylum Streptophyta; class Magnoliopsida; order Fabales; family Fabaceae; genus Abrus; species Abrus precatorius. The sequence goes on along the minus strand of NW_020874291.1, from coordinate 6,797,621 downwards.
ATTTTACAATAATCAATTAAAATTTCACAACAAAGTTGATCTTGTTAAAAAAATAATGAATAAATAACTTTTTTCTTTTGTTAGTTTATATTTTAGTGAATCAACAAAATAATCGATATAAAATAGTTTAATAAACTATTTTATTTATTAAAATATTAATTATTCTTTTTAATTTTTGTTTTAAATTTAGTTGATTAAAAATAAAAGGAGTAATAAATAACATTACACTAAATAATTTGTGATATGTTGTTTGAAATTGAAAAATCTAGTTAAGCGCACGATTACGAACAAAAGTTTTGCAATAATCAATTAAAATTTCATAACAATGATGATCTTGTTAAATAAATATTGAATAAATAATTTTTTGCTTTTGTTAGTTTTTATTTTAGCGAATCAACAAAATAATCGATATAAAATAGTTTAATAAAACTATTCCATTTATTAAAATATTTATTATTTTATTTAATTTTTGTTAAAACTATTAAATTTCATGTTAATTTAAAAGAAAATGAGTAATAAATAACATTGCATTAAATATTTTATAATATTTTCTTTAAAAATAAAATATCAAGTTCAACGCATGATTAAGCACAAATTTTTTGCAATAATCAATTAAAATTTTATTTCAAAGTTCATATGATTAAAAAAGTATTGCATAAATATTTTCTTTTCTTTTGTTAGTTCAATTTTTAACAAGTAAAAATAAAAAAATAAAAAATTAGTTTAATGAATTTATTCCTTTTATTAAGATATTTATTATTTTCTTTAATTTTGGTAACAATCTACAAATTCAGCTCTGTTGTTTGAAGTTGAAGGATCTAGTTAATTGCACGATTATGCACAAAAGTTTTGTAATAAATTTATTAAAATTTCATAAAAATGCTTATCTTGTTAATAAATAATGAATAAATAACTTTTTTGCTTTTGTTAATTTGTATTTTAGCGAATCAACAAAACAATCAATATAAAATAGTTTAATAAAATTATTCTATTTATTAAAATATTTATTATTCTCTTAATTTTTGTAAAAAATATTAAATTAAAGTTAATTTAAAAGAAAAGAACTAATAAATAACATTACACTAAATATTTTGTAGTATATGCACCAATTTGGCACCAAGGGACACCATGTAGGCACCAAAATGGCACCAAGTAGAAACCATAAGGCCAACAAGTTGCACCTAGTAGGCACCAAAAGGGCACCAAGGTGCACCAAGAGGCATCAAAAGGGCACCAAGGTGCACCAAGTAGGCCTTAAAAGGGCACCAAGGTGCCCCAATTATCCATGAAGGTACATCCAATAGGCAAAAAAAAGTACGAAGCTGTACCAAGTAGACACTAAAAAGGCACCAAAATGCACCAAGTTGGCACCAAGTAGGCACCACAAGGGTATGAAGGTGCACTAAGTAGTCACCAAAGTGCACCAAGTTGGCACCATTTACGCACCAAGTAGTCACCAAGGTGCACCAAGTAGAAACTAAAAGGGCACCAAGGTGCACCAAGTAGGTACCAAGGTCGAGTAGGCACCAAGGTGCATCAAGTATGCACCAAAAAGCAATAAAGATACACCAATTAGGAACCAAGGACCACTAAGTAGGCACTTACAGGGCACCAAGTAGGCACGAAGGTTCACCAAGTAAGCACCAAAAAGGCACCTTGGTGCACCAAGTAGGAACCGAAAGTGTACCCAGGTGCCCAAAGTAGGCACGAAAGTTCACCAAGTAGGCATCGAGGAACACCAAGTAGGCACCAACATGCACTAAGTAGGCACCAAAAGGACACGAAGGTGAGCCATGTAGGCACCAAGTAGCCACCAAAAGGCTAGCAAGTTGCACTAAGAGGGCACCAAGGTGCATCAAAGCGGCATTAAAATGGCATCAAGGTGCACTAATTGCACAAACAAAGCAGTAAGTAGGCACCAAAAGGGAATAAAGCTGCACCAAGTAGGCACCAAAAGGGCACGAAGGTGCACCAAGTAGGCACCAAAAAGGGACAAAGGTGAACCAAATAGGTATGTAAAGGGCACCAAGTTGCACCCTTATGGCACGAAGGTTCACCAAGTGGGCACCAAGGTGCACTAAGTAGGCACAAAAAGGGCACCAATGTACATTAGGCAGCAAGGTGCACTAGGTACCAATGTGCACCAACTTGGCACTAAAAAGGCACTAAGAGGCAACAAAAGGGCACTAAGGTGCTCCAAGTAGGCACTAAAAGGACCAAGGTGCCCTAAGTAGGCACGAGAAAGGGACGCAGGTGTGGCGAGTAGGCACCAAAAGGCCACCGAGTTGCAACAAGTACGCACCAAGGTGCACCAAGTATACACCAAAAGGCAATAAAGATACACCAATTAGGAATTAAGGACAACTAAGTAGGCAACAAAAGGACACCAAGTTGCACCGACTAGGCACCAAGGTTCACCAAGTTACACCAAGTAGGCACCTAGGTGCACCAAGTAGGACCCAAAAGGGTACCAAGGTGCCCAACGTACGCACGAAAGTTCACCAAGTAGGCATCAATGTGAACGAAGTTGCACCAAGTAGGCACGAAAAGGACACCTAGGTGCAACAAGTAGGCACCAAAAGAGGACGAAGGTGAGCCAACTAGGCCAAGTAGGCACCAAAAGGCCACCAAGTTGCACTATGAAGGCACCAAGGTGCATCAAAGAGGCACTAAAATGGCATCAAGGAGCACCAATTGCATAAACAAAGTAGCAAGTAGGCACCAGAAATGCACGAAGCTGCACCAAGTAGGCAACAAAAGGGCACGTAGGTGCACCAAGTAGGCACAAAAAATGGAGGAAGGTGCACCAAATAGGCACATAAAGGGCACCAAGTTGCACTCATATGGCACGAAGGTTCACTAACTAGGCACCAAGGTGTGCCAAGTAGGCAGCAAGGTGCACTAGGTACCAATGTGCACCAAGTGAGCACCAAAAGGGCACCAACGTGCACCAAGAGGCATCAAAAGGGCACCCAGGCGTACCAAGTAGGCACTAAAAGGAACAAGGTACCCCAAGTAGGAACCAAAAAGGGACGAAGGTGTGGCAAGTAGGCACCAAAAGGCCACCAAGTTGAAACATGTAGGCACCAAGTGGGCACTAATGTCAACCAAGTTGCACCAAATAGGCACAAAAAGGGCACTAGGTGCACCAAGTAGGCACCAAAAGGAGACGAAGGTGAGCCAAGTAGACACTAAGTAGTAACCAGAAGGCCACCAAGTTGCACTAAGAGGGCACCAAGGTTCATCGACTAGGCACCAAGTTACACCAAGTAGGCACCTAAGTGCACCAAGTAGGAACATAAAAGGAACCAAGGTGCCCAACGTAGGCACGAAAGTTCACCAAGTAGGCACCAAGGTACACCAAGTGGGCACCAACGTGAACCAAGTTGCACTAAGTAGGCAGGAAAAGGGCACCTAAGTGCACTAAGTGTTACTCTTACAACTGCTGTTGCACTGAAAGTAAACTGACTAGCAAGTGTACTAGTGTTGTTGTAGCAAGTTATAAAAAATCTTAGAATCAAATTGAGTTTCAAGTATCGTCCTCAGGGAATAAAGTTCACAATTACCACTTCACAAGATCACAATTAGTTGAGCTTTACAAATTTTAGATGGATTTGGTATGAATGTATCAAAAACGAAATTAGAAAGTAAAACAGAACAGTTAGTACAAAAGTATATAGTAAACAGATGTAGAAGGAGTAGTTAGGAAATTGTTTCACCAAAACTTCAACATTGAATCAATAAAGTTCTGAACTTTCAAGCATTTAGATGGAATGACAATCAGTTTCACGTTATATTAATCAAAGGACAATCCCTTGCCTGAATGAATCTAGCATCTAATCAAATCACTCTAATCCCTTAGATCTAATCCAATCAAATGCTGCATTAAGTTTGAGAAACCAAAAGATTGCAAGATTAAGATATCTTATCCCTAAGAAACCAATAACCTTGGCAATTAATTCAGATCTGAGAAACAAATTCAATTCCCATTGATAAGAGTTCCTCTATGATTAGTTGATCAAATTTCCATTCAATCACTACTTTAACAGCAGAATCAATCACTCAATCCAATCCAAAACTCAAAGTTTAGATCCAAAATCAATTCAACATTTCCATTTCAGATTCACAGTTCCTAACCACAAAGAGTTTAAGCAAACATTACAAAAAGAGAAGAGAAGAGAAGAGAAGAGAAGAAGAGAATGAACAAAGAAGAAACATTTTCAAGCCAATCTCCAATCTGATCCCTCAAGAAATGAAGCTTGGTGTTCGTCCTCAATCTCCCTCTCTAACTCTCTCAACAACAAAAACAAATGGAAAATAAAAAATGAACAAAAACTTATAAATTCCTGAGCTAACTGTCTTTTATAGAATTCCTGCTCTGCTGGCATGATCACTTTTGCCAGCAATAGTAATCACGCAGAGGCTAATTCTTGCTTTCCACTTCCGCGTGATCACTTTTGCTGATGATAGTAGCCACGCGCACTTCAAAGTGTTCACTTTTGTTGAAAATAGTAGCCACGCAGAAGCTTCCCTTACTAAAGTCATGCGCGTGTTCACTTCTGCTAGAAATAGTGAACACGCAGAGGCTACCTTCTTGCGCGTGTTCACTTTTGTGGATAATAGTGAACACGCTCAACAACTCTTCTTGGAGGACTCTCTGGAACGCTCACTTTTTCCAGAAAAAGTGATTACGCAGAAGCTCTTCTCATTGCAACCTCTCTGGAACGATCACTTTTGCCAGCAAAAGTGATTACGCAGAAGCTCTTCTTCATTTTATGGTTTTGGAGTGATCACTTTCATCAGCAAAAGTGATCACTCAGAGGCTGTTCTTTAATTATCAACTTCTTTCCTCCAATTTTTGCTACTTTTCTTCTATTTTTCCTTTGATCATCCAATCCTCATGAACTTAGCTCAGAATTCCCTACAAAAGCATACTTGAAATGTCACTTTTTACATAGAAAATCAATGAATTTTAAAATAACTAGGTTTAAAAGTGACATGCAACATTTTATTATTTTTAAGGGTTTTCTACTATTTCTAGCATGTTTTCTTTATTAATTGCACTAAAAATTATTGTAAAATACTAGTAAAATATGGATTCATCACTACCCCAAACTTGAATTTTTGCTTGTCCTCAAGCAAATTAGAACATATGAAGGGTGTAAATTCTTATTAATTGGAATCCAAAAACTTTTTACATTTTTCAGAAAAATTCAGGTTAAAAATCTATTTTACATCAATGCATTCTAATTGTTTTCTCACTAAGTCATTCACCAATTCTTCATCATGATAGTCACACTTGACTTATCTGTTTGCTGCACAATCTCATTCATTTCAATCAAGCAAATCATTAAAGCTACATGCAAGTAGAGTTGAGAAATATTATCACAGCTCTCAGAAAGTGTTTCTCTAGCTCAATCAGTGTTTAAGCTTGTGTTTGCTCTCAGCATCACCAAATTCATCAAACTTTTCCATAAGCTTGCCTATATTTTCTACCTCCTTTGCAAATTTACAATTAATCACATATCAAGAGGACTTTTTAGGTAATATTAAGGCTCAGGGACAGGTATGATTTCAATGAATTCAGGATATCAATGCAGCTAATTTCAAACAGAAAAAAATGCAAATTGAGTAGATAAGCTTTTAAACTTAGTAAGGGCTGCATCAACTGTTTCTATTCTTAATCAACTTTCAATCACAGTTTAAATTTTTGCAGAATTATCTACCAATTTCCTTTTCCTTTTTGATTTGCTGATTTCTTTTTATTTCTTTTTCATTTTTCTATTTTTACTTGCAGCTTTTTACTTCTTTTTCATATTTTCTCTGCATGACTTTTTCTTACTTTCTTATTTCATTTCAATCCTTTTCTCAATCCTTTTCATTTACCCCAAACTTAGAACATTGCTTGTCCTCAAGTAATGCACCAGAAACATGATGTTACCCCAACTTAGTTTTAAAACTTATCTTTAATTCAACTCAATTTGCCTCTTTTCTATTTGAATAGCTAAAATGGTTTTTCTAGAAAAGCTTGTATTGAGGTTGATCAAAGAAAGGCTATCAGCTCAAAGGGGCTAACTAGGACATTCAAAAATGAAAGGCAGTCTATTTGGCTCACTAGGTAAATCTGAATAATGGCCTCCATCCTTTATGTGATTAGTGCAAAACAACATATTCAGTTAAGAAACAAAGCAAGTTCTAGAGAGTAAATCAAAATTTGAGATTAGTCACACATCAATGAATGAAAAGGTTCAAGTCTCACCATGGAAGTAAATGAATAATATTCATCAATTCAGTTCACTATTTACTTCAAAAATTTACATGAATAAAATGGCAAGACTGCTTTATTTTTTTAAAATACAAGTATGATAATCATGTTAAGAATGGAAAAAAAACAACTTATGTAATTCAACAATCAGAATTTCAATCAGGTGAAAATCAAGTTTATTTATCAAGAAAACAAAGTCTAATGCAGTTTAATATTTTTCTAACTTGTGAATATTTTATGCAAAATGTAAGCTGTACACATGAAAATAGAGGTACAGAATTAAACCCCCCTTTCATGGTAGTTGTGCATATTTCAATCATTCCATGAGCTCCTTGTTCAAAGTTTGAGAGCATGATCTGCACAAAAACATCACAAGTTGTTCATCAATTATCAGATAAAAATTCAATAAAATTTAAAGCTAGTAGATATTTAGAACAGAATTGTTCATAACCAAAATAGAACTAAAATGTAATTACAACACTCAAAAGTCTGAAATTCTAATTACAATCTTTTTACAAAAATTAAACTAATGACAGAAATTTAAATTCCTAATCTACTCTTCATCTTCATCCTCATCCTCATCTTCCAAATCATCATCTTCTTCATCATCTTCTTCCTCTTCTGCAGTAGCTGCTGGTGGAGGAAAATGAGTTTTGTAGATGGGGAGGTCTTTGAAGACAGCTGACCTCAGGCATTGGGCATTCTCTGCTTGATCTGGAGTGTGGTACAAGTCTTTTTTTGGTCATGCCCATCTTTTGACCAATGTTCATGAGAACACCTTCCAGAAGCATGATGCCAGCCTTCAGACTGTTGTGTAACTCATTCTGCCTCTCAGCTAAGGAGTTTTGTCTTTCAGCCATGAAGGCTATCTTCTCCTTCATTGTGGTTGGATTCTCTCTTTTATACTGGGAGGGAATTGGGGCTGCTGATGTGCAAGAGACAGTAGCATAAATCTCCTTCACCATAGCTACTGTAATTGGAGGTGCAGCTCTAATTTTGATTTGGTAATCTCCAATTTCAATACTTGCATCCTCACAAAGAACAGTTATTAACGAAGGGAAAGTTAAAGAATGTCTTTTTCTCTTAAGGATGTCCAGAATGCATCCACTAATCACTTCTCCTACATCTATATAAAAATCATTGACTATAGCATATAGGAGTTCAGCTCTCTTCACTGCTAGAGTGGAGCTATGCCTAACAGGCATAAATGAACTCAAAATAAAGGTGCTCCACACTTTTGCAAAGGGCAAAAGGTTCTTGGTTGTGATGCATTTGGGCTTTTCTGATAGATTCAGTTCCCAAGTAGTCCCTGGTCTCCCAATCCTCTCAAGGACTTGAACATAGCCCTTGTCTTCAGCATCTTTGAACGCTTTAAAGTCTTGTTGCCCAGGTTGTTTTTTAGTCTTAATGTTGAGGACTCTATTGATGTTAGCAGCAGAAAAATCAATTGTTGTCCCCTTGACCATTGAATGGTATTTAGGCAGCTGATCTCCCTTGAATCTCATGGCATTGGCATAAAATTTCTGTGTAATGTCTCTCCAGCCAATGCCAGCCATCATGCAGAAGGATTCCCATTCTCTTTTCTGAATTTCCTCCTTGTATTCTGGATAATGGTCTTCAGCTATCTCAATTGCTCTATCTTGGACAATCTTTCTTCTCAAGATATTAGCTTTGAAATAATTCTCATGAGCTATGCTCCTGAACCTTGGATCATGTTGAGGATTTGGCCTTGATGAAGAGGCTCCTGCTAATCTTCCTCTCTTTGTTCTAGGAGTACCTCTAGAAGAGCCAACTGGAGTGTTGTTTGATGTCCTTACCATTTTTTTTTTAATTTCCTGCATAAAAAGAATATTTCAATACACTGAAAGACATGAATGCAATGCAATAAAAATTTTGCAGGACATTTTCAATTATGTAGAACATCATTTTGATCTTTCCCTAATTTAATCTCAGAATATCAGAATATGAACAATGCAGAACATAAGAACATCATAACAATGCAGAATATGGTTCCTTGAAACATTTGAACTCAAATATTCATGATTTTGAATGCAAAATGCTAGAGTTCAAGAGTTACATTTATGCAGAAATTTCTTTCTAACTATTTTTCACTTTAAGTCCTAAGGTTAACTCATGCAATCTGTCAATGTAGGTCTTTTTCCATCTAAAAATCTATCAATTGAAGTGAGAATTACTCTACATTGCCTTGTAATTGCATGTTCAGATTAGTTATTAATAAGAAAATTTCTATTTTTCCATTACTCAGTGTTTTCCACAATTCTGCAAAATAAAGAACCCTAATTTCTAAATCAGAGAAGTAGAATACTGACCTGGATTTGGAAAAATGTGCAGAATGAACTTCAATTGATTTCTTAGAAACAAATTTCGTTCAGCAAAAGGTAAAGATCAAGAATTTGAGAAATAAGATGAAGAAATGAAGATTTGAGATTCTGAAAATGGCTCTGCGTGGTTCCTTTTATGCATTTTAATGGACACGCTTATTGCACGTGGCCACTTTTTTCAGAAAAAATGGAAGCTGTAGAGATGATGTTGTGTGCGTGTTCACTATTGCTAGTAAAAGTGAACACTTTGAGGGTAAATAGCATGCGCGTGTTCACTATTGCTAGAAATAGTGAACGTTCCAGAGGGCTTTGCATTGAGTAATTTGAAATGAGCTGCGTGTGTTCACTTTTTCTAGAAAAAGTGATCACGCGCAGGTAGTATCCTTCTGCGTGATTACTATTCTTAGAAAAAGTGGTAACGCGCATCAACCTTGACTTGTAACTACACATTACTCATGCGCGTGATCACTATTATTGGAAAAAGTAACTACGCGCATCACATTACCTCTATTTAAGCCTGGGCGTGGTTACTTTCACTGGGAAAAGTGATTGTTCTAGAGAAGGGTGTCTTCCAAAGGGTTCTGCGTGTTCACTTTCATCAGCAAAAGTGATTGTTCCAGAGAAGGGTGTCATTCCTTGCTCCTTTGCATGATCACTTTCATCAGCAAAAGTGATTGTTCAGAGTGGAACCCTGTAATTGAAGCTCTGCGTGATCACTTTTCTGCAAAATAGTGACTTCTTTTGTTATTCAAAGCTCCTTAGAAACTTAATTGCCTCATGCATTCAATTTCAATCATCTCATTTATGCATCCTCAACATGAGCCTTCATTGAATCAACTTATTATTCCTAAAACACATATAAAACAGAATCTAAAATCAGAAAATTATAGAAACTGAAATAAAGAATTAACAAAAGTTTAAGTAAAATGCAAATAGAGTAAAAATGGTTCAGAAATGTGAGTTGCCTCTCACAAAGCGCTCTTTTAATGTCACTAGCTTGACGTTAAATGTTCCTCACTGCTGAGAAACCAAGTTAATGCAAAAGGTGTTCCTATTGAATTCTCCTCCATTGTAAATCTTCAGTCTTTGGCCATTGACTTTAAACTTTCTCCCTTCTCTCTGATCTTCAAGTAACACAGCACCAAAGGGAGATACTTCCTTTGCCATAAAAGGTCCTGACCATCTAGACTTGAGTTTTCCAGGGAACAACTTCAATCTAGAGTTGAATAGTAGAACTAGCTGCCCTGGTTTGAATTCTCTTTGCAGGATGAATCTGTCATGTATTCTTTTAGTCCTTTCTTTATACACTTTTGCATTTTCATATGCAAATTGTCTAAATTCTTCTACTTCATGTAGCTGTAACACTCTCTTTTCTCCAGCCTTGGTTGAATCAAAATTCAGCCATTTAGTAGCCCAATATGCTCTATGTTCAAGTTCCACCGGAAGATGACATGATTTCCCAAACACTAATTGATATGGTGACATACCAATTGGCGTTTTGAATGCAGTTCTGTATGCCCATAATGTATCATCAAGCTTCCTTGACCAATCTTTTCTTGAGTTACTGACTACTTTCTCTAAGATCTTCTTGATTTCTCTGTTTGAAATTTCCACTTGTCCACTTGTTTGAGGATGATAAGGAGTTGCAGAAGTGTGATCCTCCATCACTAATCAGAATTCTTGGCACTCCAAATCTTGAAAAAATGTTTTTCTTTATGAAGGAAATCACCACTTTGGCTTCATTTGTTCTGGTTGGTATAGCTTCCACCCATTTAGACACATAATCCACTGCCACAAGTATGTATTCATGAGAAAAAGAAGTTGGAAAGGGTCCCATAAAGTCTATTCCCCATACATCAAACAGTTCCACCTCCAAGATATTGTTCAAAGGCATCTCATGTCTTCTGGAAATGTTACCAACTCTTTGGCATTTATCACAGTTTTCTACATAAATTTTTGCATCTCTGAACAATGTAGGCCAGAAAAATCCAGCTTGTAATACTTTGGCAGCTGTTCTTGATCCACCATGATGGCCTCCATAATCTGAATTGTGGCAATGCCATAGGATATCAGCTTGTTCTTTCTGTGGAATACATCTTCTCAAAATGCCATATACTCCAATTTTGAATAGATAAGGATCTTCCCAAATATAGAACTTGCTGTCATGAAGAAATTTTTTTCTTTGCTGCCAATTCATTCTCTTTGGAATGTGCTGAGTGGCCTTAAAATTCGCTATATCAGCAAACTAAGGTAATTCATCCACAGTTAGCAGCTTTTCATCAGGAAATTCTTCATTAATATCCAAGTAATCTGATGGCATTGTGTCCAATGGAATTCTGGATAGATGGTCTGCAACACCATTCTCTTTTCCTTTCTTATCTCGAATTTTTAACTCAAATTCTTGAAGTAGTAGAATCCATCTCAGCAGTCTTAGTTTAGCATCCTGCTTAGAAAGCAAATATTTCAGAGCAGCATGGTCAGTATATACCACAACCTTGGACCCTACTAAATAAGACCTGAATTTATCAAAAGCAAATACTATAGCAAGCAACTCTTTTTCAGTGGTTGTGTAATTAATCTGTGCAGAGTTTAGGACTCTACTAGCATAGTAAATCACATGTAGTCTTTTATCTTTTCTTTGTCCTAATACAGCACCCACTGCATTGTCACTGGCATCACACATTAGCTCAAATGGTACAGTCCAGTCAGGTTTAACAAGAATTGGAGTAGAAATCAGTTTTTCTTTTAAAACAGTAAAAACATGCATACAAGATTCATCAAATACAAATGCTGCATCCTTTATAAGCAAGTCACTAAGAGGTTTGGCAATTTTAGAAAAATCTTTAATGAACCTCCTATAAAACCCAGCATGGCCTAAGAAACTTCTAATTCCTTTCACATTCACAGGTGGAGGTAATTTACTAATCACTTCTATTTTAGCTTCATCAACCTCCATCCCTCTAATTGAAATCTTATGGCCAAGCACTATTCCTTCTTGCACCATAAAGTGACATTTCTCCCAATTCAACACCAAGTTGGTGTCTTGACATCTCTGCAAAACAATGGACAAATTAGATAAACAATAATCAAATGAATTCCCAAAAATAGAAAAATCGTCCATGAATACCTCAATTATTTTCTCAACTAAGTCAGAAAAAATAGCTAACATGCACATTTGAAATGTAGCTGGAGCATTACACAGCCCAAAAGGAATTCTTCTATATGCAAATATTCCAAATGGACAAGTAAAAGCAGTTTTTTCTTGATCAATTGGATCTACAACAATTTGGTTATAGCCAGAATATCCATCTAAAAAGCAGTAAAATGCATGTCCAGCTAACCTTTCTAGCATTTGGTCTGCAAAAGGTAGAGGAAAATGATCTTTTCTGGTTGCATCATTCAGCTTTCTATAATCTATACACATCCTCCATCCTGTGACAGTCCTTGTGGGTATCAACTCATTCTTTTCATTTGGTACTATAGTTATTCCACCCTTTTTAGGTACCACTTGCACAGGACTTACCCAATTGCTGTCTGAAATAGGATATATGATGCCTGCATCTAATAGTTTAATGACTTCCTTCCTTACCACTTCCTTCATGGCAGGGTTTAATCTTCTTTGAGATAGCACAACTGGCTTAAAATTTTCTTCAAATAAAATTCTGTGCTTACAAAAGGATGGATTTATACCTTTTAAATCTGAGATGTTCCACCCTATTGCTAATTTATGGGTTCTCAAAATTCTCAGCAACTTCTCCTCCTCTTCTTCCTTGAGTTCATTGCTTATGATAACTGGATTTTCATGTTTATGATCCAAGAATGCATATCTCAAGTGAGATGGAGGTTGCTTTAATTCCAGCTTCTGACTTTTCTCTTCTTCTCCTTCATTTTTCAACTCCTCTTTGATCGATTTTTCTGCAGGTATTAAAATAGGTAGAGCTTCCAATTGCTGCTCCATTTCAAATACATTTTCATCTTCAAAATGCAGAGGTTTAGTATTTCCTGCAGCTATGGTTTCTCTCAACACAAAAATTTCATCAAATCCATTCAAAGAATAAGGAGTGATCATAGAATCCAATGTATCTACTCTCATACATGTGTTATCATCAATTGGATATTTCAAAGCTTCAAATACATTAAATATTACCTTTTCCTCTTGAACTCTAAGCATTAACTCTCCTTTTTGCACATCAATGAGAGCTCGTCCAGTTACAAGGAATGGTCTGCCCAAGATTATGGTATGTTTGCATCTACCTCCATGTCCAATATGACAAAATCTGCAGGAAAAATAAATTTGTCAACCTTAACCAACAAATCCTCTACTACTCCATATGGATAAGTATATGATCTATCAGCTAATTGCAATGTAATGTTGGTTGGTTTCACTTCTTCTATCCCCAATTTCTTCATAATGGCTAATGGCATCAAATTAATGCTTGCCCCCAAGTCACACAATGCTTTTCCCACAGTACAATTTCCTATTTCACAAGGTATGCTAAAGGATCCTGGGTCTTTTAATTTTTGAGGAAGTTTTCTTCTAAGAATAACACTGCACTCCTCTGTCAAGGGTACAGTCTTATCATGTTCTAACTTCCTTTTCTTGGAGAGTAGTTCCTTCATGAATTTGGCATAAGATGGCATTTGCTCCAAAGCTTCAGCAAATGGGATGTTAATTTGCAGCTTTTTGAACACGTTTAGAAACCTCTCAAACTACTCCTCTTGCTTAGGATTTTGCACTCTTTGAGGATAAGGCAGTCTCTTATATTTTTCTGGATCAATTGGCTTGTAAGTGTCCTTAAATAATTGCTTCTTTGTCTTTCTTTCAGGACTTTTATGAACTTCTTCATTCTTTTCTGAATGTTCTCTCTTTAGTAGCTTGAATTTCCCTTGCTGCAATTCTTCTTTTAAATCTCTTTCCTCTGCTGCATTTTCTACTTGCTTTTCTGCTGCAACATTATTTAGTTTCTTTTCAGCTGGTTTTGGACTGGCTACAACAACTCCACTTCTTGTAACTATAGCTTGACATTGTTCCTTTGGATTCACCACTGTGTTGCTTGGAAATCTTCCTTCATCTCTGCTTGTTAATTGTTCAGCCAGCTGTCCAATTTGAGTTTCTAACTTCTTCATAGAAGCTTCTTGATTCTTGATGTTGGATTGAGTGACTTTCATGAATTGTAACATTGTTTCCTCAATCTCGTTCATTCTTTCACTCATTGGTCTAGCTGAATGTTGACTCCTTTGAGGTTGAGTAGAAGAATTTCCTTGAAAGTATTGCTATTGTTGGTGATTTCCTGCATTTGAAAATGGAAGAGATGTATTAGTGCTTTTCATTGCAGAATTCTGAGGATTCCAATTATAAAATTGTTGATTCCTATTATTAGAATACTGAAATCCAGGAGGAAATGATTGTTAAGGATAAGATTGTTGCTGTCTTTGATAATTCCCCATATAATTGACTTGCTCTTGTGGTTCAGGTGTAGGTACATCACATGCACCATTAGGATGATTCTCTCCACAAAAATCGCATGTCAACTGACTTGTTACCACATTTCCAGTCTGCAAATTATTAATCTGTTGAGTCAAAGCTGCTATTTGATCAGAAAATAATTGGTTCTGCAGCTGATTCTGTGCAAGAAAAGTTTCCATCATCTTTGCTTCATATTCATTGCCTCTTCTTGTATTCCTCAAGTTGGGATTCTGATACATGGATGAAGCCATTATCTCAATGATTCTTTGGGCTTCTTCCAAGGATTTCATGCTCAAAGATCCTCATGCAGCTGCATCAATCATAATTCTAGTTGCTACATTCATTCCATTATAAAAAGTTTCCAGCTGCATCCATTCTGGAATACAATCATGTGGACATCTTCTCAGCAACTCTTTATATCTTTCCCATGCTTCATAAAGTGATTCTCCTTCCTGCTGCACAAAAGATGTTATTTCTCCTCTCAGCTTAGCAGCTTTTGAGGGAGGAAAATATTTTGTTAGAAATTTATTCACAAGTTCAGTCTATGTGGTGATACTTCCCTGAGGCTGTGCTTGTAACCAACATTTGGCTTTATCTCTTAAAGAAAATGGAAATAGCCTCAGTCTTATAGAATCTTCACTTACTTCATTCATCCTTATAGTATCACACAACTGCAGAAAATTAGAAATATGCAGATTAGGATCATCAGAAATTCCACCAGAAAATTGGTCCTGCTGCACTAGGTGAAGTAAGGCTGGTTTTATCTCAAAATGATTGGCTTGAATGATTGGTCTAACAATTGAAGAATTATAGCCTTACATATCTGGAATTGCATAATCTCCTAGTGTTCTCATTCTATGTTGTTCTGCCATTTCAACTTTTGGAGTTGGTTGTCTAAAAGGTGAATGTTTCCTATTTGCAAAAGGAGTGACTTGAAATTCTGGAGAATGTATCACCTCTAGATCACTGTCACTTCTTAAAGATCTCTCTACTCTAGTCTCTTTTCTTAATCTCCTACGAGTTCTATCAATGTCAGGATCAAAGACAAGAGTAGATTTATTTTTGTTTTTGCCACGCATATACAACTAAACACAGATATAGTATAATGAAAACAGAAAACTGCACATGTAATGTAATATTTGCAGAAAATTTAAAGAAACAAATGCTCAATCTAGTTATTTTCCTGTTACTAATGATATTGAAACAAATTATTCCCCGGCAATGGTGCCAAAAACTTGTTACTCTTACAACTGCTGTTGCACTGAAAGTAAACTGACTAGCAAGTGTACTAGTGTTGTTGTAGCAAGTTATAAAAAATCTTAGAATCAAATTGAGTTCCAAGTATCGTCCTCAGGGAATAAAGTTCTCAATTACCACTTCACAAGATCACAATTAGTTGAGCTTTACAAATTTTAGATGGATTTGGTATAAATGTATCAAAAATGAAATGAGAAAGTAAAACAAAACAGTTAGTACAAAAGTATATAGTAAATAGATGTAGAAAGAGTAGTTAGGAAATTGTTTCACCAAAACTTCAACATTGAATCAATAAAGTTCTGAACTTTTAAGCATTTAGATGGAATGACAATCAATTTCACGTTATATTAATCAAAGGACAATCCCTTGCCTGAATGAATCTAGCATCTAATCAAATCACTCTAATCCCTTAGATCTAATCCAATCAAATGCTGCATTAAGTTTGAGAAACCAAAAGATTGCAAGATTAAGATATCTTATCCCTAAGTAACCAATAACCTTGGCAATTAATTCAGATCTGAGAAATAAATTCAATTCCCATTGATAAAAGTTCCTCTATGATTAGTTGATCAAATTTCCATTCAATCACTACTTTAACAGCAGAATCAATCACTCAATCCAATCCAAAACTCAAAGTTTAGATCCAAAATCAATTCAACATTTCCATTTCAGATTCACAGTTTCTAACCACAAAGAGTTTAAGCAAACATTACAAAAAGAGAAGAGAAGAGAAGAGAAAAGAAGAAGAGAATGAACAAAGAAGAAACATCTTCAAGCCAATCTCCAATCTGATCCCTCAAGAAATGAAGCTTGGTGTTCGTCCTCAATCTCCCTCTCTAACTCTCTCAACAACAAAAACAAATAGAAAATAAAAAATGAACAAAAACTTATAAATTCTTGAGCTAACTGTCTTTTATAGAATTCCCGCTCTGCTGGCGTGATCACTTTTGCCAGCAATAGTAATCACGCAGAGGCTAATTCTTGCTTTCCACTTGTGCGTGATCACTTTTGCTGGTGATAGTAGCCACGCGCACTTCAAAGTGTTCACTTTTGTTGAAAATAGTAGCCACGCAGAAGCTTCCCTTACTAATGTCATGCGTGTGTTCACTTCTGCTAGAAATAGTGAACACGTAGAGGCTACCTTCTTGCACGTGTTCACTTTTGTGGATAATAGTGAACACGCGCAACAACTCTTCTTGGAGGACTCTCTGGAATGCTCACTTTTTCCAGAAAAAGTGATTATGCAGAAGCTCTTCTCATTGCAACCTCTCTGGAACGATCACTTTTGTCAGCAAAAGTGATTACGCAGAAGCTCTTCTTCATTTTATGGTTCTGGAGTGACCACTTTCACCAGCGAAAGTGATCACTCAGAGGCTGTTCTTCAATTATCAACTTCTTTCCTCCAATTTTTGCCACTTTTCTTCTATTTTTCCTTTGATCATCCAATCCTCAAGTACTTAGCTTAGAATTCCCTACAAAAGCATACTTGAAATGTCACTTTTTACATAGAAAATCAATGAATTTTAAAATATTTATTAAGGGTTTTCTGCTATTTCTAGCATGTTTTCTTTATTAATTGCACTAAAAACTATTGTAAAATACTAGTAAAATATGGATTCCTCACTAAGTAGGCACTAGAAAGGGACAAAGGTAAGCTAAGTAGGCACCAAAAGGCCACTAAGTTGCACTATGAAGGCACCAAGGTGTATCAAAAAGGCACTAAAATTGCATCAAGGAGCACCAATTGCACAATCAAAGCAGCAAGTAGGCACTAGTAGGGCACGAAGCTGCACTAAGTAGGTCCCAAAAAGGCACGAAGGTGCACCATGTAGGCACGAAAAAGGGAGGAAGGTGAACCAAATAGGCACATAAAGGGCACCAAGTTGCACTCATATGGCACAAAGGTTCACCAAGTAGGCACCGAGAAGACACCAAGGTGGACTAGGCAGCAAGGTGCACTGGGTACCAATGTGGACCAAGTAGGCACTAAAAGAACCAAGGTACCCCAACTAGGCACCAAAATGCACCGACTAGGCACCAAGGTTCACCAAGTTGCACCAAGTAGGCACTAAAGGGCACCTAGGTGCACCAATTAGGAACCAAAAGGGCACCATGGTGACCAAAGTAGGCACGAAAGTTTACCAAGTAAGCACCAAGGTATATCGAGTAGGCACAAGTGTGCACCAAGTTGCAGCAGATAGGCACCAAAAAGGAACCTAGGTTCACCAAGTAGGCACCAGAAGGGAACCTAAGTTCGCCAAGTAGGCACCAAAAAGGGACGAAGGTGAGCCAAGTAGACACCAAGTAGGCACCAAAAGGACACCAAGTTTCAACAAGATGGCACCAAAAAGGCACTAAGGTCCACCAAGTAGGCACTAAAAGAGCACTAAGGTGCACTAATTGCACCAGCAGAACAACAAGAAGGCACCAGAAAGGTAGGAAGCTACACAAAGTTGGCACCAAAATGGCACGAAGGTGCACTAAGTAGGCACCACAACGGCACCATGGTGCACCAAGTAAGGCTCAAAAGGGCACCTAGGTGCACCAAGTAGACACCAAAAAGGGACGAAAGTGAGCCTCGTAGGCACCAATAGGGCACCAAGAAGCACCAAAGTCCACTAAGTATGTACTAAAAGAGCATAAAGGTGCATCAATTAGGCACGAAGGTGCATCAAGTAGGAACCAAAAATGCACCACGGTCCCCAAGTAGGCATGAAGGTACATCAAATAGGCAGGAAAAGGGAATGAAGTTGCACCAAGAGGTACCAAAAGAGCTATGAAGGTGCACCAAGTAGGCACCAAAAAGGCACCAAGATGCACCAAGTAGGCAGCAAGTAAGCAACAAAAGAGCACCAAGGTGCACTAAGAGGCACCAAAAAAGCACTAAGCTGTACCACGTAGGTACAAAGGGACATTAAATAGGCACGACCAAAAGGCCACCAAGTTGCACCAAGAAGGCACCAAGGAGTACCAAGGAGCACCAAGTAGGTAACAAGGTGCACCAAGCCGAACTTAAAAGGGACTACGATGCTTGAAGTAGGCACAAAGGTGCACCAAGTAAGATCCAAAAGGGCACCATGGTGCCCTATTTAGGCACCAAAAGCTCACGAAGGTGCACCAAGTAGTTACTAAAAGGGCACCAAGGTGCACCAAGTTGACACCAAGTAGGCACCAAAATGGCACGAAGGTGCACCTAGTTGGCACTAAGGGGCACCAAGTAGGCACTAAGATAGCACCAAGGTGGTCTAAGTAGGGACCAAAATGGCCCTAAGGTGCACCAAGTAGGCACCAAGGTGCACTAAGAAGGAACCATAAAAACATGAAGTTGCACTAAACAGGCACCAAGGTGCACCAAGTAGGCATCAAAAGGGCACCATGCTGCACAAAGAGGCATCAAGAAGGCACGAAGGTGCACCATGTAGGCACTAAGGTGCACCAAGTAGGCACAAAGGTGCCCCAAGTAGGCAGCAAAAGACCACCGAGTTGCAACAAGTAGGTACCAAGGTGCACCAAGTATGCACCAAAAGACAATAAAGTTACACCAATTAGGAACCAAGGACCCCCGAGTAGGCATCAAAAGGGCACATGGGAGCACTAAGTAGGCACCAAAGTGCACTAACTAGGCACTAAGGTTCATCAAGTTGCACCAAGTAGGCACCAACAGGGCACCTAAGTGCACCAAGTAGAAACCAAAAGGGCATCAAGGTGCCCCAAGTTGGCACAAAAGTTCACCAAGTAGGCACCAAGGTACACCAAGTAAGCACTAAAATGGAACGAAGGTGAACCAAGTAGGCACCAAGTAGGCGCTAAAAGGCCACTAAGTTGTACAAAACCAAAAGGGCACTAAGTTTGAGTTTATCATCAGAGTAAATCCCATCATAAAATCTATAACAAATTTGAGTTTGTCCTTATACAATAGCTCTATTACTTTTTCCCAAAACAACATTAGAAACTTCTTATTTCGAAGTACTCCCATTTTGAAGGATTTCATCCTCGGGAAGAAACAAGTTACAAACGATTTGATCCTTCCTATATTTCCTTGAAATAACTCTCAACAAAAGTTCATAAACTAGTGATACATAAGTACCCAGAATTTAAGATTTATCCTTGTATCAAAAGACATGATTAAATGAAACTGATCCATTCCTTACATGACGATTTAATAGAAAAGTACAGACGATTTAGATTAGCAGGGAAGATTTACTTTAAAAGGATGTAGAATAACTGATCAAGAGTTTAAACGTTAACCGATTCATTGATGAAGATAATTACAAGGATATTGCATGGTCACAAGTTACAGACAAAACAAAAGTTCTTGTACGATGAAGGATTTTATATACAGAATTTAGAATTACAACATAACAACAGGATTCTAATAACATCAATATATACATAGTGACTAAATTACATGTCCCTACTTCTCTTAATGTGGCAGCACAAATTTCACTCTCTACATTGCTACATTAAACGAGATTTTCTACAGGAATAGCATTTTCCTGAGTTCCGAGGATTATTGACTTTAGACATATGTTTATTGCCTTTGCTTGTACCTTCATTTCTTTGTGATGCAAATCGGAAAACATCCGTTGAATGTCCTATCTTTTCACAATGGTTGCACGTTGCAGGTAATTGTGTACAACTTCTCACTCGATGTCGTCCTCCACATCTAAAACATTTTATTGAATCTAAGGGATCTTTGTTCTTAGATGTGGATTTCTTAATTTCACCAATGCTTCCATCTCTTTGATGTAACACCTTGAATTTATATTCAATAAATAAAGAGTTTCACAAATTTTTAAAATAATAAAATAATAAATTTCTATTTTCAATCCAAGTTTCATTAAACATTTCAAATAAAGAAAAGGGGTTACAAATTACATCAAACAGTTGCTACAGGACTTATTCAAATACAAAAGTTTTCAAAATATATCCTAAGTCCTATAGCAGTTTCATTCACCCCTTCACTAAGTCCGGTGCTGATAGTCTTGATTACTTGAAAAATGAATGTAAGGGTGAGTACTCTACACTACCACAATGCACAACTGGGCATAGAGTCTCACCTCCAAATCAAATTCAATACATTTATGCAGAACCAAACACAGACAACATTATTATTCAATATCGATGCACACATGGCACTAACAACATTTCACATTCAATCAACATAATTAATAATAATCCCATTCATGTGCACGTCAGTCACATTCATTGTAGCACTGTGATCACAGATTTATACCATGAATGGTCGCCAGTTACCCTCGCCTCACAGATACCACGTGGGCAGTCACGGGTTGCTTGGCAATGGTAATGGTCAGAGGTCTAGTCAGGAAGAGAGTGTGTAGCCTGTGGTGCACCCGTTCCACAGTCGGTGTCACCACCACTCCCTCTTCCCCAAGGTATTTCTACTGTCCTCATCTCCTACACCCCCAATGTATCGCTGAACCATTCACAGCACATTACAACGATGCTAACACGCCCATTCACACATATTTCATTCATGCACGCAATAATCATGCTTACACACGGCACACAGCCCACAATTATCATTCACATTACACGGCCCTTGGGCACACATTTTCACAATATACGACACATAACCTTCATTTATTCATAACAACATTAATTCACCAATCAAAGGCGTTTTATCACTCATAATCACCCACACGGGGCCTAACTATTCCATTACATATCACATTGCACACCAATTTCCATCAAACACACAATTCCTACTCTCTATTTCAGCCACATTGCATTAGTCATTGAAATACACAAGAATTGCAATACATTGAGATAGGGTAGAGTCCCCCCTTATCTTAGATTAAAGACCCACACGCTAAATCCACCAAGAAATGCTTTCCCTCACAGATTTCATCCTAAACATATGGAGAAACTCCATGAGAACACAGGGGAAACACGAAAATAGAGAAAGGGGATGAAAAACCAAAACCCTAACCATTAAAACTTACCTCTAAGCGTTCCCCACACGGATTCAACCTTTAATTAAGCTTCCGAATGGCTTTGGAGGCAATTAATTGGTGGAATA
Organism: Abrus precatorius; assembly: GCF_003935025.1. Taxonomy (NCBI): domain Eukaryota; kingdom Viridiplantae; phylum Streptophyta; class Magnoliopsida; order Fabales; family Fabaceae; genus Abrus; species Abrus precatorius. The sequence goes on along the minus strand of NW_020874291.1, from coordinate 6,776,247 downwards.
GGGCTTTAGGAATGAGAGGATCAAAGGGAGAGGGAGAAATAACTCTCCCCGAACCCTAACCCCGTTTAAATCCTTTTTTGGTTGCAACACTCTCGCTACAGCCCAGTACCACGCCTGCACTTAGGCACTTAGCCCATTTCAGCCCTATCCAGTCATGCATACACCCATATATATATATATATATATATATATATATATAACATATATCTAAAAAAATACACACATGAATATACATTTTGATTTATATAATTATCAATAATTAATATTACAAAATTTGGGCATTACATTTGAGGTATATGCTAACAAAGACTTTTTGTATGCCCCACTCTTCCACAATAATTACACTTAGTAGTTGGTTATGGGCAATCTTGTACTCTGTGAGATCCTTTACATCTAAAACATCTAGCATTGCTACAAGAGTTCTTGGAATTATTGTGGTCACTACCATAAGGTGTCTTTTTCTTTGCTCGTTGCCTAGTGGTTTTTTAGCAGGGTTTCCAATTAGCATAAACGTAGCACAGTCAACTTTATGTTCTTCTCGACAATCCATTGTACTAAAGACTCGTTCCACATCTGTAATCCATTTTCAGTCTCCTTCTGGATCAAACTCTTCTTCAAACTTTGGAGGACAATGACCCATGAATGTCAGAAATCCATGACTTTTAGCTACTTCTGCATTCTGATCATACACTAACGGTTTTGACACTTGAGCTACATTTGCCAGAGTCTTAGCGGTGGCTTCAATTGATCTATTTCTACTCGTCATTTTCTAATCTAGATAAACACTTCATACGTATGTTAGCAAGCCTATTGTTCACATACATATACATACACACATTCAGATCAAAAATTTCACATGCATCCCCATTTGGAATACCAAACAGGTCACACTAACAACAATTATTTCATGTTATTATCCTACCAAATACTAATATAAACAACACTTAATACAGCGAACTAGTCCCATACCCCAGGCTTGTTAGGACAAACTGCTCTGATACCATTTTGTAACATCCTTCTCTTTAAATAATTTTCTTTAAATATTTACATTATTAAAAATATAAATAAGAAATTTTGTAAGAAATAGTACAAGTTTGAATAAATGATACAATATGAGAATACAAATTAATAAAATTTGACAAATTTACAAAATCTCTCAACAAAACATTTCGCTGTCAATGAATAAAAATACATAAATAGATTTATACATATATTACATTAAATTTATTATATCTGAACAGTTCTATTCCCACAATCCTTGACGAGTATGACCCTAGAATGAATCATCCATCTTCATTTTTTCTCTTTCATTACCTGAAACATATTAGTAAGAATGAGTATTTCCCCACCCCACTAAATCTCTTTTATTATGAATTATTATAAGAGCAACTAAAGTTATTATCTAATACCCTATTCTAATTCATTATCAACATTGCACAATTCATATTAACACTCATCACATCTAAGTACATACAATAATACAACCATCAATCAGAGCATATACAACACTTCATTCATTACACATTCATTTCTAGGTTGACCTGTATGTTATTATACATGTATCATATCGTCTCAATTAATATGTCACAATACATGTGTCCCAGTCACACTCGTCGATGTACTACAACACACATCATAACAACATAAATCGATCTGTTACGATACATATTATAATCATACAAATTATATACTATTTTATATCTATGACACTTTCATAATAATTGCCCCTGGGATCCCTTGAGGAGTTCCTAGCATAGATAGCTGCTAGTTGGCCGCTGTAACACTTTATGTTTAATTTCATTAAATCATAATTTCACAAATTCAGAATAAAAATAAATTTCATTTCAAATAAGGTTCTCAACCCTCGGTTTCATCAAATATTTTTAAAATAAGGAAATGGGTTACAATTTCTATCAAGTCACTAGTATAGGACCCATTCAAATACATTAGTTTCAAATTAAAATCCTAGTCCTATAGCAGTTTCATCCACCCCTTTTACTGAGTCCGGTGCTGATCGTCTTGATTACCTGAAAAATGAATGTAAGGGTGAGTACTCTACACTACCAAAACATACAATTAAGCATAGAATCTCACCTCCAGCACATTTCTAATACATTAAACAAATACAAGTACAGGCAGCATTATCACATCCAAAGCACAATTCATGAACCCCCATGCATATGTACGCCAGCCACACTCACATTGACACTATGATCATAGATTTACACCATGAATGGTCGCCAGTTACCCCCGCCTCACGGATACCACATGGGCAGTCACGGGTCACTCAACAAAGGTAGTGGTCAGAGGTCTAGTCAGGAAGAGAGTGTGTGGCCTGTGGTGTACCCGTTCCATAGTCGGTGTCACCACTACTAGGCCCAAATTTCATTTTCACAGCACACAGACCACAATTCATTCAAGACATACAGCCCTAGCCTATTTCCATTCATATTACATGGCCCTCAGGGCCCACATTTCACACAATATTCATTCAATTTTTTGGCACGAGTGCCTCTACCCATTCACGACATCTAGTACATAATTCACATCACATATCTCAGCAATTTCCTATCCTCTAACTCTGCAACATCACAACATTCCACAAAATAACAGTAAATTATACATAAAAGAGTAGGTAGAGTCTCCCCTTACCTCGAATTAAAGACCCACGCTCAAAGTCGACCACGGGAGTGTTCCCCACACAGATCTCGGCCTAAACACACAGTTAGTTTCCATGAGAACCCCAAAAAGGACCCAAAATCAGAGAAAGGGAAGGAAAACTGAAACCCTAACCATTAAAACTCACCTCCAAGCGTTCCCCACACGGATTCAACCCTCAATCAAGCTCCATAACGACTTTGGAGGCAATTTAATCTGTGGAATAGGGTTTGGGAGTGAGAGATTCGAAGGGATTTCAAAGGGAGAGGGAGAAATTACTCTCTCTGAACCCTAACCCCCTTTAAATCCTTTTCTAGTCACGACACTCGCTATAGCGAAAAAACCAGAGAAAACTGTACTATGGTTTCTGCAGAATCTCGCTATAGTGAGACCCTCTTGCTACAGCAAGACTGCACCCAGAAATGCACCCCAAACTGTCGCTCTATCGCTACAGCGAGAAGGTGACAGTTCTGGTCCTTCTTCCTAGGACCCTCTCGCTACAGCGAGAATCCTCTCGCTGCAACGAGAACAGCCCAGTATCACACCCTACACTTAGACACTTAGCCTTTCTCAGCTCTATCCAGTCATGCATATACATATATACACACATTTATGTACTTAATACACGTAAACATCATTATTAAATAAATCAACACACATGTGAATATATATACATATATATAGTAATAATTAATATTACCAAATTTCAGGGCGTTACAGCCGCAATAGCACGGATACATGTGTGCCGCCCTGGCCCCTTTTAGCAAAGGTATAGTCAGGAGTTTCGTCAGGAAATGAGGGTGTGGCCTGTAAATGTCTATTTTTCAACAAATTGTTGTGCACCCTTTTATCGTTAGCATTCACCATCCTCATTTCCACAAGATTTCCCAAATCTTCTCCGAACTTTATACCCCTAGTGTATCATTGTACTATCTATACTAATTCTCTTTCTCTTTCTCATCATTTCTCATTTCCATATTCCTTTTATCGATCAACATGTCATAATATGTGAGTTATAATTGATATAAATTCGTGGATCATAATATATATATGTATATGTATATGTATATATACATATATATATGTATATATATGTATATATTATAATACACCCTTTAGTGTGCTATAATATATATATATCGTAACACTATGCCAAAAATGAGATGTAAGAGCTGTTCCGCTTGAATTAAGGGAGCGGTTAGTGGCACTTTAAAATCACGTGCTATCCAATGTCTTCATTTTTGGAGAGCGGTTATTTAACCGCTCTCAAATGTATATTTTGGAGAGCGTGTAACCGCTCTACAAAATATAGTACTTTGGAGAGCGGTTAAGACTGAACGCTCTCACAAGTTAGACTAAAGAGAGCGGTTGACAGGTTAACCGCTCTCTTATCTCAAACTTATGAGAGCGGTTATAATTGAACCGCTCTCAAAAGTACATTTTGGAGAGCGGTTCCCCTTTAACCGCTCTCCAAAGTGAACTTCTTAGAGTGGTTCAACTTGAATCGCTCTCCAAAGTTCACTTCTAAGAGCGGTTATTTTATGAATCGCTCTTAGAAGTGGACTTTGCAAAGCGATTCTTCGTGAACCGCTCTCCAAAGTTAAGAAATATTTTTAAATATTTTAATAAAACTGGCATAAAACCTTTTTTTAGCACATTTGGTCAATTATATAGTATTTAGAACCAATTCAAATAGAATATAAAATCCAAATAGAGCCTAATATATTAGAATTTCAGAGCAATTGCACATTGTATTATTCAATTACAACTCACATGTACAGATTACAATCAATCAGAGTCTCATATTTACACATTTTGCCTAGCCTTTAGAGAAATTTGTCTAAATATTGTAAAAGAACACTAATAATCTATTGTGCTTAATGTGTCCTTTAATTATCTATGGTACAGATATGAACACCACTTCTTTTGCAATTAACAAATTTTGTTGCAGGAAAAGTTGGCATCTGCACCTCTGGAAAGTACTGAAATACAAGGATAGGGAAAATAATAAGCATATGGCAAACGAATTGGAATGTGTAAGATTATTACATTTACTGGGATTACAGTTTGTCCATGGTGCAAAGCATCCCCAATGAATAGACACACATAATATCCTGAGTCATCATTATTTGTTTGCTTGGGACACTGTGTGGAAGATAAAAATCAAATAAAACAGCATTAACTAAGAATGATATACAGTGCAATTACGATTTAGGTGAAAATTAAAAACATGAGATATGATATAGTCTTACCTGTACAGTGACCCATTTTGTTTGACTCATCTTTGTACTAGAGGGCTACACTCCCCTCTCTGCTCGATACGTGACAAGAGCACTAAGAGTCATGAACCAAAGAAATTAGATACATTTGAACCACTTAACATTAATTATAGTTGGTTGACATAAATGAATGCTTAATTATTAAATAGGTTCTGCATGTGTGTTCTCATCTTCAGCTATTTGCATAGAGGGTCCATATAATAGATAGGCTCGTCAACAATATTGATGGCAACCAAGACCCAATGTTGTCTACCACGAGTATAAATATCATTTTAAGATTACTAAGTTTAAAAGTTATATGCTAAATTATAAAACATAAAGCAGAGTCTCACTGAGATTTACTTACCCAACATTATAAGGTGCAAATATCAAGTGATCTTCACCCATATGACGCTTCAACATTTCAGCTATATGTTGATATAGGTTCGGATTGAGTGCTTCGTCCATTTCATACGGAGATATCTTGTTTGCCATTGTCATTGTCCCATGCAAATAAGCATCACACAAATATCTTGTTTTGCAAAAGTAGAATTGAACATTATTAAATAAAGGTTATAAAAGTTATAAATTGACTATGAATTATATAATTTGAAAATTAACGTACCGTATGTAAAGGTTAATGCTAGAGGCACTCAACCAATGTCGACGTATGACCTTTATGATGTTTTTCTTCCCCACAATGTAACAAAACTCTTCACCCTAGTGCTCACTTGTCAGTTGAATTGTAGCTGTATCAATGGCTTGATCACTTCTCACAAACAGCTTCATCATATCTAAGCATGCACCTTGGGCTTCTACCAACTTCAGAATCTCTGATGACACACAGCCAGTGCTACCTTTATTGGATGGACTAGTAATTGACTCTTTTGAGTACCCTGTCTCTTTCCCTAACCCTTTACCTGATAAAGGGGCAACCTAAAAAGAACAAACCTTTTAATTGTAACATCTAGCAACAGGAACTATAAAGAAACACATTTACATACCTTGGGTCTTAAAGTGATTAGGGACAATGGCTAAGTAGCATAAGTACCAATGGCATCTCTCAGGGAATACAGGTTTGCTTGTTCATTTGGGACAGGTAGTGCAGAGTCCTTCTCATGTCGTTGCACTACCTCTATAGAAACCTTACCATGCTCTGGAGGAAGAGCCATATTATGTAAGGAGTCCCTAACCATTATATGATATACCCTACCTCTTGCAACCAAGCGAAAAGGTTTGTTTAAGTATAGCATACAGTCATGATCATCCTACAAATGAAAGTTTGTTATATTACGCAAAAATTAAATCAAATCAGTAAACATTAAAAGGTAAATGATGATTTACTGTAGTTTAAATACCTCTAGAATCTCAACAGATGCAATTGGTGTGCAACTGCCTCTATGGCTGGTAGAAGGTGCATCTACAGGCGTTTGGGGACCAATATCCGCCATCGGTTGCATTTGAGGAGCAATATTAAAAGGGGGTGGCATACATGGTGATGGGGAATGAGTGGGGTTGAATGGTATCTAACCTGACATGAATGGGGGTAGTCCCTGACCCCCTGTCAACTGTGTCACTACATTGGCCAAATGCGCTACCCAATGCTTCATGTTTTACCACTCGATAGATGAAGGATGTGGACATATAGCTGGTCCAAATGCAGATTTTTGGGTCACCCTAAAACCTATAGCCCTTATGCGACCTGGATGCTCTCTTACACCAAGTGCTTGAGAGAGTATGTCATTTCGGGCTGTTGATTCAATCTCAGCATCTGGAGTGACTCGTGAAAGGGTTTCCTACAATAAACATAAAAAAAACCATTAGGAAGGAGAATTCAAAATAAAAGTTAACATATTTGTCCAATACTAACACATTAGTATTAAGTACTTACAAATTCATTGACCATTTTTTTAACTCCTTCGTCATCAATGCTACCTTGTTTATTACCCTAGCAGCTTTCCAAAGGACATGTCGAGGTACTGAGGTAAAATTAGACGTAGATGTAGCAATCTACACAAATTTAATAATTAAATGCCCTCATTAATAGGTTTAACATAAGACAACACATTAGCATCACATTATTACATAAGTCACAAATTTACATACCAACTCTTGCTCCAACTGAGCATATCCCTTAGCTGACCTCCTGTATCTGTACGACATTGCTTTTGCCCTTTATGCATTAGCCTCACTTTCTTTCTGAAGTAAGGCATTCAGAAACGTACCAAATCAATACCCATTTGTGATAGTGACAATAATTTGATATAATAATGTGTGACATGGTACCTTGAAAATTTCTGTGCAGCTTTGGTTGACAAAGTCCATCCAATGATCAGTGATTGTGATGAATCTCTGATACTTCTTCGGAGGATGGGGGACACAATTTCCATCTTTGTCATAGATATGTTTCCTCAAACATGTCCAGAATGCACGAAGGTCCCGTCCAGCTAAAGAAAGAACAAAATCTTTGTGAACAACATCCACTTCAAAAGTTTCCTACATTGGAAACAAAAAACATATCAAATAAACCCTCTTGGGTAAACCAATATAAAATAACTGAAACGATTATGATTGTGTACCTCAACTTGCTCCCAAATGTGTTCTTTAACATTAGTAGGGACATTTGTCCAATCAGAATAACTGATTGGCACTGTACTCCTAGTAACAAAGTTATAAATGCAGATTTTACTAGTATTTTACCTTAGTTTTTAATACATTTGATATGAAAAACATGATGGAAAAAGCTAGAAAACTCATAAAAATAATAGAATGTTCAATTCATTTATAAATAGTTTAATTGTTTAGATTTTGTGAATTTTCTATGTAAAAAGTATTGATTAGAACCTATTTTGCAGGAAACTTTGAATTGAGATCATAAGGTTGGAGAATTAAGAGGGAAAGGAAGAGAAAGAGTAGCAATTCTGGGCTCAAAATACAAGAAATGAAGAATATAGTCTGGGCGTGGTCACTCTTGCTAGCAAAAGTGAGTGTTCCAGAGAGTCCCTCAGCAGGGCACACTGGGCGTTAACACTTTTCCTGGCGAAAGTGAGTGTTCCAGAGGGCTTCTTAGAAGAAAATGCTCCGCGTTACCACTTTTATCACTGAAAGTGATCGTTCCAGAGAGACTAAATATCAGGAAGTTTTGCGTGATCACTATTATCATTGAAAGTGAATGTTCCAGAGAGCCCTCAACTTGAGAAGTTGCGTGTGGCCACTTTTACTCATAAAAGTGAACACGCGCAACCACTCGACCTTCTGTGTAGCCATTATTATCAATAAAAGTGATAACGCACAAAAGGCAGAAAATCTATAAATTGCAGAAACGCTCAGATTTTTGGGATCTTTTCTCATTTTCTCATTTCCACACCTTAGGAGAGTTAGAGAGGGAGATTGGGGGCAACTTCCAAGCTCTGGACCTTGAGGAATCAGGTTGGGGATTGGATTCATGAAGAAATTCTACAGCTCCTCTTCTTCTACTCTTTCTCTCTCTTTTTCTTTGATGAACATGTTCTGATTTCTTTTTCTTATGGATTGATGGATCCGATTTTGATATTCTAAATTAATTGTGGATCTGGATTTTAAGATCTTGATTGTATTGAATGTTTAACTCTTTTCTTAATACGATTCTTGAAATTGTTATTCCATTGAATTGAACCTAGAGGATTTTCATGAACTGAAGTTGAGTTAATTGCTCAGATCTGAGTTGAATGTCAAGGTTAGGGATGTCTTAGGAATATGAATTCGTGATCTTATAATTTCCAACACCTAATGCAATGTTTAATTGATTTACACCTAAGGAATTAGGGTAGTTAATTGAATATTAGGATCAATGAGTCAAGGAATTGAACTTTGATTAACCTAGTGAAATTGATCATCAATCAATCAAGGAACTTATAGTTCAGATCTACTTCAATTTGCAATTGATGAAGCGGTGAAATCAATCCTGACTTTATTCACACATTATATTCAAACTCTGTTTTACTGCAAATTTTTTATCTTTTAATTGTTCTGGTTTATTGCTTTTGGTATGATACAACTCTTCCAAATTCGTATGGCTCAAATGGTTATAATTCTGTGAAGTGGTACTTGAAATCTAAATTCCCTATGGAGACGATATTCTTATCTTAAATTTACTCATTACTTGCTGCAATTCCTAGTGCACTTGCTTCGAGTTCAAGATGAGAAGGTAGTGTTTAATGTTTTTGAAGCATTAAAATATCCAGTTGAAGATAATTCATGTATGAGAGTAGATATTTTGGATTCTATTATTACACATTATCCTATTAATGAATTTGATGGAAATTTTGTGTTGAGAGAAACCATAGCTGCAGGAAATAAAAATTCTGAGATTTGTAAAATAGAACAAATGATGGAAATTGAGCAGCAACTAGAAGCCCTACCAATTCTGAATCCTGTAGAAAAATCAGTTAAGGAAGAGCTGAAAAAGGAAATCAAAGAAGATAAAAATCAGAAGTTAGAGCTCAAGCAACTACCCTCTAACTTGAGATATGCTTTCTTGGATGAGAGTCACGAAAATCCAGTTATTATCAACAATGATCTCAAGGAGGAAGAAGAGGAAAAGCTGCTAAGAATTCTGAGAAAGCACAAATCTGCAATTGGTTGGAGTATTTCAGATCTGAAAGGTATAAATCCTTCTTTTTGTAAACATAGAATTCTATTTGAAGAGAAATTTAAGCCAGTTGTGCAGCCACAAAGAAGGTTGAACCCAGCCATGAAAGAAGTAGTCAAGAAAGAGGTTATGAAGTTGCTAGATGCAGGGATCATTTGTCCAATTTCTGACAGCCAATGGGTGAGTCCAGTCTAAGTTGTCCCTAAGAAGGGAGGGATGACAATTGTACCTAATGAGAAGAATGAACTCATCCCTACTAGGACTGTTACTAGCTGGCGCATGTGTATTGACTATAGGAAGTTAAATGATGCAACTAGAAAGGACCATTTTCCACTACCATTTGTTGATTAAATGTTGGAAAGACTTGCTGGACATTCCCTCTACTGTTTTCTTGATGGGTATTCAAGATACAACCAAATAGCAGTGGACCCTATAGACCAAGAGAAGACTGCATTTACATGTCCATTTGGAGTCTTTGCATATAGAAGAATGCCTTTTGGATTATACAATGCTCCTGCCACTTTTCAAAGGTGCATACTTTCCATTTTTTCTGATTTGGTAGAAAACATCATTGAAGTGTTGATGGATGATTTTTCTATTTTTGGTGATTCATTTGATGATTGCTTAGCTAATCTATCCACTGTTTTGCAGAGATGTCAAGATACTAACCTTGTGTTGAACTGGGAGAAATGTCATTTCATGGTCCAAGAAGGCATTGTTCTTGGCCATAAGATTTCAAAAAAAGGAATGGAGGTGGACCAAGGAAAAGTAGAAGTCATTAGTAGACTACCTCCACCAATTAATGTTAAAGGAATTAGGAGTTTTTTAGGACATGCTAGTTTTTATAGGAGGTTTATCAAGGACTTTTCAAAAATTGCAAAACCTCTTAGTGATTTACTTGTAAAAGATGCTGATTTTATATTTGATGATGCTTGTTTGCATGCATTTTCTATTTTGAAAGAAAAACTGATTTCTGCACCTATTCTTGCAAAACCTTATTGGAATTTACCTTTTGAACTAATGTGTGATGCAAGTGATAGTGCAGTGGGTGCTGTTTTAGGACAGAAAAAGGATAGGAAATTGCATGTCATTTATTATTCCAGCAAAGTTTTAAATCCTGTACAAATAAATTACACAACCACGAAAAAGAACTCCTAGCTATTATGTTTGCTTTTGACAAATTTAGATCATATTTGATGGGATCAAAAGTTATTGTGTATACTGACCATTCTGCACTTAAATACTTGTTGTCAAAGCAGGATGCCAAACCAAGATTGCTGAGATGGATTCTATTGCTGCAAGAATTTGAATTGGAAATTAGAGATAAAAAGGGAAAGGAAAATGGTAGCTGACCACCTGTCCAGACTTCCATTGGAAAGTCTAACCCCTGACTCCTTATAAATCAATGAAGAATTTCCAGATGAAAGGCTTCTTGCAGTGGAAGATATGCCTTGGTTTGTTGATATGGCAAATTTTAAAGCTACCCAATTCATCCCAAAGAGGTTCACTTGGCAGCAAAAGAAGAAGTTCTTACATGACAGCAAATTCTATGTATGGGAAGACCCTTATTTGTTCAAGATTGGGATAGATGGTTTAATTAGGAGGTGCATTCCACAAAGTGAGCAATCTGAAATATTATGGCATTGTCACAATTCAGAATATGGAGGCCACCATGCAAGTTCAAGGATTGGTGCAAAAGTCTTGCAAGTAGGTTTCTTTTGGCCTACACTTTTCAAGGATGCTAAGAAGTATGTTGAAAGTTGTGATAAATGTCAAAGAACAGGCAACATCTCTAGGAGGCATGAGCTACCATTGATAAACATTTTAAAAGTAGAGCTATTTGATGTATGGGGGATTGACTTCATGGGACCTTTTCCTCTATCATTTTCGCATGAATACATCTTAGTGGCAGTGGATTATGTGTCCAAATGGGTGGAAGCCATTCCCACAAGATCAAATGATGCCAAGGTAGTGATATCTTTTATAAGAAAGAACATTTTTGCAAGGTTTGGAGTACCCAGATTTCTGATAAGTGATAGAGGTGCTCACTTTTGTTACAAATACCTTGAAGCAATATTAATGAAATATGGTGTGAAGCACAAGGTTGCTACTCCATATCGTCCACAAACAAGTGGACAAGTAGAAGTGTCAAACAGGGAAATCAAGCAGATTTTGGAGAAAGTAGTGAATAATGCAAGGAAACATTGGTCAAAGAAGCTAGATGACTCTCTATGGGCATACAGGACTGCTTTTAAAACTCTAATTGGTATGTCACCATATCAGTTAGTCTTTAGAAAGGCATGTGACTTACCTTTGGAGTTGGAGCATAGAGCTTATTGGACAACAAAGTGGCTGAACTTTGATTTACCAAGTGCTGGAAAGAAGAGAATTTTGCAACTACATGAATTGGAGGAATTCAGACAGCAAGCTTATGAGAATGCAAAGTTGTACAAAGAAAGAACCAAGAGAATTCATGACAAATTCATTCTACAAAGAGAATTCAGACCTGGACAATAAGTGTTGTTGTTCAATTCTAGGCTAAAACTATTTCCAGGAAAACTGAGATCAAGATGGTCTGGACCTTTTATGATAAAGGAAACATCTCTTTTTGGAGCAATTCTGATTGAGGATTAAAAGACAGGGAGAGAATTCAAGGTTAATGGCCAAAGATTGAAGGTCTATCATGGAGAGGAGTTTACAAGGAATATCTCATGCATGAAATTGGTTCTTCTTGATTAAGGAACATTTAACGTCAAGCTAGTGACGTTAAAGAAGCGCTTTGTGAGAGGCAACTCACATTTCTAACCCATTTTAACCTTTTTGTATTGTTTTAGAAGTTTGCATTTCATATTTACAAATTCTGCAGTTTCTGCAAATTAGAATTTTGTTGCATCTGAAGTTCTGAAGTGAACCTGGTAATTGATTAGAGATTTGTCGTTGTGAATGTGTATTTGACGGTTGAGAATTCTGTAAATATTCTACTGCATCTGGTTTTCTGAATTGAATATCATAATTGATTAGAGATTTAAGGTTGTGAGAAGTAAATTGAAGGATTATAGTGTGAGAAGTGAGTTAATTGAGGTTTTAGAGGCATTTGATTAATGATAGAAGTCACTATTTTGCAGAAAAGAAGCTACGCAGAGAATGCATTTTGAGGATCTCTACTGGAACAATCACTTTTACTGACAAAAGTGATCACGCAGAGGCATCAAGGTAAACACGCTCCTCTGGAACACTCACTCTCACTGATGAGAGTGATCACGCAGAGGCAGATGAGAAAACATACTCTCTGAAACGCTCACTTTTCTTGGCAAAAGTGATTACGCATAGGTAAGTATGAGTTCTCTTATGTGCGTTACTCGTTTTTGTGAAAAAAGTTGCAACATTGTTTGCACGTTATCATTTTGCCTAGCAATAGTGATAACGCGCCCTTCACCCAGAAAACTTAACTCTCTGGAACGCTCACTCTAATCAGATAAAGTAACCACGCTGAGTGTCTTAAATGCTGTAACGTTCACTTTTCTTGTTTAAAGTTGTCACGTGCCCACGCGTGACTATAAATATAAACTAAAGTGAACACGCACACACCTTTGCACCTAAAAATTCCTCTTCTCTCTGAGCGTTCTCTGCGATTTCACTCTTTGTGTACAACGACCTAACAGCAGCAAGCTTTTTCCCCACATTTCTACATCCTTTTTGCCAGGTACGCAACTCTCTTCTCTCTGAAATAGTGGATTAGGGTTTTTGTGTTAATGTTTTGGGGGGGGAAATGAAAAAGGGGGTAATAGGAAATTGTTTTGAGGTTATTTGACTCAATAATACCATGAACAATACATTTAATAAGTTTCCCTGTCATTTAAATTATTTTTAAGAGGATTTGAATCTGCATTGCATATTATTTGAACAAAATTTCTGTAGAAATGAGATTGACCTAAAACGACTTCAGTGAAAATGCTTGAACTGAAATTGTTATTCAATTCAGAACAGTAATTTGTACTTCTAACTTTTAATCCATTTTCAATAAAGAAAAAGAATACTTTGAATAAAAATTGTGAAAATGATTGTTTGGAGTTACATTCTGCAATGTTTTCTGGTTTTAAGTTAGAAGAAATTCTCGAATGAGCAATGGGGAACTGTTCTGGTATTATTTGATTCAACAATAGAATAGACAAAATGCTGAATAGGTGTTCATTGTCATTCATGTATTTCTTTTAAGGAAAGTCGAACCTACATTGCACACTATTTGAACCAAATTTCTGCAGAATCCAATATGTCTAAATAGACTTCTGTGTAAGTGTTGGATTGAAAATATCTGAATATGATTATCTGAAATTATTTGTGATTCTTAAACCATTTCTGGATGAATGTGATACAATAACTCTTTGCTGATAATGAGTGAGTGCATAACTGTGTTGAAAATTAGTTTAAACCTGAACTTAGCTCTCTATATTACCATAATATTTTGTGAAATTGTGTGTTCTACAAGTACAAAGTAGGGATATCAATTTAAAAATTCTCTAAATATGGTTGATCAATTCTGTGCATCTGTGTTTTTATATTTGAATATTGACATACCCTGTTCTGCTAAAATAGTTGTTATGTTGAAATTACAGAGTTTGTTGGAAAATAGATTGATAACCTGTAATAATCCCTCTGCGTTAACCTGATATGCTCTGAGAGTGTACACTCTGAACTCATATATTAGGATTTAACATGCTTTGACTGTGAACGCTTAATATTGTGCAGTTGTGCTTTTGTATCTGTATGATTGATTTTGCCTAACAGTAGACTGCATGTTATATTGCTTAGAAGAGTTGAATTTTTGCAAATTGATTGATTGAACTTTCTTTAGTACAGAGATCTATACTTTCACAATTATGTGTTACAAATTCAAACTGTCGAATTAATTTCTTTTTGCAGAAACTAAAAAATGGCCAAAACTTCTTTGAACACACCAGTTGGCTCCTCCAGGAAGACTCAGGCTGGATCTTCCAGCAACACTCTAAAGAGGAGATCCAACAGGAACATCCAAGCTATCCATCAGAAACACTCCTAAATCAAAGAAGGCCAGAACAGATGGTGCCTCAGCTTCCTCACCAATTAAAGTATGTGATCCAAGGTTCAGAAGTATTGCCCATGAGAATTTCTTTAAGGCAAATATTCTGAGGAGAAAGATTGTCCCAGACAGAGCTTTTGAAATAACTGGGGACAATTACCTAGAATACAAGGAAGAAATTCAGAAGAGGGATTAGAAATCTTTCTGTTCCTTAGCTGGAATGGGTTGGAGGGAAATAACCCAAGAGTTTTATACCAATGTTGTGAGGTTCAAAGGAGACAAATTCCCTAAGTTCAACACAATGGTAAAAGGGATGAGAGTGGACTTCACTCCTACAAACATAAACAGAGTGTTGAACATAAATTTTGCATAGCAGCCTGGACAGCTGGAGTTCAATGTCTTTAAGAATAGCCCTGACAAGGACTGTGGAAATTCTGCAAAGGATTGGGCGGCCAGGAACAACTTGGAAGCTGAACCAGTCCAAGAAGCCCAAATGTATTGTCACCAAACAACTGCTGCCATTTACCAAAGTGTGGAGCACTTTCATTTTGAACTCCTTTATGCTAGTCAAGCACAGTTCAACAATGACTATGAAAAGGGCAGAACTTCTTTTTGCAATAGTTAATGATTTGTATATTGATGTGGGAAAGGTCATCAGTGAATGCATTTTAAATATTCTAAAAACAAAGAGAGATTCACTTGTCTTTCCTTCATTAATAACCTTACTTTGTGAGGATGCAGGGGTTGAAGTTGGAGATTACCAAGAGAGGATTAGATTTGTGCCTCCCATCTCTGTCTCCATAGTGAAAGAAATATATGCTACCACATCATGCACTGCAGAAGATCCCATTCCTTCTCAATTCAGAACGGAAAAACCAATGATGATGAAGGACTCTTTGAAGCTAATAGCTGAGAGACAAAACCAGTTAGCAGAGAGGCAGACCAAGCTGCAAAGCAGTATCAAGTCTAGGATTATGCTGTTGGAATGTGTTATGCTTAATATTGGTCAGAAAATGGGAATGACCAAAGATGAAATGTATCACACTCCAGACTTGGCAGAGAATGCCCAGTGCCTTTGCTCCTCAGTTTTCAAAGATCTGCCAATCTACAAAACCCATTTTCCACAGCCAGCTGAAGAAGTAGTGGAGGAGGAAGATGAGGAGGAAGAAGAAGAAGAAGAAGAAGAAGAAGAAACTTCAGAGGATGAGGATGCAGCAAAAGAATAGAATTAGGATTTTTAATTCTGTTTGTTTTTAATTTTAGTTTATGTAAATTTTAACAATTAAGATTTTTGTTTCTGTAAATGCAGTAGTTGTTCAAAACAATTTTAACACTTTCCAGTTGTAATGAAGTTCAATTTCTTTTAGTTTTATAATTCTAAAATTTCAATTACCTTATTTTCTGATGATTGATAAATTTTTGGTGTTTTTATGCAGAAAATGTCACAATCACACAACACTCACACACAATGGATGCTCACACTTGCACAAGTTACCATGAAAAGGGGGGGGTTTCATTCTCTACCTCTTGTTCATGTGTTAGCTTTACATTGCACTGAATTGTTTCTGAAAAACACCAAAATACTAGAATAGATATTAAACTGCTAGTTGTGAATCAAATGAAGCTAATTGATAATTCTGTGAATTTTGTTTGATTTTGTTTTTTTTAAGTTGTTTTTCCTATTCTCAAAATGAGATCACATTTGTATTTTCAAAATGAGGCAGTCTTGCCACTAGATGCATATAATTCTGAAAAGTGAATTGTGAGTTCATTGATTAACATGTTCACTTACAAAACCTAGTGAGACTTGAGTTGCATTCTTCTTCATGTGTGATTAATCACATTTTGCTGCATTCTCTAGAACTTGCCTTGTTTCTTGATTAAATATGCATTTTACAGTTTTCACATATATGATGAAGGCCATGTTTGATTATGCCTAGTCAGCCTAAATGCCTTCCTTTATGATTGAATGTCTTAGTCACCCCTTTGAGCTTAATATCCCTTTTCTTGATATTACCTCATTATAAGCCTTGCTGAAAAACCAATTTTACCATTCAAATGGAAAGAGGCATAGTGAGTCTACTCAAGAATGAATTTTAAAACTAAGTTTGGGGTGGCATCCACATTTTAATTGCTTGAGGACAAGCAATGTTCTAAGTTTGTGGTGCAGAAAGATAGAAAAATGAAGAATATGTAGCAAAGATGGTGAAGATATCAAAATGTGAGTTCAAAAGAAGAATATGCAGCAAAGTTCTATAGAAAAAGGAATGAAAAGAAAAATAGTGTATGAAAGCAAAAGCAAGAAAGAAGAAAAATTTAGAATGTTACTGCACGAGTGAAATTATATGCTGCATTATTGAGGGAGTTAGTGAAAAATGATGTAGACCCATACTGGTTTTAAAAGTCATTCACTCAAAATGTCTCTAATCTTTTGAAAATGCATGAATTGTTTTCCATTTTGTTCAATACCTACCTTGACCTTAGCCATGTTATAACCTACAAAAAGTCCTTTGGATGTGTGATTGACTGTATTAAGTAAAGGAAATTGAGAATATGGGCAAGCATATTGTAGAGTGTAGTTAAATTGATGATTTAGAGAGAAAACACTACCTAAACATTGTTGAGTGATAAGAAAAACACTTCCAAGTGAGCTGTGATCATGTTTATTAATTGTGCTCACATGAATTTTGATAAAATATATGAACTAAGATAGCAATTCTTACTCAATAATGATTAATGCAGTGTAACTATCATACTGAGTATTTGGATGAACAATTTGAGTGAAAATTTTGTAGAAAACACAAAATTGGAATTTGAAATTTATGAGAAAAGCAGTTTGTAAAATGATTTTTGAAAAACGGAGGAATTACCCTTGGTTTAGTTTGATTTGCTTGAGGACAAGAAAAAATCTAAGTTTGGGGTAGTGATGAATCCATATTTTTACTAGTATTTTACTATAGTTTTGATCCATTTGATAAGGAAAATGTGTTCGAAAAAGCAGAAAAACTTAGAAAAATTGAATGATTGAAGAATTTCTTTAAATACATAGTTAGTTTAGCATCTATAAATTTTCTTTGTAGAAATTAACAATTGAAGTGTGTTTTTGTAGAAAATTCTGAGCAAAATCCATGAAGCTGGTAGATCAATGGAGAAATAGCAGAAAAGTAGCAAGTCTGGACTCAAAGAACATGGCTTATGGAGTTTAAGCTGGGTGTGGTTACTCTTGCCAGCGAAAGTGAGTGATTCATAGCTTAAATGAGAAGTTGAGTGTGGGCGTGATCACTATTATAACTGAAAGTGAACATTCCAGAGAAGTTCAATCTCAGCAGAGCTGTGCATTACCACTTTTGTCAATAAAAGTGAATGTTCCAGAGAAGACTAAATTTCAGAAAGTTGTGCGTTACCACTCTCGCTAACAAAAGTAGATGTTCCAGAGAGTCTTCAACTTGGGAAGTTGCACATGGCCACTTTTACTCATAAAAGTGAACACGTGCAACCACTCGACATCCTGCGTTGCAACTTTTATCAGCGAAAGTGATACTTCCAGTCTTCCATAATCACATGAGCTTTTGCGTTACCACTCTTATGAAGCAAAGTGACAACACCCAGAATCAGGATTTCTATAAATACATGTTTTAAGCTCAGAACTTGGGGTCTTTGGTTCATTTTCTGTTTTTTGTTAGATTCTCGTTGAGAGAGAGTGAGAGAGGGGATTGGGGTCGAATTTTGAAGCTCTAAGAAGAGGCGTTGGATTGGAGCTCGTGGAGATGGCTTCTCTGCAATTCTTCTCTTCTTCTCCTTCTTTCTCTTTCTCTTTCTCTGTTACAATGTTTGCTTAATTCTCTATAGTTAGGAGTTTATGGAACTTGAATTGATGTATTAATTCTGCTGTTATTGCAATCTGTGAATGGAAATTTGTATGGTTAATCAAAGAGGAACATTTACCAATAGAAGTTGGATTTGCTTCTTTGATCTGAGTTAGCAATCAGAATTGGGGAATTCTTAGGAATAAGGAGACTTAATTCTGCAATTCTAAGGTTCCAAGTCTTAATGCAACATGAAATTGAACTTCACCTAAGGGATTACGGGGTTTAGTTACTTGTTAGGGTCAATGATTTAAGGAATTAAACTTTGACTATTAATAAGAGAAATTGATTGGCAATTAACCAATTACTTGAATATTCGGAGGCATGATTGAATTGATATTGACATTCTTGTGAAATAAATTCCTAACTATTCTTCATTCCTATCTCATTTCATCACAACTTTCATACTCTGTTTTTACTGCAAGTTTCTTACCTTTTAATTGTTCCTGCTCTTGATTTATGAATGTTACAAATCTTCCAATTTCTTATAGCTCAAATGGTTATTATTCTGTGAATTGATAATTGATTTCCTAATTCCCTGTGGAAACAATATTCTGATCTTAAAAATTACTCATTACTTGCTGCAATTCCTAGTGCACTTGCTAGTGTTTAGAGATTGTGACAACAATTACCACAAATATCATACCATACAATCAATACAATATGCCAAAGGTTGACACCTTCGGACTCAGTACAACTCGTACAATCTCAATATGGTCTTCTAACCTAATGTTCATTATTTTATATCTTTTATTACTTAACTCATATACATCTTGAGTAACTTAGATCTAAAATCTCTTAATGCTATTCAAGCCCAGATCTTTTTTTAGAAATCTGATTTCATTAGTTTAAATTGAAAGATGAAGTTTCTTAGATCTAAATGAAATCGATGTTTAAGCTCAGATCTGGAAGAGATTTAAAGTCCGATAGAGTTTTCTTTAGAGAGAGGAAGGAGAGAAAACAGAGAAAATGAAGAGAGAATGTTGTTTGGTGAGAAATGAATGTTTTTAAGGCTGAGGTTCCTTAAATATTCTTCTAAACTCGCATAATCTCGCTTAAGCGATAAGATTCTCACTTGAGTGATCTTCCATCCTCGCCTGAGCGAGACAACCAGACAGTTAGACTACCTATTTTTTAAATATTCTCGCTTGAGCCAGAATACTCTTGCTTGAGCGAGATACAATCTTGCCTGAGCAAGATACAATCTCCCCTGAGCGAGATTGAGTCCAGAGAGCACCCCATCTTTTCCTGCGACTCCTCGCCTAAGCGAGCCCTATCTTGCTTAGGCGAGCCGCTCCCAGCCTGAGCGAGATCCTGTCTCGCCTAGGCGAGAGGATAATTGAGGCAACGTTGTCTCATTCTCGCTTGAACGAGGGGTTCCAGAACGTTCTATTTTAGGAAATCCTACGTCACTTGAGTGAGATCTATCTCGCTTGAGCGAGATAGCCTTTATCCAAATTCCATCTTTCCTAATGCCAAAGTTGCCCTCCATCATGATTCTTGTCCTTAAATTCCTTATCCAGTTGTACTCAAATCATCTTGGTTTCTTTCTAATTCTTTTAGTTACTTTAGAGTGTATTTTCTAGTCCTATTTGGCTAGGGTAGTCATGGTTCCTAAGTTCAAAATTGGATGGAAATTGAATCTTGCACCTTATTTAAAATTTTAATCATAAAACCTTGACTTGCTTGACTTGTCTTTCTTTCTTATTGGCTACTTCATTCCAGCTTCTTCCATGCTTCATTTACTAGTCAATTGAATTCTCTTCCTAGCTAAGAAAACATGCAAATTGAATTAGGTTAGATAGGTTACAAAATTTGCAAGTTTTTAGCACAAAATGGACCATTTTCCACATCATATGTGGGCTATTTTTGAGGAATTTTGTTTGAATTTTGTACTTGTATTTTTGGCTTGATTCTTAATGTACATAACCCTATTTGGTCTAATAACTTACCATAAAAATTTCAGAATTTGTCTAATTCATATGATTATCCAAAACGAGCCTCCATTCTAGGTGTTTTCAGGGGTAGTTTGGTCATTCTGGTCAAATTTTGTAATTTTATTTATTTTTCATTTTTGGAAATTTCTAAACCTCTAATAAATCATATAAAAATACTCTAGATAATCTAATTTTTTTTAAAAAAATTACATATTTATTTTCTTTTTATATTACTCGATTCTTTATCGATCAGACTTATTTCGATAAATTTTGTTAAAGAAAATTTTATTTCTAAAGTCTCTATGTTCTACTTATATTTTATTCAATGAGGTTGATATAATTCAACAATCATTATAAAGTGAAGAAACTTTAGGGTGTTACATCATATACTTCTTTGCGAATTTCTTCCAACTCTTGTAATTAAAGCTTCTTACGTGAACCAACTGCATCCATATTCAAATTGCATTGCTTAATCACCTAGAATGCCCTATACTTCACTTCCACTTGTAGATGACATGCCTTGCCAAAAATAAGCCGATAAGGAGACATTCTTATGTGAGACGTCCCTATTTTCAATAGGTATTTCTCAATGTAATCCCATTTTTGTGGTGAATAAGGAATAAATTAGTGTTTAACAACTACTCAATTCCAAATAAATACACATCAACATGCTTAATATATATATATATATATATATACATAAAGTATGTCCTCAAGCACAGTGTTTAGAGTATATAATATAATATTGCATACTATAATATCACTTCACAAGTCCATAATTAGTTGAGCCTCACGAATTTCAGATGAAGTTTGGATGCAAAAGTAACCAATATTGAAATTAGAAAACAAAACACAACAATGAATATGAAAGTATATATTTGACACATGTAGAAAACATAGTAAGGGACTTGTTTCACCAAAACTTCAGTGTTGATTCAATAAAGTTCTAAACTTTCAAGTATTTAGATGGAATGATAATCAGTTTCACGTTTTATTATTCAAAGGTTAATTCCTTAACTCAATGAATCTAACACTTAACTAAATCACTCTAATTCCTTAGATCTGGTTCAATCAAATGTTGCATTAAGCTTTAGAAACCAGAAGATTGTAAGATCAAGATATCTTATCCCTAAGAAATCAATAACCTTGGTGTACTGGATAGGACACTCCTTGGTCTTATCCATCTCTCATATCTAGTAGTAGGAAAAGGTAATCGAGTACCCCTTCGGCTTAACATTGCCAAAAACCCTATGTCAGGATTAAAAGGTAATTAATTCAATCAGCAGTAATTAACAAATCACCATCTACTTTAATATAAGGGCCAAAGCCAGGGTTGACTCAGCAAGCCTATTAGCCCATGACAATGCCTATAAAAGGAAGATAGGAAGTACATGTAAAGGGTTGACTTTTAATTATTAAATAGCATTTATTGCTCAGAACTGAATCCTGACTTCAGCATTGGAGTGCCTTTTGCAGGTACCCTCCCTATGTCAGCGACAGTCAGAAGGACGTCTCTGTTTCAGAGCAGAGACTTGAAGACTAGTGTTTCCCTAGCAGGAACATTTTGGCACCCACCGTGAGGCACGATTGCCTCGCCTTTAAATCATCATGGTGCTAACAAGAAGCCAACAGGAAGGACAAAATTATCAAGGAGGAACTTCTCGTCAACAGGAAGATGTGACACCCAATCAACCAATTCCTAAAGTTTTGGCTGAAAGGGGGGAAATGAAAGCCTTTTCTCTCTAGTAAGACAGCTTTAGGCCGAGATGAGGGAAATACAACAAGCCAGGGATAGAGATGCACTTGAGATGTCAGCCTTGAGGAAGGAGAACGCTGACTTGAGGGAGGAAATTAAAACCCACATACCGTCTTAGACTACCCCTTTCACCCAGGAACAAGGATAGTCCTTGGCACTGCAAGAGAAACCAAAGGAAACACAAACTGGAACCCCTACCGAAAGGGACGATGTCTCGAGTCAAAGCCCTTTCATTCAACCTATCCTGGATGCCAAGTTACTTGACAATTGGAGAGGATTTAACGTTAGAAAAGTATGATGGGACAACTAATCTAGGAGAACACTTGGACATTTTCATAACTCAAGTCGGCCTGTACACAGAAAACGATGCCTTATTATGCATAATATTCCCCATGTCCCTTAGAGGACCAGCACTTAGTTGGTTTACCAGGTTACCCCCCTCATCCATCAATTCGTTTACAACCCTGACCAGACGATTCAATCTTCGGTTTGCAGCAAGCCGTCCCCACCCTCTAACGTCTTTAGCGCTCATCAATATCCACCAAGAAATCATGGAACACTTTGGCAAAATCGCTTTGTCAATCCACAATCTAGAGCTAGCTGTAGCTATACACCATCTCACTATAGCCCTAAAACCAAGCCCCTTCGTTAATAGTATATGCAAAAAGCCACCTATGGATTTGGATGAACTGAGGAACTGAGCTTCCAAATACATGAAAATGGAAGAGTTGGCAGAATACTGAAACCAGGTACGACTAGAACAAGGATCCAACTCAAAAGAAGCAGACAAGAGAGAAGCATTAAAACCTAAGCAAGAGAACAAGGACCGAAGGAGTGACGCCAAAAGATCTCTTAGAGGACCTAAGTATCCTTCTTACACAACCCTCAATACTAATCGATCTAGAGTACTCGACCAAGCTCTGGCAACCGAGATATTGACTATGCCTAGGCGTGCCAATACCCCTCCTCGGGCAGACAAGTCCAAGTCTTGCAGATATCATAGAAATAGAGGGCACACCACCGAAGAGTGCACGACCCTGAGGGACCGAATCGAGGATTTGATTAAAGGTGGGCATCTGCAGGATTTTGTACAAACAAACCCCCTCGGTCATTCTAAAAAAAGGAGAAACCGTTACCCTGACACATCGCGAAGATACAATGACAATAAGCCTGAATGACAATGCAGTCGGTCAAGAGATCCTCCCGTCAAGCGATACGATGAGCGTGAAAAATATCCCAAGAGGATCATTAACACTATAGCTGGTGGGTTCGCTGGCGGAGGACCAACTAATTCAGCTAGAAAGAGACATCTGAGACAGGTCTGCTCCATAAATAACATATCGTTAGGCAGCAGAATCTGAATCCTACCTATCACATTTACTGACGAAGACTTCCAAGGTGTAGATCTAGTTCAAGATGATCCAATGGTCGTAAGTGTCGATATCCTTAACTGCACAATCCGCAAAACCCTTATCGACCAGGGGAGCTCAGCTGACATCTTGTACCGGAATACGTTCAAACAATTGGGGTTACCAAAAGAAGATATGAAAGAGTACCATGAGCCTCTAGTCGAATTTTCAGGAGAGCAAGTTGAGACATGTGGCTGTATTGATCTATACACCCTATTCGGATCAGAAGACAAAGGAAAATGCATTAAGGTCACCTATCTGGTAGTACATGCAAACACTTCGTACAATATATTACTTGGTCGACCATCACTCAATAAGTTGAAGGCCATAGTGTCCACCCCTCACTTGGCTATGAAATTCCCATCTGACAAAGGCCGAATTGTTACCGTTCATGCCAACCAAAAGATGGCCAGGGAATGTTATTTTGCAAGCTTACATATAAAGCCACTTCACGAGCGCAGACGAGATGTTAACATAGTATCCCTTCGGACAGGAGTGGACCTGGATATTGATGAATCCATATTTTACTAGTATTTTACAATAGTTTTTAGTACAATTAATAAAGAAAACATGCTAGAAATAGTAGAAAACCCTTAAAAAAATAATAAAATGTTGCATGTCACTTTTAAACATAGTTATTTTAAAATTCATTGATTTTCTATGTAAAAAGTGACATTTCAAGTATGTTTTTGTAGGGAATTCTGAGCTAAGTTCATAAGGATTGGATGATCAAAGGAAAAATAGAAGAAAAGTAGCAAAAATTGGAGAAAAGAAGTTGATAATTGAAGAACAGCCTCTGAGTGATCATTAGTAACAGGAAAATAACTAGATTGAGCATTTGTTTCTTTAAATTTTCTGCAACTATTACATTACATGTGCAGTTTTCTGTTTTCATTATACTATATCTGTGTTTAGTTGTATATGCGTGGGAAAAACAAAAATAAATCTACTCTTGTCTTTGATCCTGACATTGATAGAACTCTTAGGAGATTAAGAAAAAAGACTAGAGCAGAGAGATCTGTAGGAAGTGACAGTGATTTAGAGGTTATACATTCTCCAGAATTTCAAGTCACTCCTTTTGCAAATAGGAAATATTCACCTTTTAGACAACCAACTCCAAAAGTTGAAATGGTAGAACAATAGAGAATGAGAACACTAGGAGATTATGCAATTCTAGATATGCAAGGCTATAATTCTTCAATTGTTAGACCAACCATTCAAGCCAATCATTTTGAGATAAAACCAGCCTTACTTCACCTAGTGCAGCAGGACCAATTTTCTGGTGGAATTTCTGATGATCCTAATCTGCATATTTCTAATTTTTTGTAGTTGTGTGATACTATAAGGATGAATGGAGTAAGTGAAGATGCTATAAGACTGAGGCTATTTCCATTTTCTTTAAGAGACAAAGCCAAATGTTGGTTACAAGCACAACCTCAGGGAAGTATCACCACATGGACTGAACTTGTGAATAAATTTCTAACAAAATATTTTCCTCCCTCTAAAGCTGCTAAGCTGAGAGGAGAAATAACATCTTTTGTGCAGCAGGAAGGAGAATCACTTTATGAAGCATGGGAAAGATATAAAGAGTTGTTGAGAAGATGTCCACATCATTGTATTCCAGAATGGATGCAGCTGGAAACTTTTTATAATGGAATGAATGTAGTAACTAGAACTATGATTGATGCAGCTGCAGGAGGATCTTTGAGCATGAAATCCTTGGAAGAATCCAAAGAATCATTGAGATGATGGCTTCATCCATGTATCATAATTCCAATTTAAGGAATACAAGAAGAGGCAATGAATACGAAGCAAAGATGATGGAAACTTTTCTTGCACAGAATCAGCTGCAGAACCAATTATTTTCTGATCAAATAGCAGCTTTGACTCAGCAGATTAATAATTTGCAGACTGGAAATGTGGTAACAAGTCAGTTAACATGCGATTTTTGTGGAGGGAATCATGCTAATGGTGCATGTGATGTACCTACCCTTGAACCACAAGAGCAAGTCAATTATATGGGGAATTATCAAAGACAGCAACAATCTTATCCTCAACAATCATTTCCTCCTGGATTTCAGTATTCTAATAATAGGAATCAACAATTTTATAATTGAAATCCTTAGAATTCTGCAATGAAAAGCACTAATACATCTCTTCCATTTTCAAATGCAGGAAATCACCAACAAAAGCAGTACTTTCAAAGAAATTCTTCTACTCAACCTCAAAGGAGCCAACATTCAGCTAGACCAATGAGTGAAAGAATGAACGAGATTGAGGAAACAATGTTACAATTCATGAAAGTCACTCAATCCAGCATCAAGAATCAAGAAGCTTCTATGAAGAAGTTAGAAACTCAAATTGGACAGCTGGCTGAACAATTAACAAGCAGCGATGAAGGAAGATTTCCAAGTAACACAGTGGTGAATCCAAAGGAACAATGTCAAGCTATAGTTACAAGAAGTGGAGCTATTGTAGCTAGTCCAAAACCAGCTGAAAAGAGACTGAATAATGTTACAGCAGAAAAGCAAGTAGAAAATGCAGCAGAGGAAAGAAATTTAAAAGAAGAATTGCAGCAAGGAAACTTCAAGCTACTAAAGAGAGAACATTCAGAAAAGAATGAAGAAGTTCATAAAAGTCCTGAAAGAAAGACAGAAGAAATTATTTGAGGACACTTACAAGCCAATTGATCCAGAAAAATATAAGAGACTACCTTATCCTCAAAGAGTGCAAAATCCTAAGCAAGAGGAGCAGTTTGAGAGGTTTCTAAATGTGTTCAAAAAGCTGCAAATTAACATTCCATTTGCTGAAGCTTTGGAGCAAATGCCATCTTATGCAAAATTCATGAAGGAACTACTCTCCAAGAAAAGGAAGTTAGAACATGATAAGACGGTACCCTTGACAGAGGAGTGCAGTGCTATTCTTAGAAGAAAAATTCCTCAAAAATTAAAAGACTCAGGATCCTTTAGCATACCTTATGAAATAGGAAATTGTACTGTGGGAAAAGCATTGTGTGATTTGGGGGCAAGCATTAATTTGATGCCATTAGCCATTATGAAGAAATTGGGGATAGAGGAAGTGAAACCAACCAACATTACATTGCAATTAGCTGATAGATCATATACTTATCCATATGGAGTAGTAGAGGATTTGTTGGTTAAAGTTGACAAATTTATTTTTCCTGTAGATTTTGTCATATTGGACATGGAGGTAGATGCAAACATACCATTAATCTTGGGCAGACCTTTCCTTGCAACTAGACGAGCTCTCATTGATGTGCAAAAAGGAGAGTTAATGCTTAGAGTTCAAGAGGAAAAGGTAATATTTAATGTATTTGAAGCTTTGAAATATCCAATTGATGATAACTCATGTATAAGAGTAGATACATTGGATTCTATGATCACTGCTTATTCTTTAAATGGATTTGATGAAATTTCTGTGTTGAGAGAAACCATAGTTGCAGGAAATACTAAATCTCTGCATTTTGAAGATGAAAACGTATTTGAAATGGAGCAGCAATTGGAAACTCTACCTACTTTAATACCTGCAGAAGAATCAATTAAAGAGGAGTTGAAAAATGAAGGAGAAGAAGAGAAAAGTTAGAAGCTGGAATTAAAGCAACTTCCATCTCACTTGAGATATGCATTCTTAGATCATAAACATGAAAATCCAGTAATCATAAGCAATGAACTCAAGGAAGAAAAGGAGGAGAAGTTGCTGAGAATTTTGTGAACCCATAAATCAGCAATAGGGTGGAACATCTCAGATTTGAAAGGTATAAATCCATCCTTTTGTAAGCACATAATTTTATTTCAAGAAAATTTTAAACCAGTTGTGCAGCCTCAAAGAAGATTAAACCCTGCCATGAAGGAGGTGGTAAGGAAGGAAGTCATTAAACTATTAGATGCAGGGATCATATATCCTATTTCAGACAGCAATTAGGTAAGTCCTGTGCAAGTAGTACCTAAAAAGGGTGGAAAGACTGTAGTACCAAATGAAAAGAATGAGTTGATACCCACAAGGACTGTCACAGGATGGAGGATGTGTATAGATTATAGAAAGCTGAATGATGCAACCAGAAAAGATCATTTTCCTCTACCTTTTGCAGACCAAATGCTAGAAAGGTTAGCTGGACATGCATTTTACTGCTTTTTAGATGGATATTCTGGCTATAACCAAATTGTTGTAGATCCAATTGATCAAGAAAAAACTGCTTTTACTTGTCCCTTTGGAATATTTGCATATAGAAGAATGCCTTTTGGGCTGTGTAATGCTCCAGCTACATTTCAAAGGTGCATGTTAGCTATTTTTTCTGACTTGGTTGAGAAAATAATTGAGGTATTCATGGACGATTTTTCTATTTTTGGGAATTCATTTGATGATTGTTTATCTAACTTGTCCATTGTTTTGCAGAGGTGTCAAGACACCAACTTGGTGTTAAATTGGGAGAAATGTCACTTTATGGTGCAAGAAGGAATAGTGCTTGGCCATAAGATTTCAATTAGAGGGATGGAGGTTGATCAAGCTAAAATAGAAGTGATTAGTAAATTACCTCCACCTGTGAATGTGAAAGGAATTAGAAGTTTCTTAGGCCATGCTGGGTTTTATAGGAGGTTCATTAAAGATTTTTCTAAAATTACCAAACCTCTGAGTGACTTGCTTGTAAAGGATGCAACATTTGTATTTGATGAATCTTGTTGCATGCTTTTACTATCTTAAAAGAAAAATTGATTTCTGCTCCAATTCTTGTTAAACCTGACTGGACTATACCATTTGAGCTAATGTGTGATGCAAGTGACAATGCAGTGGGTGCTGTATTAGGACAAAGAAAAGATAAAAGACTACATGTGATTTACTATGCTAGTAGAGTCCTAAACTCTGCACAGATTAATTACACAACCACTGAAAAAGAGTTGTTTGCTATAGTATTTGCTTTTGATAAATTCAGGTCTTATTTAGTAGGGTCCAAGGTTGTGGTATATACTGACCATGCTGCTCTGAAATATTTGTTTTCTAAGCAGGATGCTAAACCAAGACTGCTGAGATGAATTCTACTACTTCAAGAATTTGAGTTAGAAATTCGAGATAAGAAAGGAAAAGAGAATGGTGTTGTAGACCATTTATCCAGAATTCCATTGGATACAATGTCATCAGATTATTTGGATATTAATGAAGAATTTCCTGATGAAAAGCTGCTAACTGTGGATGAAGTACCTTGGTTTGCTGATATAGCGAATTTTAAGGCCACTCAGCACATTCCAAAGAGAATGAATTGGCAGCAAAGAAAGAAATTCCTTCATGACAGCAAGTTCTATATTTGGGAAGATCCTCATCTATTCAAAATTGGAGTAGATGGCATTTTGAGAAGATGTATTTCACAGAAAGAACAAGCTGATATCCTATGGCATTGCCACAATTCAGATTATGGAGGCCATCATGGTGGATCAAGAACAGCTGCCAAAGTATTACAAGCTGGATTTTTCTGGCCTACATTGTTCAGAGATGCAAAAATTTATATAGAAAACTGTGATAAATGCCAAAGAGTTGGTAACATTTCCAGAAGACATGAGATGCCTTTGAACAATGTCTTGGAGGTGGAACTGTTTGATGTATGGGGAATAGACTTTATGGGACCCTTTCCAACTTCTTTTTCTCATGAATACATACTTGTGGCAGTGGATTATGTGTCTAAATGGGTGGAAGCTATACCAACCAGAACAAACGAAGCCAAAGCGGTGATTTCCTTTATAAAGAAAAACATTTTTTCAAGATTCAGAGTGCCAAGAATTCTGATTAGTGATGGAGGATCACACTTCTGCAATAAATACCTTGATAATGTTCTGGATAAGTATGGAGTAAAATACAGAGTAGCAACTCCTTATCATCCTCAAACAAGCGGACAAGTGGAAATTTCAACAGAGAAATCAAGAAGATCTTAGAGAAAGTAGTCAGTAACTCAAGAAAAGATTGGTCAAGGAAGCTTGATGATACATTATGGGCATACAGAACTGCATTCAAAACACCAATTGGTATGTCACCATATCAATTAGTGTTTGGGAAATCATGTCATCTTCCTGTGGAACTTGAACATAGAGCATATTGGGCTACTAAATGGCTGAATTTTGATTCAACCAAGGCTGGAGAAAAGAGAGTGTTACAGCTACATGAACTGGAGGAATTCAGACAAATTGCATATGAAAATGCAAAACTGCATAAAGAAAGGACTAAAAGAATACATGATAGATTCATCTTGCAGAGAGAATTCAGACCAGGGCAGTTAGTTCTACTATTCAATTCTATATTGAAGTTGTTTCCTGGAAAACTCAAGTCTAGATGGTTAGGACCTTTTATGGTAAAAGAGGTATCTCCCTTTGGTGCTGTGTTACTTAAAGATCAAAGAGAAGGGAGAAAGTTTAAAGTCAATGGCCAAAGACTGAAGATTTACAATGGAGGAGAATTCAATAGGAACACTTTTTGCATTAACTTGGTTTCTCAGCAGTGAGGAACATTTAACGTCAAGCTAGTGACGTTAAAAGAGCGCTTTGTGAGAGGCAACTCACATTTCTGAACCATTTTTTACTCTATTTGCAATTTACTTAAACTTTTGTTAATTTTTTATTTCAATTTCTGCAATTTTCTGATTTTAGATTCTGTTTTATGTGTTTTAGGAATAATGTGTTGATTCAACGAAGGCTCATGTTGTGGATGCATAAATGAGATGATTGAAATTGAATGCATGAGGCAATTAAGTTCTAAGGAGCTTTGAATAACAAAAGGAGTCACTATTTCGCAGAAAAGTGATCACACAGAGCTTTAATTACAGGGTTTCATTCTGAACAATCACTTTTACTGATGAAAGTGATCACGCAGAGGAGCAAGGAATGACACCCTTCTCTGGAACAATCACTTTTGCTGATGAAAGTGAACACGCAGAACCCTCTAGAAGACACCCTTCTCTGGAACAATCACTTTTCCAAGTGAAAGTAACCACGACCAGGCTTAAATAGAGGTAATGTGATGCGCGTAGTTACTTTTTATAATAATAGTGATCACGCACATGAGTTATGTGTAGTTTCAAGTTAAAGTTGATGCGCGTTACCACTTTTTCTAGTAATAGTAATCACGTAGAAGGATATTACCTTCGCGTGATCAGTTTTTCTGGAAAAAGTGAACACGCGCAACTCATTTCAAATTACTCAATGCAAAGCCCTCTGGAACGTTCACTATTTCTAGCAATAGTGAACACGCACATGCTATTTACCCTCTAAGTGTTCACTTTTGCCAGAAAAAGTGAACACGCACACAGCATCATCTCTACAACTTCCATTTTTTCTGAAAAAAGTGGCCACGTGCAGTAAGCGTGTCCATTAAAATGCATAAAAGGAACCACGCAGAGCCATTTTCAGAATCTCAAATCTTCATTTCTTCATTTCATTTCTCAAATTCTTGATCTTTCTGACCTTTTGCTGAACGAAATTTGTTTCTAAGCAATCAATTGAAGTTCATTCTGCACATTTCTCCAAATCCAGGTCAGTATTCTACTTCTCTGATTTAGAAATTAGGGTTTTTCATTTTGCAGAATTTTGGGAAAACATTGAGTAATGGAAAAATAGAAATTTTCTTGTTAATAACTAATCTGAATATGCAATTACAAGGCAATGTAGAGTAATTTTCACTTCAATTGATAGATTTTTAGATGGAAAAAGACCTACATTGACAGATTGCATGAGTTAACCTTAGGACTTAAAGTGAAAAATAGTTAGGAAGAAATTTCTGCATACATGTAACTCTTGAATTCTAGCATTTTGCATTCAAAATCATGAATATCTGAGTTTAAATGCTTCAAGGAACCATATTCTGCATTGTTATGATATTCTTAAATTCTACATTATTCATATTCTGCTATTTTGAAATTGAAAATGTCCTGCATTGCATTGCATTCTTGTCTTTCAGTGTATTGAAATATTCTTTTTATGCAGGAAATTTTAAAAAAATGGTAAGGACATCAGACAACACTCCAGTTGGCTCTTCTAGAGGTACTCCTAGAACAAAGAGTGGAAGATTAGCAGGAGCTTCTTCATCAAGGCCAAATCCTCAACATGATCCATGGTTCAAGAGTATAGCTCATGAGAATTATTTCAGAGCTAATATCTTGAGAAGAAAGATTGTCCAAGATAGGGCAATTGAGATAGCTGAAGACCATTATCCAGAATACAAGGAGGAAATTCAGAAAAGAGAATGGGAATCCTTCTGCATGATGGCTGGCATTGGCTGGAGAGACATTACACAAGAATTTTATGCTAATGCCATGAGATTCAAGGGAGATCAGCTGCCTAAATACCATTCAATGGTCAAGGGGACAACAATTGATTTTTCTGCTGCTAACATCAATAGAGTCCTCAACATTAAGACTCAAAAGCAACCTGGGCAGCAAGACTTTAAAGCATTCAGGGATGCTGAAGATAAGGACTATGTTCAAGTCCTTGAGAGGATTGGGAAACCAGGGACTACTTGGGAGCTGAATCTATCAGAAAAGCCCAAATGCATCACAACCAAGAACCTTTTGCCCTTTACAAAAGTGTGGAGCACATTTATTTTGAGTTCATTCATGCCTGTTAGGCATACTCCACTTTAGCAGTGAAGAGAGCTGAACTCCTATATGCTATAGTTAATGATTTTTATATAGATGTAGGAGAAGTGATTAGTGGATGCATTCTGGACATCCTCAAGAGAAAAAGAGATTCTCTAGCTTTCCCTTCTTTAATAACTGTTCTTTGTGAGGATGCAGGTATTGAAATTGGAGATTATCAAATCAAAATTAGAGCTGCACCTCCAATTACAGTAGCTATGGTGAAGGAGATTTATGCTACTGTCTCTTGCACATCAGCAGCCCCAATTCCCTCCCAGTATAAAATTGAGAATCCAACCACAATGAAGGAAAAGATAGCCTTCATGGCTGAAAGACAAAACTATTTAGCTGAGAGGCAGAATGAATTGCACAGCAGTTTGAAGGCTGGCATCATGCTTCTGGAAGGTGTTCTCATGAACATTGGTCAAAAGATGGGCATGACTAAAGAAGACTTATACTACACTCCAGATCAAGCAGAGAATGCCTAATGCCTGAGGTCAACTGTCTTCAAAGACCTCCCCATCTACAGAACTCATTTCCCTCCACCAGCAGCTGCTGCAGAAGAGGAAGAAGATGATGATGAAGAGGATGATTTGGAAGATGAGGATGAGGATGAAGATGAAGAGTAGATTAGGAATTTAAATTTCTGTCATTAGTTTAATTTTTGTTAAAAGATTGTAATTAGAATTTCAGACTTTTGAGTGCTGTAATTACATTTTAAGTTTTATTTTGGTTATGAACAATTATGTTTTAAATATCTACTAGCTTTGAATTTTATTGAGTTTTTATCTGATAATTGATGAACAACTTATGATGTTTTTGTGCAGACCATGCTCTCAAACTCTAAACAAGGAGCGCATAGAATGATTGAAATATGCACAGCTAGCATGAAAGGGGGGTTTAATTCTGTACCTCTATTTTCATGTGTACAGCTTATATTTTGCATAAAATTTTCACAAGTTAGAAAAATATTAAACTGCATTAGATTTTGTTTTCTTGATAAATAAACTTGATTTTCACCTGATTGAAATTCTGATTGTTGAATTACATAAGTTGTTTTTCCCATTCTTAACATGATTGTCATACTTGTATTTTTTTTTTAAAAAAAAATAAAGCAGTCTTGCCATTTTATTCATGCAAATTTTTTAAGTAAATAGTGAACTGAATTGATGAATATCCATTTACTTCCTTGGTGAGACTTGAACCTTTTCATTCATTGATGTGTGACTGATCTCAAATTCTGATTTACTCTCTAGAACTTGCTTTGTTTCTTAACTGAATATGCTGTTTTGCACTAATCACATAAAGGATGGAGGCCATTATTCAGATTTACCTAGTGAGCCAAATAGACTGCCTTTCATTCTTGAATGTCCTAGTTAGCCCCTTTGAGCTGATAGCCTTTCTTTGATTAACCTCAATACAAGCTTTTCTAGAAAAACCATTTTACCTATTCAAATAGAAAAGAGGCAAATTGAGTTGAATCAAAGATAAGTTTTAAAACAAAGTTTGAGGTAACATCATGTTTCTAGTGCATTACTTGAGGACAAGCAATGTTCTAAGTTTGGGGTAGGAAGGATTGAGAAAAGGATTGAAATGAATTAAGAAAGTTAGAAAAAGTCATGCAGAGAAAATATGAAAAAGAAGTAAAAAGCTGCAAGTAAAAAAATAGAAAAATGAAAAAGAAATAAAAAGAAATCAGCAAATCAAAAAGGAAAAGGAAATTGGTAGATAATTCTGCAAAAATTTAAACTGTGATTGAAAGTTGATTAAGAATAGAAACAGTTGATGCAGCCCTTACTAAGTTTAAAAGCTTATCTACTCAATTTGCATCTTTTTCTGTTTGAAATTAGTTGCATTTATATCCTGAATTCATTGAAATCATACCTGTCCTTGAGCCTTAATATTACCTAAAAAGTCCTCTTGATATGTGATTAATTGTAAATTTGCAAAGGAGGTAGAGAATATAGGCAAGCTTATGGCAGAGTTTGATGAATTTGGTGATGCTGAGAGCAAACACAAGCTTAAACACTAATTGAGTTAGAGAAACACTTTCTGAGAGCTGTGATAATGTTTCTCAACTCTGTTTGCATGTAGCTTTAATGATTTGCTTGATTGAAATGAATGAGATTATGCAGCAAACAGATAAGTCAAGTGTGACTATCATGATGAAGAATTGGTGAATGGCTTTGTGAGAAAACAATTAGAATGCATTGAAGTAAAATGGATTTTTAATCTGAATTTTTTTGAAAAATGTAAAAAGTTTTTGGATTCCAATTAATAAGAATTTACACCCTTGATATGTTCTAATTTGCTTGAGGACAAGCAAAAATTCAAGTTTGGGGTAGTGATGAATCCATATTTTACTAGTATTTTACAATAGTTTTTAGTGCAATTAATAAAGAAAACATGCTAGAAATAGTAGAAAACCCTTAAAAAAATAATAAAATGTTGCATGTCACTTTTAAACATAGTTATTTTAAAATTCATTGATTTTCTATGTAAAAAGTGACATTTCAAGTATGTTTTTGTAGGGAATTCTGAGCTAAGTTCATAAGGATTGGATGATCAAAGGAAAAATAGAAGAAAAGTAGCAAAAATTGGAGGAAAGAAGTTGATAATTGAAGAACAACCTCTGAGTGATCACTTTCGCTGGTGAAAGTGATCACTCCAGAACCATAAAATGGAAAAGAGCTTCTGCGTAATCACTTTTGCTGGCAAAAGTGATCATTCCAGAGAGGTTGCAATGAGAAGAGCTTCTGCGTAATCACTTTTTCTAGAAAAAGTGAGCGTTCCAGAGAGTCCTCCAAGAAGAGTAGTTGCGCGTGTTCACTATTATAAGCAAAAGTGAACACGCGCAAGAAAGCAGCTTCTGCGTTTTCACTATTTCCAGCAGAAGTGAACACGCGCATGACATTAGCAAAGGAAGCTTCTGCGTGGCTACTATTTTCAACAAAAGTGAACACTTTGAAGTGCGCGTGGCTACTATCACCAGCAAAAGTGAACACTTTGAAGTGCGCGTGGCTACTATCACCAGCAAAAGTGAACACGCGCAAGTGGAAATGAAGAATTAGCCTCTGCGTGATTACTATTGCTGGAAAAAGTGATCACGCCAGCAGAACGGGAATTCTATAAAAGGCAGTTAGCTCAGGAATTTTGGAGGTTGTTGTTCATTTTTTATTTTCCATTTGTTTTTGTTGTTGAGAGAGTCAGAGAGGGAGATTGAGGATGAACACCAAGCTTCATTCTTGAGGAATCAGATTGGAGATTGGCTTGAAGATGTTTCTTCTTTGTTCATTCTCTTCTCCTCTTCTCTTCTCTTCTCTTCTCTTTTTGTAATGTTTGCCTAAACTCTTTGTGGTTAGGAATTGTGAATCTGAAATGGAAATGTTGAATTGATTTTGGATCTGAACTTTGAGTTTTGGATTGGATTGAGTGATTGATTTTGCTCTTAAAGTAGTGATTGAATGGAAATTTGATCAACTAATCATAGAGGAACTCTTATCAATGGGAATTGAATTTGTTTCTCAGATCTGAATTAATTGCCACGGTTATTGGTTTCTTAGGGATAAGATATCTTAATCTTGCAATCTTTTGGTTTCTTAAACTTAATGCAGCATTTGATTGGATTAGATCTAAGGGATTAGAGTGATTTGATTAGATGTTAGATTCATTGAGGCAAGGGATTGTCCTTTGATTAATATAACATGAAACTGATTGTCATTCCATCTAAATGCTTGAAAGTTCAGAACTTTATTAATTCAATGTTGAAGTTTTGGTGAAACAATTTCCTAACTACTCTTTCTACATCTGTTTACTATATACTTTTGTACTAACTGTTCTGTTTTACTTTCTAATTTCGTTTTTCATACATTCATACCAATTCCATCTGAAATTTGTAAAGCTCAACTAATTGTGATCTTGTGAAGTGGTAATTGAGAACTTTATTCCCTGAGGACGATACTTGGAACTCAATTTGATTCTAAGATTTTTTATAACTTGCTACAACAACACTAGTACACTTGCTAGTCAGTTTACCTTCATTGCAACAGCAGTTGTAAAGAGTGTGACAAATATTGAATTAGACCTAAGAATAAAAGAAGGATGTCAGGTTGAGCCTAATGAAAACAAATAACCATTCCAGCTAGGAATGAAGCCCGAGCAGGTCACTTATCTGGGAATTGGTTTGTCTGAGGAAGATAAGATGAATCTTCAAGAAATAGATATGCCGGGAATAGACACTGGATTTTTGTGCCACCATTTGTCAGTTTAGAGGGGAGCAAAACCAGTGGCGTAGAAAAAGAGGAAAATTAGTGGCGATAGAGCACGAGCAATGAAAGAAAAGACCGCTAAGTTATTACAGGCCAGATTTATCCGAGAAGTGCAATACTCCACTTGGTTGGCTAATGTAGTAATGGTGAAAAAGGCTAACGGAAAATGGAGAATGTGCACGGACTTCACCGATCTGAATAAGGTGTGCCCAAAAGACGCCTATCCACTCTCGAACATCAATGCATTAGTTGATGGTGCTGTCGGCCATAAGTTATTAAGTTTCTTGGATGCGTACTCAGGTTATAACCAAATTCGTATGTATCCTCTGGATGAAGAGAAGACGGCGTTCATCACGGACACAGCAAATTTCTGCTACAAAGTGATGCCATTCGGTCTCAAAAATGCTGGGGCAACATATCAGAGGCTTATGAATAAAATCTTTGACAAACAGATCAGAAAATGTATGGAAGTTTACATTGACGATATGGTGGTTAAGTCGGTCTCGGTTCATAAACATGTCGCCTATTTACATGAGGTATTCAGTGAAGCAAGACGACACAGAATGAGGTTCAATCCAGATAAATGCATTTTCGGTGTAGCAAGGGGAAAATTTTTGGGATTCATGCTTTCCGAAAGGGGGATCCAAGCAAACCCCGATACATGCCGAGCCATCATAGATATGACGAGCCCCTGGAATGTAAAAGAGGTACAAAGATTAGTTGGTCGGATTGCTACCCTCGCCAGATTCTTACCAGCAATGGCGGAAAGGTCTCGGCCTTTCATTAATCTACTCAGAAAATCACATAACTTCATATGGACAGACAAATGTGAAGAAGCTTTTCTTCAATACAAAGACATGTTGACAGCTCCTCCTATCTTAACAAAGCCAATACATGGACAAAATATGATTATGTATTTGGCTGTGTCAGAAAAAAGCCATTAGCTCTATGTTATTACATGAAACCCCTGAACCAAGGTCGATATATTTGATTAGCTAAGCACTCCAAAGCGCCAAAACCCGGTACCAGTAAATGGAAAAGGCCGTATTAGCGCTGGTTCACATAGCTCGCCGGTTGAGGCATTATTTTTAGAGCCATCAAATTATAGTCCGTACCGACTGTCCAATTGCCAAAATCTTAAGAAAACTTGAATTAGCCAGTCGTTTTGTGACATGGGCAATCGAGCAGTCCCAGTTTGATATCCGCTTTGAAGGACGAGGGCCCCTTAAAGCTCACTGGTAGATTTTGTCAATGAATTCACTAAGCAGAAACGAACTAGTACTGATATGTGGAATCTGCATGTAAACAGATCGTCAAACCAACAAGGCTGTGGGGCCGAGATTATTTTGGAAGGATCGAACACTGTGATGATTGAACAATCTATTCAGTTTGGCTTCAAAGCATCCAACAATCAATCCGAGTATGAGGCACTGCAGGCCGGCCTCAGGTTGGCAAAAGAAATAGGGGTTAAACGAATCACTTGCTAGAGTGATTCAAAGGTGGTGGCCGAACAGGTCAATGACAACTACCAAGTCAAGGACTCGGTTATGATACAATACTATTAGGAGTTCAAAAAAATAAAAGGTGAATTCGATGAAGTATGTGTCCAGTATATATCAAGAACAATGAATAAGCAGGCCGACAAACTAGCTAAGCTGGCCAGTCAAAGGAAGCCAGGACACTTGCAAAGCATGATCCACCAAGAAATTCACAAGCCCAGTATCTTCACATCAGAATGCATGACGATTAAGAACAGGGATAATTGGATGACTCTGATTACTCAATACCTAACTAGCGGTGGTCTACCAAGCGACCCTACACTAGCCAAAAAGGTTAGAATGCAAGCAAAAATATACCCTCCTCGGCAGAGAACTCTACAAGAGAGGCATTTCAACTCCTATGTTGAAATGCCTTGACGACGATCAGGCCAACTATGTCATGCGAGAAGTCCATGAAGGAATCTGCGGTACTCATTCGTGTGGACAAACAATAGGGCCAAAGTCCTAAGGGCTGGGTACTTTTGGCTGACGCTATCTAAGGACTGTGACACTTTTGTCAGACAATGCATCCCCTGTCAGCAACATGGTCCATACATACACCGATATGCTAACGAACTCCACCCCATAAACTCACCTTGGCCCTTCGCTATGTAGAGGATGGATCTTCTTGGACCTTTCCCTTTGGCTAAGGGACAGTGTAAGTTTCTGATAGTCGCCATTGATTATTTTACTAAGCGGATTGAAGTAGAACCACTTGCCACTATCACGGCACAAAACGTCCAAAAGTTCACTTGGAAAAATATAATCACACATTTTGGCATTCCATATGCCCTCATCACAGATAACGGGCTACAATTTACAGACAGACGCTTCAACGAGTTCTTAGAGGGATTACAAATTAAACACAAGGTAACATCGGTCGAGCACCCTCAATCCAACGGTCAAGCCGAGGTTGCAAACAAAGTCATTTTACATGAGTTAAAAAGAAGATTGGGGTCGCCAAAAGGAGAGTGGGCAGAGAAATTACTAGAGGTCCTCTGGGCGTATAGATGTACCCCTCAGACAACTACAAAAGAAACACCTTTCTAGCTCACCTATGGTACTGATGCCATGGTGCCGGTTGAAGTTGGAGAACCATCATTTCACAGGAAACATTTTGAGGAGCAAACTAATGGCGAATCCCTGGCCATCAACCTAGACTTATTGGATGAGAAACGAGATCAGGCAGCAATTATGGCTGAAGCCAGCAAAAGAGTGATGGCCAGAAAGTACAACTCAAAAATAAGTCCAAGACAATTTCATGTCGAGGACTTGGTATGGAGGGCAACAGGGGAAGCACGCCGAGACCAAAGAGAAGGAAAACTCGCTGCTAATTAGGACAGACCCTTTCGGATATTGGCGCGAATCGACAATGGATCATACAAGCTTGAGACGCTGGAAGGAAAGGAAATACCGAGGACATGGAACGCTACACATCTAAAGCATTATTTCAGTTAAAACACATGCAATGCATCCATTGGTGCACTATTTTCCTCACTCAAGTTTTATCCTCTTAAAAGAACGTGAAAAGAGGTTTTCCTGAGAAGGTTTTTAACGAGACACCCTATTATCAATAAAATGATCTTTCTATGCATTTTTAATCTTACTCGTTCTTTCTTAAGTGAATATTGTTCAAATTCCCTCCCGAGTACACCTACTTGGCCAAGATTGAAACTTTAACATATACCTATGCACCTACTCGGGCAAGGTTGAATTTACCTAAAAATTCCCTCCCGAGCGCCCC
Organism: Abrus precatorius; assembly: GCF_003935025.1. Taxonomy (NCBI): domain Eukaryota; kingdom Viridiplantae; phylum Streptophyta; class Magnoliopsida; order Fabales; family Fabaceae; genus Abrus; species Abrus precatorius. The sequence continues at coordinate 6,736,498 of NW_020874291.1, read as the reverse complement.
TACTTGGCCAAGGTTGAATTTACCTAAAAATTTCCTCCCGAGTACCCTCCACTCGGCCAAGGATGAATCTGTCAAATATTTCCTCCCGAGCGCCCCTACTCGGTCAAGGTTGAATTCTAAGAATAACCTCCCGAGTACCCACCACTCGGCCACGGATGGAACTTTAAAATATACCTCTACTCGGTAAAGGACGAATCGATTATTAAATACCTTTAACAAGAAATCTCTATTCAGTATTAAATATATTATTAGAACATTCTGGTGTATCAGTTAGTCGATTATACGTAATTACTTAATAGTCATGGCTCATTAGTATATAAGCTAGTGGCCGGCTTGTAGTAAAACTGAGTCAAAAGATGAATCTGTATTCATTAGCCGAATGGATTACAAAAAATTAGGCACTATTGGCCTACGATCAACAACAAAGAAAAAGAAATAGCTATCCATATTTGGACCATGCCCCGTCAGGACTTCCTCATCAGCAGCACTTTGAGCTTGGTTCGGTGCTTCAGCATCGGGCTCCACTTCTTCATCCACCTCTTCATATGGTAGAAATTTCCCATCAAAGAAATCTCTTGACATATCAAAATTGAAGTGGGCAGGGACTTGGCAGAATTGAAATGCTTGGTGCACGACATGCCTAAAGCCGGCCTCATGCTCTTCCACGAGTTTTAAATTGCACTCTTTGGTTAGAGCCTTTAGCTCGGCTTCAAACTTCTGCTTCTCATGATCCAAGGCCAGACTTTTGCTTTCCAGCTCTGCGCACTTGGCCCTCAGAGTCTCCTCCGCCACTTGGATCCGATTCTCCAACATGTGGAACTCTTCCTTCATTTGACCGAATCTCTTCACTCTCTGCGAGGGTATGCTCGATGCTAGTGAGTCGGCCTTGAACCCTCTCTAACTCTTGCAGCGGTTCCAAAGCGAAGCTACAGGCCATCACCATGGCCCAAGCCTGAAATTCACAATACCACTACCAACGCGTCTGGTGATCTTGATTATTTACAAGTGCACATCCCGACTCTGATAAATGGTCAGGACAAATCACTTGGTTGACCCGAAACCCCTCGGCAAAAAAGGACTCGGTCACGGAGGCAGTCAGAACCACTGTTTGAGCCGAAGGATCTCCCAGTTGGCTGGCACTGGTATGTTTATGCCTTTTTCCCTTTCTAGGCTCTTTCTCCTTACCCTTGTCCTTTCTCTTCTTGGGTCTGCCCTCGGCAAGGGAAAAGTCCTAAGAAGGGGGGCAGGCCTCGGTTATAGTCGGAATCTGATCTATAACCAGGTGTCGGTGATCAGCAGCAGAGGTGCCCTCGGGAGCTTTTAGCTTAAGACCCTTCTGGTAGCCCAAGCTGGATCCTCTTTGTGCCATTATACCTACAATAGAAACAAGAAGTCAAATCAATATAAACCAATGTTCAAAGTCCAAGCAAAAATGTGAAACATACTGTCTATGTCCAACTATGGTTGGGGAGATTTCAATAACAAAATAAGACCGAACAGGGAGCTCCCTCTAAAGTGTCTTTATATACTCCAAAGCCAACAACTCTTTCGCTGATAACATTTCCTCGGGGAAAATATCGTACCTACGAGGCACTCGGGTCCAATGGAAAGGAAAAAGTGGATTGTCTTTGCTATCAAAGAAGTAGTTCCTACCTACAGGGTGCACGGTTACCTTGAAGTAACCGGTCTTGAAACCCTTGAAAGAGGAAGTGTAGGGTTTGAATAAAGGCAAGTCAGGCTGCCTTATTAACGACACCCACCTCGCCCTTTCCGAAGGACGAGTACAAAAGAAATGAAGAAATAAACCTACACTAGGCTCAATGTAATGAAATTTACATAAAATCCTAAAGGCCTGCATCGCCTCCCACCCATTCGGATGAAGTTGTGTCGGCGCTACGTTTAAAACCCTCAACACTCCTATTTGGAAGTCATCAAAGGGAATCCTTATACCTAATTCCCTGAACATATATTCATACACAAAAAAAGTGTTAACCATCCCAACACCTTCTCCTAAAAACACAAAGTCGGGGTTGTCTATGTCTTTGCCTTGGCAGGTACTGATAGTTATCGGATAGGGATCTGAAGCCTCCCATAACGATATATCACAATGATAGACAAAAGACTAGAGACTGCTATTCCTTTGAAAATGCGAGAAGTAGGCAGCCACTTCACCCTGAACCCACTCATACCCAGGAATTGAGCAAGGGGGGAATGTCGGCATTTCCCTATGAGGGCTAGCATTCGACAATGATTGAGTAGAATCAGAACTATCAGCAACACCAGACGGTTCAGCTCCCTCGTTACACTCCCTTACCATATCACCCTCCCCCCCACTCGGTCTTAAAGCAATCTCCCCCTCTTCGGTTCCTCTAACATTTTCAACCTCCCCAATAGTAGTCGGCATTGATGAGTTTGACAGAGAATCCTCCCATTCTACCGACTCGGCCATGACAAAGAACCAAGGAAAAGATTAAGAAAGGATGACTAAAAGCGTACCTTACAGTCACTGAAAGAAAGAAAGCAGGCTTCTAAGAACAATGAGTACGCCTCACTCTAGAGCAATAGTATATACCCCTCGGTTTAGAGCAAGTAAGCACGAAGAGAGGCCTGGTCCACCATAAATTTATAGAACTAGTAGTTTCGGGCATGCAAAGGGTCGCGCCCTTTCTAGACTGACAGATCTTCTCCAAGATCTATGGCTGAGATCAACCACCCTTTCGTTTCATATACACACTTCGAGGAAACCCTAAAAAATTTGAAATCCTAATGTGATCTTTACTAAACTGACTATCCTAGGGCGTAGGCTCTTCGATAAGCTGAGTACCTATTCGGTCAATCTTTAATCTAATTCCTCAAGATTTGAAGCTTGGTGTTCATCCCTAATCTCTCTCTCAAACTCTCTTAACACCAGAAAACAAATGAGAAGTGAAAATGAACAAAAGATCCCAAGATATCTGAGCTAATTCATATTTATAGAATTCCCACCTTTCTGGCATGATCACTATTCTTCATAAAAGTAGTCAGGCAGAGGCCTTTCTGATGTTCTTCATAACTGAAATGATCACTTTTCTTCACAAAAGTAGCCACGCTGAGGTTAAGATCTGCGCATGTTCACTTTTGCTGGCAAAAGGAGACACACGTAACTTTGCAGTGATGGAAGGTTCTCTGGAACAATCACTTTTGTGAACAAAAGTGATAACGCGTAGCTTGCTTTCCTAGAGGCTTCTCTGGAATGATCACTTTTGCCAAGAAAAGTGATCACTCGCGCTTTGCTATGTTGGAGCTCTTCTCTGGAACTATCACTTTTACCAGGAAAAGTGATCACGTGCGTGTTGCTATGATTAAAGCTTCTCAGGAATGATCACTTTTATCAGCGAAAGTGATCACACGCAGATTTTAACATCACTTTCAAGCTCTGGAACGATCACTTTTTCCAGGAAAAGTGATCAAGCCCAGCTCTTACTTCATTAAACCTTGTTCCTTGATTTCCATTTTTGCTACTTTCCTTTGATCTTCCAACCTCATGAACTTAGCTCAGAATTTCCTACAAAATTATGATTGAATCATTAATTTCTGCACAGAAAATTCATAAATTCTAAAACAACTATGTATTTAGAGAAAACTTTAATCATTCTATTATTTTTATGAGTTTTTCTGCTTTTTCCAACATGTTTTCGTTATCATAGGTATTAAAACTAAGGTAAAATACTAGTAAAATATGGATTTATCATGCACTTCCACTCATTCTGCATCCATATATATATATATATATATTGGACACATCACAGAAAAAGACAAGGGTGAGTACAAACATTCATAAACAATCTAATAGGCAATACTCATGTTTAAATGAATAAAACATCATTCAGATATCAACGATACCAAGCATCAACAATAGCTATGCTTAAATGAACGAAACAACATTCAAGCGTTAAACAATATCTATGCTTGAATGAACAGAACAACGTTTAAGCATCAAGCAATACCAAGCTTTAACAGTACACATGCTTAAATGAAGGAAACAACATTCTAGTATCAAACAATACTTGTGCTTAAATGAACAAAACAACATTCAAGCATCAAACAATAATTATTCAATGTCTTTTGTTTGTGAATTCTCCATGGAGTAATTAATTAATTATCCAGCATTTTTAATTTCAGGATGAGATTGGGAGTTCTGTGTCTACAATCCAGCTAGTGTCATAAGGTACATATTCTCCCTTTACCGGAGATAAAACATTATTGTACAATTCTCATTTTATGATCACTACCAACAGCCCACACTCAAACCAATCTTGGTATGCTCTAGTACCTGTCAGGATAAGCTAGCAAAGTTCCCGCTGCCTACAACACAAGTTAGCTAGACTTGGCCCCTTGTAAGTCTTGGGTACTCTCTTGTCCCCTATGGTCAGACCAACACTATTTGCTCCTTGCCTGTAACGTAACGTATTCAACCTTTTTCACAAGCATAAATACAGACACAACTATAACTGCTATGAAGACCGAGACTTGACAATCCTACTACTTTTATATAACTTGATGTGTAATGTATATAGATTGTTATTAAGAGTCTTGGATCAAATGGGATTATTTTTTTCTTTTAACATATGTATAGGATTATTCAACCTGGTTTATGGATACCAATATCACTCTTGAGTATTGAGAAACTTGCTTTTTAATATATTTTAAGGTGACATGCGGTCACGACATAGATCTTGATTCTTCATGCACCTGATAGGCAACAGTTTATAAAGATTCATTTCATACTCTTATTACTAATAATTACTCATGAGATTTTGTTTTCTTCATTTACTTATAGTTTAGAAAATCATAATATTAGTAAGTACCACTTGAATAATATAGTCATACCATGTATTGACATAACTATACAAGTGGACTCTAATCTTTTTCACCTGCTCATGAGCCAATTACTAATAATATGAGATACAACATATGGTTTATCACATCAACTAGAATTCTCTTAGGGGACAAACCCACAGAGTTCACATTCATTACCTGTATGCATTGAAGAACCAATTTCCTGCCTATTTAATTCCATCCAAATAAAAATCAGAAGATAACTGATAACATAAACCTGGTCATATAAATAATCCCATAATTATCCAAAGTAACCATAAATTATCCAAGAATCTTAAAACACAATCCACGACCATCAGAGTACCAAAACAAAGTACATTACACCCAAGCTACCAAAATAAAATATCAAGTATCAAATTCTCCACCCTATAGCAAGTGGAGTCCTCTAGCAGCGGATAACAAAAGAAATGACTATTTAGTAGTCATGAATCCTTGGAAAGGTCCTGCTCTATCTCCTTGGTATCCAAAGGATCCTCTTCAAATTAAGCTCAACGTGGAGAATAAGACGAAGAAAGGCCATCTTCTGTGACCATTAAAAGAAAATGTCCAACACCACAACATATCTCAACAAAGGCAAAGAAAAGAAGGAGTCAGATATATTTCCAAGTAAATATCCTTCAGAAAAGAAACAAAACAAAGTAAGTATGATTATACATCACATTAATGCCATTGTAACTTTTACAATCTAACAAAATGCAAGTCTAATTACATGATGCATGATTAATGCAAGTGATAATTCTTGGTTTGGCAAAATCTCATTTTTATGCTTATGCGACTTTGGATCCATAACAATCCTATTGTTCGGAAGTTGTTGGGAGTTTCACTAGTTGGCCTACATTTCGCATGTATGGTGGGGACTCGAACCTCCACCGACTGATCTAGCTCGACCAACAAGATAAGCCTCAGGAGAAGGTCAGGATAACGAAGCATCGCGTGGAGACTCCTAGCCAGAGTTACGGGGCCTAGGACACTCATAGGGCTATTGGTAAGTCACCCCAACTCCATTAAATCCCCTAGACGTCGAGGTCTTCCCTATCTTTCACCAACAGCAGTTCTAACATAACCTCGTGACTTCCTTCACAGGGGAGTGGGATTTCACACACATTTGCCTTCTGAATAGTCATGCACACTTTTGAAGTTTCACTCCCTTAATCACGCACATAGGCGCTGGCCAAATTCAAGATTTCACATCATTTCATCAACTATTCAGAACCATATATATGTAGAGAATTGGCAAGTACTTATACCCGTGCCTCAATGCACTTTCTCTAAGTGTTCCAAGCTCACTAGCTTCGTCTCTTTCCTTGAGTTCCAACCATTACCCGACTAGAGTTACACTAGTCATTTATTTTCAAAAAGAAAGACAACAAATTTTTCATAAAGGTTTACTTTTGGTCATTAGATTCAATTATTGAACTCAAGGTTGGAGTTGAAACCATGACCAAACTCATTAAAGCGCATATACTTACATACCAATTTACTCTCAGCGTATCATCACGCATTTCCCACCCTCAAAGGGATCAAGTTCACAATGGTTCCCACTCAGCCTGCATATGCCTATATGCATATTCTTAGTGCTTTACACAACACATGCGCCAAACCGTATATTTTCAAAAAGCACAACACATAAGATATCCTGTTCAAATACACTTGGCATATTACTCATATTAGACATTTCAATAAAGCATTTCTTTTAATTGATCTTTGGTTTTCGACAAGCTTTGGGTAAATAGTTCACTTGAAATCATTCACAATTTTTACAAAATAATAGTTATTCAAACATCAAGTGTAAAATAATTCTCACTCAAAGATCGAAATTCGTCAAAATCAAAGTATACTCATAATTATATTTTAAAACATCAAAAGTCTCAAGTAAATATTCAAAAATGTCAACATGTAATTCAAACAGCACATGTCTCCTAATACATATGTTCTAGACCTCAGGGTTAAGGGACAACCCTCTTTGATTTATTTGTTTTCTTACTGTTTACTTGAAATACCTCCTCTCCCTTACCTTGGTGGGTAAGGTAATCTACAAGTTCTTTTTCTTGGACTTCCTAGTGTTAGAATTTGCAGTTTCTTGATTTGTTGTATTCCTAGTTCAGAGAGGAGTCTATCAAAATCCTTTGAGCCAAAATGGCCAAGAGCTAGTATTTTTTAAAAATTCAGAAACAGCCATGCACTTGTTGTAGAAAACTGGAAAATTTCAGATTTGCGTAATGTTTGTAAAATTAAGTGTAACGGAGTCAAACGAAGTCCAAATCATGATCTGCAAAATTTGTTAGAAAGATAATATCCTATGGATCAAAATCATATTTTAAAAATCGAGTTTTAATGCATAGGGAAGTGCAGAAAAATCAAACTTTGCTGCTATTCACGTAGGTTTTTCAGCTTTGCACCGTTTTTGTAATTCATTTCGTAAAGTATTCAAACGAAGTCCAAAATTAACATAAAAATATGCGTTGGAAAGCTGTTTTCATGTAGTTTATGAAAATAAATTTGTTTGGTTGAAACAACTCTGTACAGAGGGTATAAAAAATATTTCTTTATACTGTTTCTGCAGAAAACGTAAAAATGAAGTTCCTCACATATTCTAATCAATTAAAGGGGCAAACGATATCGGATTTGAGCTCAAGATACACCGTTGGAAAGATAATGCTGCAAGGAACACATAGGGATATTGCATGTCAGATTTTGGAGATCACAGAAATGAGAAAAATAATCTCCTTTGCTGCTGAAACACTAAAAACGCAAAACAAGGAAAGGTCTCACCATTTTCACTATAACTTGTGATTTTGATGTCCGTTTTGAGTGAAACTAGTTGCATTTTAAAGGAAATTCCATGAGGATCATAAAGGAATGATTACGTGCAAGGTTCAGAGGCCAGAAAAATAAAAATCAGTCTCTCTTGTCGCTGTAACACAGAAAACACAGAAAAAGGAGTACCGTTTTCCTTGTAACTCAATGATCCGATGTCCGTTTTGGGTGAAAAAAGTTGGGTTGGAAAGGTTTTTCACTATACAATCCAAATATGCAGAGGTTAGGCTCAAAAAAATATGTTCAGATGGTCAAAATTGACTCACACAGTGGCTGGACGCAGAAAGCTTCATGCTTTTTCAAGGAGTAGGTGTCATGGAGAAGAAAGTGTCTAAGGTTTTGGCTGTGGATGGTGGTGATTTCCAACACAAAGTTGCTGCAAAATGAAGAGGAAAGTTGGGAGAGATGAGAGAAACTGAGAGTGAGAAAGAGAGAGAGAGCTTATGGGAGGAAGAAGAGAAACAAAAGAACTTGGAATGAGATTTTGTGCCACCTATATCATGCATAACATAATTTTGCCACCTACATGTTATGCATGTTCGTAAGAAGACCAAGGAATTGTCACCTATGTTTTGCATGCAAGGGCATCACGGACCTTTCACACACTAAAAATCTGAAATCAAAATTAAACTTAGTAGGACTTGAACCTAAGTCCTTTATGTCCAAGAGAAAGGAGTAGCCTATCCACCACTACACCACCTTTGTTGGTGTGTTAGAAATTTGGAAATCAATTATACTTCAGAGATTGTAAATAATTCAAAGTATTAGAAAATCTCATCTTTCAAAAATAAATCAAACATGTATTCAAAGACAAATTATTTTAACGCAATAAAAATAAGCACTTTTATCTCAAAACTTATTTAATCAACATCATAAAATTTTGCAAAATGTATTGAATTATCTTTGAAAAAGATTAAATCGTGCTAACATACATGAACATGGAGAGAGTAAAAATTAAGATATTACAACAACAATTTCATAGCCAATAGTTGTCCAACAGGTACATTGTAACATCTCTATTTAAAGAGAGTAATCAATCACATAAACATGGCTATCAGTAAAAAATTTCTACATTTCATGAAGCGAATTGTAAAATTCATAACTGTAACGTCCAAATTTTGTAATATTAATTATTGATAATTATAGAATCTAAATATATATTCATGTGTGTATTTTTTTAGATATATGTTGTGAATATGTGTATATATATATATATAGATGGGTGTATGCATGACTGGATAGGGCTGAATGGGCTAAGTACCTAAGTGCAGGCGTGGTACTGGGCAGTTCTCGCTGTAGCGAGAGGGCCTTGGGAGAAAGACCAGAACTGTTGCCTTCTCGCTGTAGCGAGAGACGTCTCGCTGTAGCGACAGAGCGACAGTTTGGGGTGCATTTCTGGATGCAGTCTGCTGTAGCAAGAGGGCCTTGCTGTAGTGAGATTCTGCAGAAAGTAGAGTGCAGTTTTTCTGAGATTTTTGCTGCAGCATGAAATATCTCGCTGTAGCGAGAGTATCGCGATCAGAAAAGAATTTAAAGGGGGTAGGGTTCGGGGAGAGTTATTTCTCCCTCTCCCTTTGATCCTCTCATTCCCAAAGCCCTATTCCACAGATTAATTACCTTTAAAGCCGTTCGGAAGCTTGATTGAAGGTTGAATCTGTGTGGAGAACGCGTGGAGGTAAGTTTTAATGGTTAGGGCTTCGGTTTTTCATCCCCTTTCTCTGTTTCCCCTGGGTTCTCATGGAATTCTTCCATGTCTTTAGGCCGAAAGTCGTGTGGGGAGCATTTCCGTAGTTGAGTTCGGACGTGGGTCTTCAATCCAAGATAAGAGGGGACTCTACCTTACTCCTTTATGTGTGATTTGCTGATATTTTGTGTGATATTATGATGTGGCTGAGTAGAAGGTAGGAAATTGCTGAGATATGTGAAGTGGGCACTTGTGCCGTTTATACATGTGTGTATATCTAAATGAACATTGTGAAAATGTGGGCTCGAGGGCCGTGTAATATGAATGGAAATCGGCTAGGGGCCGTGTGGCATGAATGAATTATGGGCCTAGTGCCGTATAGTTGAACAAATATGGGCCTAGTGCCTTGTACTGTTAAATGTGGGCTATGTGCCGTATATTGAAATGTGTGTGACTGGGGCGTAGTAGCGCCGCTGTAATGTGCTATGAATAGTTCAGCGATACACTAGGGATGTGGGAGATGAGGACGGTAAAAATACCTTGGGGAAAAGGGAGTGGTGGTGACACCGACTGCGGAACGGGTACACCACGGGCCACACACTCTCTTCCTGACTAGACCTCTGACTACTATCTTTGCTGAGTGACCCATGACTGCCCACGTGGTATCCGTGAGGCGGGGGTAACCGGCGACCATTCATAGTAGAAATCTGTGATCACAATGCCACAGTGAGTGTGGCTGGCGTGCATGTGCATGGGTTTATGTGTTGTACTTATGGATGTGAAATGCTGCCGATGCCGTGAGTGCATCAATATTAAATTGGCCTGAGCTGTGTGATAATACTGCTTGTGATTGTGTTTATTTAATGTATTAAAAATGTTCTGGAGGTGAGACTCTACGTTGATTGTGTGTTTTCGGGTAGTGTAGAGTACTCACCCTTACATTCATTTTTCAGGTAATCAAGACGATTAGCATCGGACTCAGTGAGAGGAGCGGATGGAACTGCTATGGGACTAGGATTTTAATCTGAAACTAATGTATTTGAATGGGTCCTGTAGTAGTGACTTGATAGAGATTGTAACCCCTTTCCTTATTTTAAAATATTTGATGAAACCAAGGGTTGAGAACCTTATTTGAAATGAAATTTGTTTTATTCTGAATTTGTGAAATTATGATTTATTGAAATTAAACATAAGGTGTTACAATAACTAATCCAATACAAGTTCAAACATCATGAAATCATTAAGGTTTTCTTCCTTTAAATGTATACTATAATATAAAATTAAATTCAAGATTCAAACACTTCCAAAAAATTTATTAAGCCTCAATTCATCTCTGTTGTTCTTAGATTAATTCACTAGATAGCAAACACATTAGAAAATTTGTAATAAATTCATTTCTCATCCAAAACACATGAAACCAGTGAGGTTATTCTTCTGAACATGTCTATTTTTATGTAAAAATAATTTCAAAATAAAAATATTCGCAGACATTAATTGTGCTTTAGTTTCTCAGTTCATGTCACAGAATGGCATAATTCAACAACAGCATATTGGAAAAATCATAAACCATTCGCTTCATCACCAGAACTCATGACATCGGTGGCATTCTTTCACTTTATTTATATAGTTTCACATGAAAATATAATTAAAAAATTATAGCCTCCAGATTATAGAATAAGTCCTAAACATTCTCTGTCACTCACAATAACATACTTCTCACAATCAATTAAATAGAAAAGTCATAAATATTTTATTTTAATTCCAAATTTCATCAAACCAGTGAGTATATTTCCTTTATAATCTATATTTTCATACAAAAATAATAATAAAATAATAATAAAATAATTTCACTTATATATTTTAAAACAAAAATAAAGTTTCTCAGTAGCATGCACAAAAGATTACTCTTATACAACAACACCTTGAGAAAATCATAAGTAATTCATTTTAACTCCAAATTGATCAAACTCAGTAAGCATATTTTCCTTATAAATTCTAATTTCATAAACAAATATAAATAAAATACAATCATACTTGAATTCTAAGACGAAAATGATTTAAAGTACGCTGTTCTCAGGAAAACATTTACACATAACCGAATATTCAAAAATTTATAACTATTTTATTTCAATTCAAAATCAAGTGAAACCAGTGAGTATACCTCCATTAAGAAGTTTATTTTCATACAAAAATATCAATAAAGTAACTCTCCAAACACAGTAAGATGAAAATAAGTCAAGATATATTACTCCAGAATACCATTTTCATGCAACAAAAATTTATAAAAATCATAACTAATTAAATATAAATCCAAATAAAGTAAACCCAGCAGGGAAATAATCTAAATTTAACTATCTTCCTAAATAAAATACTAAAAAAATAATTTCAAAGATTTTCTCATATTTTACATTATTTACACTTTAATCCTTATATTTTATATTAATTGCAAAAAGGTCATTGTCTCCAATTTGGTAAGTCTCAAATTTTCCAGTATGTCTTTCATGTGTGCAAGATCATTAATTCATGTCCAAATATGGTCCCAATCATTTTCGTGGTCCTACCACACATGTGGTCAAGTGTCTTGCATTTCCAAGATATTTGTAGTCCAAGTCCACGATATTTTTCTATTTTTAAGTTCAATGTTTCAAATTTATTTTTTCAAAGTTTGTTCTCATCATTTTTCAATGTAGTCCATAGATCCAAATATGTCCATAAGTCCAAGGGTCTTCATCATGGTCACTTTCCATTCTTAATCCATCTCCTTTTAGAAGTTTCTTTCATAAATCTTTAAAAATACTTTAGAAATTCATTTTAATTTCCAAAATAATTTAAATCCAAAAGAAGATCATGAATCCAACTTAGATACCATAAAATAAGTCACAAAATGAAACATGCAAGATTTTCATGTAACCAACCACATAACAAGCAAAGTCATCATCAAATACAATACACTTTATGATTCTTAGTGATTTTAATGCTTTTAATCATGGATTCATCAACACACGCAAATTCAATCACAACCAAAAAGGGTTAAGGCTCCCCTTGACTCAACCATTTAAACAAGGTATTCCCCTTAATTATGAAAAATACCCTCTCCCTCACTTGGTGTTTTTGGGTTGATCGTGCCTTGATCTTTGGGTGATCCTCCTCCTCTTCCCTTTTTGCTTTATTTCACCTCTTGGAAGTGAGTATCTCCTTCCTTGGCCTCCTACTTCCTCAAATGCCAAATAGTATATAAAAAAGAAAGTTGGAGGCTTGGTGGATTATGTGGGGTATCTTGGTGTTTTTGGTAGGGTTAAAGGTTTGATTCAAGATCCTTATGGTGGAAAATTGGGTGATCTAACTTGTGGGGTTCAAGTAAAGTGTTTGAGATGAACTTAGATGTGTATAGAGAGAATTGAGATGAAAAGGAAGTAAAGAGCTCTTAGGTTGCATGAGAATTCATATGAAGGGTCTTTTTCTAATTCATGCATGGCTTTATATAGAAAATTTCTTGATAGTGGCCCACTCTCATGCATCTCACGGTTCCACCCTTTCTCTCACAAGTCTTGGTTTTCAATTTTGGTTCCTTTTTGGCTTATTCCACAAGCCTACCCATGTGCATATTTGTAAATGTCCAAAATTTCCCTCTCAAGATAGTTTTGTACTTCTAGTTAGATTTTAACCTTTCTAATTCCATTTCAACCATTCCAATTACTTTTTGAAACCTATTTAGTTCAAATCCAATGGTCATAGTCATGGTCCAATTATATCCATTGGATGGGGATTAGTCCACGAAAATCATTCATCATTTGCCTTATTTTCTAAAAATGCTCACCTTGTTGTTTTGACTTGATTTCATTGGCTCTTATAGAATATGGTCATCCAGCTGAGATTAAGCCATAAATGACCTTATCCCTTTATCATGATTAGTCTCACATGTCTCTAATGGGTCACATGACTCCTTATTTCTATTCCTTGCTTACTTTCTTTCATGTACACTTGATTTTTGGGCCTCTTTTTTGGGTGATTTTTGGGTAATTTCTATACTTGCTCTTTCAGCTTCATACTTGCACATCCATAACCTCTGCACATGATCCATCTATCATAAAAATTTTATAATTTATCTCTTCCATTTGCTTGTCCAAAATGGACCTCCATTCTAGGTGTTTCTAGGGGTATTTTGGTCATTTTGGTCAAATTTTACAATTTTATTTATTTTTCCTTTTTAGATCTTTCTAAATTTCTTATAATTCATATAAAATATTTTAGATAGTTTAAAATGTTAAATAATTTTTTTTTAGATTTTTATTTCCTTCTTATATTCTTTAATTATTTATCGATCGGACTTGTTTCGATAAATTTTACTAAGAAAAATTCTAGTTCTCAAATTTCTATGTACTACTTACTTCTAATTAAATAAGGTTAACATAATCCAAAATCATTTATGAAATGAGGAAAATTTTAGGGTGTTACACTTTGAGTGTCTTGTAAGCGGTCTTGTAGGCCCAAAGAGCTTCCTCTAAGCACAAACTCCAATCTTTCCTGTTAAGTTGGACAATCTTCTTTAGGCTTAGCTTGATTTCAAGATTGGAGATCTCCACTTGTCCGTTAGTTTGAGATGGTATTGTGTGAAAACTCTATGGATAACCCTAAACTTCCCAAGTAAGGTATCCATGGTGCAATTGCAGAAGTGCAATCCCAGGTCACTAATCAATGCTTTAGGAAATCCAAACATACAGAAAATATGTGACTTGACAAAATCTATGTTCGGTGAGCAAGTGTATCCACCGAGAAGTAATAAAGAGGTTTTTAAAATAAGTTTTTGAAATATCATTCCACAAGGATTGAGTTCTAATTACTAAGAATTTCTTAATTCAATTGTTTGAGCTTCAAAGATGCGAGATAAATTAAAACAAGAATTTATAAAGTCAATTTAAAAAATAGAATAAAGAACACAATGCACGTCTTGGTTGAACTTATCGGAGAGAAACCTAAGACATTTGAGTTTACTCATTCAATCCTCTATGTTATTCTTCTATTTAACTCTAAATTCAATTTTCTTATGAATACCAATCATTCATACTGTAACAACTCCTAAAATACCAAAGTTCTGATACCATTTTTTTTATACAAGCACATACCCTTTTTAGAAGATAAAGTTAACATGCATATCTAATTCATATTCAACATCTCATTACTTTAGATATTAATTACAGTTTCCAAATCCACAATTAGTCAAAGCAATAAGGCAGTAATGCTTATAATCTATAGACTGAAAGTACTTCCATTATATCATAAGAAACATTTAATCCAGCATGAGAAATAGTCTTAGTAACTTAGACACAAGTTAAAGAAAACATAAACGAAGTACATAATATAACATAGTCAGACTCCTAAGAGTAGTTCCCCCTAATAATATAGACTTATAAAATAACTACATCAGTCGTAAGGAGAGTAATCCTCGATAAGGGTGGGCAAAAAAATATGGATATAGAAATCCAATCTAAAACCTAAACAAACTAGATTAAAAAATCTAAATTTTAAAAAAACTAAGATACTCAATCCACATTTTTTGTTTAGACATAATTTTAATTTCATTTTATAAAACATGATTTAGTTCTATCAAAATCGGTTTTAGTCCCTCCTCTATGTAATCTTTCCAATAGGTCCAATCTCATTCTTGACGTAGATATTCACTTCAAGCTTGGACTACAACATGCAGTTGGGAATAATTGAGGATCCGTCCACGTTGATTTTGAGCCAACCATCCTAATTTCAAGATGTCTCTCTCAAATTATATTCTCAAATATTGAATGTACATTCACTGTGTGAGAAAATGAGTATTTTAAATAAGATTATAAATTCAAAACATTATAATACATTATAAAAATTAAAGATACAAAAACTTACAATTTCATGTGATCATAAAAGTAATCACATATAACATATTAATAAAAATTAAATAAATTAGAATGCATATTTAAAAAAAATATAATTTATGTATATAATACCATGGAAAAAATATATAAATATTATAAAGTACAGGCAAAATAAAATTATATATATATATATGGATTTTTTTACAATATGTGATGATAATATAACTGCAAAAAGTAATAGAGAAGACTATTTTAAAAATAATATTTTAAGTTTTATTTATAATTCGTATATAAATAATAAATTAAAAATAAAAAATTGTACAAAGATTAAAATAATATTTAAATTATTGTAATAAATAATTTTAGATCTTTGTCTTTTTTATGTTTTTAATTACTAATTAAAATGTTTAATATTTTTATATTTGAAAGTAATATATTATTTTGTGATATCGAGTTAAATCCCAATAAATATAATGTGACACCCCAACATAATTTTAGTGAAAGATACATATAATTTAGATATATATATATATATATATATATATAATATTATTTTATATATTTATATTTATTTTTTAATTTTTAAAATATTATAGAAAATAATTTTATTATTAATTTTTATTTTTATAAGTTTTAATTTAAACTTTTATTATAAACTTCATTTATTAAAATTAAGTTAAAAATAATAATAAATATTTTATAAACTGCTATAAAATATAATATAATTAATAAGTATTACTAAAATCTTCTTAAAACACACTAATTTAATGCAACACTGCATACAATAAATTAGTTTTACTTTAAAAAATAAATTTACAAATGTATTAAAAACTAGTTTTGCCTTAAAAATTAAATTTAAAGCTGAATTTAAAATTAATTTAACGTAAAACTAAATTTAAAACTAGTTTCAACAAATAAAAATAAATTTAAAATTAATTTTAAAATCAATTCAAATTTTAAAACTATTTTTAAATTGATTTTAAAATAAAATAAAAAAGTTTAAAATTTAATCTATATAATTAGGTTGTGTGGTGTACAGATAGTAAAAAGTAGAATATATGTAAATATATATTAATATAATGCAATATAAAAATAAGAAAACTTATATTATATTATTAGTAGATTAAAATATATGCAAATTTAATTATATTAGTTATTATACAATTTTAATATTTTTTAATATAATAATTTAATAATAATATAAAAATATTTATAGTATATTTTTATTTGATTTAAAACTGGTTTTAAATCAAATCCAAATTTTAAAATCAAATTTATACTGGTTTTAAAAAGAATTAAAATGGATTGGTTCAAAATCCAATCCATATAAATAGATTTTAAATGGATCTAGATTGGTTTTTTAGAAATTCAATCCATGCACACCCCTAATCCTCGATAGGATCAAACTCCTCGAAAAAAAAAGAGGGAAGCAAGACGAAAAGTAGAAGTGGGCTCGGGGTCATTATCCTCCTCCTCTATCGAGCCAGTAGTGCGAAGGGTTGAATGAGATGGCGGGTAAGGTGAAAAGGAAGATAGATGAGTAGGATACAGTAAGGAGGTATATCCTCGTCACTACGAAGTGTAGGTTTAGGTTGAATGGAGGATTCCAGCACATTGACATCTCTCCAGTCAGGTGCAGGAGGTGAAATAGGATGCATAGAAGGAAATGGCACAGGTGCAAAGATCGGCCTCCATATAAGGGTGCGAGGGTCACATGACATAAGAATTGAGGTAGTAGATAAAGCAAGGTAAGGTAGTTGGCTATCACCAAGAGGAATAAAAAATACAATCTCGATGGGGTGTCTATAACATACTGGATGATCCACAAGCCTCCACTCTCATCTCCATGAATCATGCAAGCTAGTCCACGGGACACACTTTGTTGAGCCACGACGTCAAACACCCACATATCCTCCTTAGAAGGTAGGATCCACACCTTCACCTTGTTCCTGTTCATCTGTATTTAAGTATACAAGAGAAATGAACACAATACAAAACAAACCAAGGGGTGAGTTATCCAAACATAAACCATTGTGTGAAATGCTTGGATTTTCTTGTAACTGAATTGTCATGTAACGTTGTGGTGAATACCCCTACGGGTAAATTGGTCGTAACCTCATGCGTGTGTCTGGGGTATTCTATAATGGTATATGGTAGGGACTTTGAGGTGGACTTGATTTGTTTGCCTCTTTTCCAACTGGATGTGATTTTAGGAATGGATTGTTTATCAGCCAACCATGTTTTGTTAGATTGTAAAGAGAAGACTTTGATTTTTGGTGCATTGACATAAAAAAATTGTAGACTTTTAAGTCAAAATGCATGGGAGAACACGGTTAATACTAAGGTCCTTATGGTCATGTTCTTACTAGAAGCTGAAAGTGGAGTAGAACCAGAGTATAGTGGTGAAAGACTTCTTGGAAGTTTTCCTTTATGATGTTTCTGAGCTACCACCAGAGAGAGATATAGAATTCACCATTGACCTTATTCTAGGAACAGTCTGATTTCTACTGCACCATATAGAATGTTACCGGTGGAGTTGGCTAAGGTCAAGAAGCAAGTGGAGGACCAACTGCAAAAGTGATTTGTAAGGTCGAGTGTGTCGCCGTAGGGAGCACCTATGATATTAGTGAAAAAGAAGGATGGGAGCATGAGGATAAGTGTTGGTTACAGGCAACTAAATAAGGTGATGTTAAAGAACAAGTATCCTCGTCCCAAAATTGATGATTTAATGGACCAGTTGAAGGGAGTTACAGTGTTTCTAAAGATTGATTTGAGATCAGGGTACCATCAGATTAGGGTTAAGAATAAGGATGTGCCCAAGACAACCTTCAGGACGTGCTATGGTCACTATTTGGTGATGCCGTTTGGCGTGACCAATGCGCTTGTTATCACCACTCTAAATTACTCTATCGCTGATACCAATACATCATAATATAGTAACTCAAAAAACACCAAAACCTAGAAATTTTTTTTTCTTTATGCATACAAATATAAGTTCTTTTTCTGAGAGAGAGTTAACATGCATATGGTTTCCATATTTCATCATTTGATAATTATCATTCCACATCTCAGTCTCAGTAACATAGTAGAATAAGATTAGTCACAGTTTCATAATCTGAAAATAGTTCAATGCATTAAAATATCAGTTGATCAGTCTAGTAATAGTTATAGCTTAAAGTAAGATAGCATTATCCAAATAAAATAACATAACATAATGTAACCAGACTTCCTAAGAGCAGTTCCCCTAGTACATGAACAAATAAAACATTAGTCATAAGGAGAGTAATCCTCAATTGGATCAGACTCTTCAGAAGAAGTAGGGGAAGTAGAACTAGAAGTAGCAGCAACAATGGAATCTCCATCGTTCTCCTCAATCCATCCAGTAGTGCGAGAAGGTGAACAAGTACCAGCGGTGGGTAACAAGGTAGACAGATAAGCAAGATGCATATAAGATGGTATAGTACTATACCTAACAGAGGATTCCACCGCATGGACATCTCTCTCAGTTGGTACAGGTGGGGAAACAAGGTTCATAGAAGGAAAAGGCATAGAAGTAGAAGCTGGCCTAGAAATAGGAGTAAGAGGATCAACTAATATAGGAGTCAGAGAAGTAGACAAGGCAGGGTAGGGTAACTGAGTGTCACTAGGAGGAACAGAAAACACTATCTTTATAGGGGTGTCAGCTACAAACTGGGTGATCCATGAGCCTCCACTCTCTTATTCATAAATCACACGAGCTAGTTTGCGGAAGATGCTCTGCTGAGCCGTGAAGTCGAACACCCACATGTCCTCAGAAGGAAGGATCCATACCTTCACTTTGTTCCTGTCCATCTATATAGATAAAAGAAAGATCAACACAATACAACACAATCCAAAGGGGTGAGTTCTCTATACATAAACAACAATTAATTTGCCATACCACAAGGAAGGCGGCATCACAAATGCAAACAATTCCAACAATCAGCATCCACCATCATCAAGTACTCAGTAATATAGTAAATAACAAGCAATATTCATATTCATTACCAATTTCATAATCAATCAATCATTCCTAGTAGTAATGCATATGATGCATGAATGCAAGTTTCAACCTCACCCAATATTGTCTCTCATGTTTTGATAGTATACAATGATGCATGGAGATCCCATCACTGTATGACTGGTGACTTGCCCAGCTTTTACCATAGTCTTCTAGATAGATAGATTCAAGTCGTAAGGCAATCGGAGGACTTCATTCCCTGCATTTAGATTGGCACAAATAGAATAGAATAGAAATAGCATTTAGCTTTAGTAGAACACCACTGGTGTTTGGCCCCACTAGGGTCTCTTTAGGAATGAACCTCAACGACCACAGAATGTGTAGTCCTTGTTAGGTTTGGCTAAGGTTTGTAGTGGGTCACGACCTGGCCATAGGGGCACTTCACTGTTGCTACTTAGGTCAACTGGTCCCTCTTTTTCCACCCCCAGTAGGTCTACTCAGGACCGAACCTACAACACCTCCAAGCTATGCCACGATAATGCCTTCAAGTCGTTCAAAGAAATAGTATGATGCATGAAGTAGTATTTTTCAGTTTTCTTTGATAGTTTTCTTGTTTCATTTAGCCACTTAGGGCTATGACATAGATAGAATAGAAGCTATCACAAGGCTTAGTAGCATGGATAGATTTCATAAGTTTTATTGAGTAGTATGGATAGATTCCATGAGTTTAATGTAGTAGCATGGATAGATTACATGAGTTTCATTATTTGATATTCAAAGACATTTTAATGCATCATTTAGTAGTCTAGATCATAGCTTAGTCAAATCATTCAATTCATCATTCCTTCAAGTAGTCCATCTTTTCATTATTCTTATCCTTCTTATCGGTTCACTCTATTCCTGCCGTATTACAAATCTAGTTCTTTTAGTTTTGTTCAACCTCATCACTCAATCCATATAATTCTGCCATCCAAGTTCATCCTAATTATGCTATCCTTTTTCATCAACCCCTAGCACCTTCTAAACCATTATATAATTGAATTAGATTCCAACTCACGTGATTCTTACCTCTCAGTTTTTTCACTCTCCATTAGAGAATTTCAATCAAACTTAGACTTCTTCTAAACCATCAATTAATTTACAAGTACACAAGGTTATTACCTCTCGATTTTTCTCTCTTTTCTTCATAGAACATTTGCTGATTTTTATTTCCACATACTCAATTACTCATAATATGGCTAGATCATAAAGTTTCCATCAAGTCCATACATAGTCATAACCCATTTTCACTTAAATAGCCCCAAGGGCACTAGATCATCAAGTTCATAGAGTCTTAAAATCAAATTAGTTGTACATTAGTATAGATTATCAAGTCTTTCATTGTAGAACACAAATGATGCATGTGATTCTAGGTAGATAGTAGTTTCATTGCACATTCATAGCAAATAGCAAGTAACATAGATTTTTCAGCCATGCATCACATCATGTTTCCTCACGGTTTTCTAGTAGCAAAAACCAAGAATGAATAGTGTTTAATTCACAACATATCACACATAAGTAAATTCAGAATTTTCCCAACATTTTATCAAGGTAAACATCAAGTCATGCATCAAAGTTCACATAAGTCAATTCACCAAATTTGCAAGAAATCAACAACATTCCAAGAACAAAAATCGATAAAGCACAACACTATTCACTGTCTATCAACCAAACTTACAAGCAAGGGTAGATCACACAATACCACACATAATCCAACACAGTTCTCATCATTCCAAGGCCAAAACTTCCATTCTTTTATTTTGCATGTACTAAGGTTTATCAAGGTCGTAAGTTTCAAGATAAAAGTGAAGTTTTTAGCATTTTTCAAAGCTTTAGTCGAGACATCCAAGTGCAAAATTTTTATTTCAAGAAGGTTTCAAGTTAAAAGAGGTAAAATCGAGGCATATACAAAGGTTTTCAGAACTCAAACACTTAACTTTCATCATCCAAGAAGATAGACTTATATCAAGAAGGAATCAAGCTTGAAGAATAGGAAATCTGAGACATGCAAGGTAAAAACTAACATGCAAACACATTGCTTCATCATCCAAGTACAAGGTTTTACATAGAAATGAAGATCAAGTTTGAAGGAAGGGAAAATCGAAACATACAAGGCATAGAATGGACATGCAAAGAGAGAAACTTGATATACAAGCTCACGGATTTATCATTTCAAAGGTAGAAAGCCATTTAAACATAGAGATCAAACAATGAAGAGTAAATCCAAGACATGCACAAAGAAAACAATGTGCAAGTGCCAAAAATTCAAGCTTTCAAAGGAGTCATTTTATTCAAAGCAAAACTGAGCATTAAGGGGCAAGAAAAGTGAAGTACAAAAGGAAAATTAACATGCAAGGGATAACTTCACCTCATCAAGAATTATTGAAAAGAAAAATACAAACTTTTCAAAGGTTTTCACAAAGTGCAGCCAAGGGAAAGCAAATAAAAGACAACTAAGTGAGAACTCCCCCTTGTCTTTGAGTTTGAGACGTGAAATGAAGAAGAAAGGGGCTAGAACACTTTGATCTCCAAGGAAACTTGGCTGGACCGAAAAAATAGCACCAAGAAGGCTTGAGTTCTTCCTCCAAAGCACACCTTTGCAACATAAAACTTGAAGGATAGATGGAGGAATATGTTGGTGAAGAAATGGTGAAGGGTTTGCAAGGTTTACATGAAAGGATGATGGAGTTTTTAGGCTGGAACCTCTCGGTTTGCTTGAGAGAAGTTAGGAAAAATGAGAGATTTTGAGAGAGTGAAAGGTTTAGAGGCTCACGGTTCTTAGGGAGCAAAAGTAAGAGAGATAAATGAGAGAGTGAAGAAATGTCCTAAGAGTTTCAATTTATATGAGGACCAAATGCCAAATGCCAAAGATAGTTGGCCTCTTACGGTTTTTGGCTTGTTAATTGGACAAGCTTTGGAAGTTCCAAAAATTTGTACACGGTCCAATTAAGATAAAAGGAAAGTGAAAAGGGTAAAAGTCTTACAAGAAAAGGTGAATCACAATTTTTAAATTAGAATAAGAACTTTGAAAAGACTTGCAAGAAATTGCATGTATGTTTTTAGTAAGCAAAATGAATGGAATGGTTTGTCAATTGCAAGCACGCGATTTTGGGTTGTACAAATCCCAAAATTTGTATAAAATTCCAAAGGGAAGATTTTGGGCAGCATTGCATGAAAAATGATTGGTCGGAAAGGAATTTGACATGACTAGGTTGACATGTGGACGAGACATTTGACATGGTACAAATTTCCAAAAATGTAATTAATCAAGGTAATCACAATGTTGGCTAGTTTGAAGACAAGGAAAGAATGTTCCAATTAAAATAATGCTTGCAAATCGAGAGACAAGAATTTCTTGCATGAAAATCTATTGGTCGATACTAGATTTAGAAAGGTTTAGGTAATCATGATGTTTGCAATTTAGGGGACGAGAACATTTTCCACAAAAATCTAGGGGTCGATACTAGATTCGAAAATCTTTAAGGTAATGATTACTAGATTTTGTGAGATTCTGTATAATGATTATGGCAGCTAAGAAATAATTAAAAATCTAGTGTAATGATTACAAAATCTCACATTTTTTGAGACAGATAATTATGATTTTTTCAATAATTTAAATAAGACAAAATTTGGGTTTTTGAACAAGATTCTCAAGGGTATTTTGGGCAATCATAACTAAAAATAATTAGAAAAATTTTGGATGATATCAAAGACAAGTGTATTACATGCAGTTAACCTAGAGGCTTTAGTCATTATTCTTCTCAGAGAATAAAATAGAAAAATTAGCACCTAGCTACTTATTCCGACACTAGCAAGCTGGAAATAGCAAACAAATAAGATCTAAGAGTCACTAGCTAGGTTGACGAAATTTGGAGCATTACACTTGCTGTGTTTATGGACTACATGAACTGAATTTTTCATGAGTTTTTGGATAAGTTTGTGGTAGTATTTATTGATGACATCCTAATTTATTTGAAGACTCAGGAAGAGCATTGCGAGCACTTGAGATCATTTTACAGATTTTGGAGGAGAGGCAATTGTATGCAAAATTCTCTAAGTGCGAGTTTTGGCTATCGCAAATCCAATTTCTTGGAAATGTAGTCTCGAAGGATGAAATTAGGGTGGATCCTGCTAAGGTGGAAGTAGTAGCCCAATGGCCGAGACCTATGAATGTGACAAAAATTCGCAGTTTTCTGAGACTAGTTGGCTACTATAGGAAATTCATTGAGGGATTTTTTAAAATAGTTTTCCCTTTGACAAAGCTAACCCGTAAAAGGGGAGGAGTTTAAATGGAGCAAGGAGTGTGAAGCTAGTTTCCTAGAGCTGAAAGGGAAGTTAACTTTAGTGCTTGTGTTGGTTCTGCCCGATCCAGAGTAGAAGTTTGATGTGTACTGCGATGCATCTGGGCATAGACTTGGATGTGTTTTAATGCAAGACGGAAGAGTAGTTGCCTATGTCTCGAGGCAATTGCATCCTTATGAAGTCAACTACCCGACTCATGACTTAGAGTTAGTCGCGATGGTTTTTGCTCTTAAGGTGTGGAGACATTATCTCTATGGCGCAAGATTTGAGGTGTTTAGTGATCACAAGAGCTTGAAGTACCTATTCAATCAAAGAGAGTTGAACATGCGGCAGAGGAGGTGGATGGAGTTTCTCAAAGACTATGATTTCACATTGTCTTACCATCCTGGCAAGGCGAATGTGGTGGCTGACGCACTGAGCAGAAAGTCATTGCGTGTGGCACCTATGATGGTGAAAGAGATAGAGTTAATTGAGGAGTTTTAGGACATGAATCTAGCTAAGGAGGTAAGGACAAGGAGTTTATACCTTGGGACGGTGACAATCCATAACAACTTCTTAGTGCAAGTTCGGGATGCTCAACAAGAGGATGCATTCTTGCAAGATATGATGAAACTGAAGAGTGAAGGGAAGGACTTAGAGTTCCATCGTGATGAGAATGGAGTGATCAAGTTCCAAGACCGAGTGTGTATTCCCAAGAGTTGAAGCAAATGATACTTGAGGAGGCACATAAAAGTAGAATGAGTTTCCACCACAGTGCAACCAAGATGTATTAGAATCTTCGTAAGAACTTTTGGTGGAATAGGATGAAGAAGGATGTAGGTGAATATGTATCCAAGTGCTTAACTTGTAAGAAAGCAAAGGTGGAAAACCAGCGTCCACCTGGGTTATTGCAACCTCTGGATATCCCCCAAGTGGAAGTGGGATAGCATTTCCATGAACTTTGTTTCTGATTTTCCAAGGACTAGCAACAATTATGATGCTATTTGGGTGATAGTAGACCGATTGACCAAGGCTACACATTTCCTTCTGATCAACATGAACTACAAATTGGAGAGGCTAGCATATATATATGTAAGGGAGATAGTCAGGCTGCATGGAGCGTCGACTAGTGTGGTATCTGATAAAGACTCGAGGTTCACTTCAAAGTTTTGGGAGAGTCTACAACAAGCACTGGGTACTAAGTTGAAGCTTATTTTGATTTATCATCCACAGACCGATGGTCAAACTAAGAGGACTATTCAATCCCTAGAGGATTTGTTGAGGCTTGTGTGATTGAGTAGCAGAGAACTTGGGACGAATGCCTACACCTAGTAGAGTTCGTGTACAACAATAACTTCCATGCCAGTATTAGGATGGCGCAATTTGAGGCTCTGTATGGATGGATGTGTAGAACTCCTTTGTGCTGGTACGAGATTGGAGAAGCGACTTTGTGTGCACCAGACATAGTTCAAAAGCAAAATGAGTAGATCAAGATGATCAGAGAGAAGATGAAGGCTACCTCAAAAAATGTGAGATTTTGTAGTCATTGCAAAGATTTCCTAAACATTGCACTAGATTTTTAATTATTTTTTAGCTGTTATAATCATTACACAAAATCTCACAAAATCTAGTAATCATTATCCAAATCTAGTATCAGCCACTAAATTTTCATGCAAGACATTCTTGTCTCCAAAATTGCAAACATCGTGATTACCCAAATCTTTTCAAATATAGTATTGGCTACTAGATTTTCATGCAAGAAATTCTTGTCTCCCAATTTGCAAGCATCATGATTCATGAAACATTCTTTTCTTGTCTTCCAAATAGCCGACATTGTGATTACCCTAATTAATTACATTTCTTGAAGTTTGCACCATGTCAAGTGTCTTGTCCGCATGTCAACTAGTCATGTCACATTCCTTATCAACCAATCATTTTTCATGCAATGCTGCCCAAAATCTTCCCGTGCAAATTTTGGAATTTGTACACCTAAAACTATGTGAATGATATTTCCAAACCCTTTCAATTTCTTCATCTTGCTTACCAAAAACCTAAGTGTGCTTGCTTACAAGTTTTTCTAAAAATCCCTACTCCAAGACAAGGAACTGAGAACATTTTCTTGTGAGTTTTCTAAGTTTTCACTTCATTTTCAAATTTTAGAACCATATGCATTTTGAACATATAAGCCTTGTCTCCAAAATTCCAACAAGTCAAAAACCATGCATGTGTGCATTTGCATTTGGCATTTAGCACTTTAGCTCTTCATATAAATTGATTCACTTATTCATTTCCTCACTTTTGCTTCAAAAAAAATCAAGACCCCTCTCTCTCATTTTTGCTCCCTAAGAACCGTGAGCTCTAAACCTTTCACTCTCTCAAAATTTCTCATTTTTCCCTAACTTCTCTCAAGCTAACCAAGAGGTTCCAGCCCAAAGACTCCACCATTTTTCTCATTCAAACCTTGCAAACCCTTCACCAACACATTCCTCCATCTTCTCTTCAAGTTTTCGTGTTGAAAAATCTTGCTTTGGAGGAAGGATTCAACCCTCTTGGTGTAGTTTTTCTCGGTTCAGTATTGTTCCCTTGGAGACCACAAGTTCTAGCCCTGTTCTTCATTTCACGTCTCAAACTCAATGGCAAGGGGAAGTTTTCACTTACTTGTCTCTTATTTTCTTTTCCTTGGGTGCACTTTATGAAAATCTTGAAAAGTTTGTGTCTTTTGCTTTGATGGTGTAACACCTTAAATTTAATTTTCAATAAATAAATTTCAAAGAAAATAGGATTAATAAAAATTTTCATTGAAACGATTCCCAAAGTATAAGTTCAAACAAATATTTCAAAAACAAGAATGATTTATAAGTTTGTATCAATGATTGCTACAAGACTTAACTAATACATCAAATTTTCAAAATAAATTCCTAAGTCCGATAGCAGTTTCATCCATCCTTCACTAAGTCCGGTGCTGATCATCTTGGTCACCTAAAAAATAAATGTAAGGGTGAGTACTCTACACTATCCAACACACACCCATAAAATAGAGACTCACCTTGCACATTCCACATATATTCTCACATATTCTGTTCAATTATAGTCAATCACACGTAACACTTTCAAGCATTTCATTTTCATTCACAACCGATGCACTCACAGCACCAAAATATTTTTACACACACATGCGCTCACTGTACGTAGCCATGCTCACTGTGACACTGTGATAACAGATTCACACCATGGATGGTTGTCGATTACCCCCGCATCACGAATACCACGTCTACGGTCATGAGTCGCTCGACAAAGGTGTCGGTCAGAGGTCTAGTCAGGAAGAGAGTATGTGGCCTGCGGTGCACCCATGCTCACTGTTGGTGTCACCAGTCCCTCTTCTCTAAGGTATTTCTACCATCCCTATCTTTCACACCTCTAGTGTATCGCTGAACCATTCATAGTATATTCACAACCTCATTTAACATGTCTTATTCATACATATTTCAATTGCATACAACATTCATATTTGCACACGGCGCGCAAGCCTGTATTCATTCACATTACACTTACACATGGCACAAAGTCCTATATTCAGTCATATTACACGGCACAGATGCCCACATTCACTACACTAGGTTCAATCATATAGTTTTCGTCACACTTTTCCTTCAATCATTTTGCTCATCATACACCACATTTCTCAATGCCACTAATACTAGGTTCCACACAAGATTTCCATTATACCCTATTACAATCAAGTCATTTTCATCCAAACACACCTTTCTATGTGCTATTCAATCACAACTCTACAAGTAACAATATAAACAGATTTTCAAGTATAATGAGATAGGGTAGAGTCTCCTCTTACCTCAAATTGAAGATCCACGCATGAAATCAATAACAAGAAGGCTCCCCACACGAACTTAGTCCTAAATACATGGAAGAATCCCATGAGAACCATGGGAAACTGAGAAAAAAAAGAATGGGCATGAGAAACTGAAACCCTAACCATTAAAACTCACCTCCAAGCGTTCCCTACACAATTCCAACTTTCAATCCTGCTCACGAACAACTTTGGAGGCAATTTAATCGGTGAAATAGGGTTTAAGATTGAGAGAATTAAAGAAATATTGAAGGGAGATACGAGAAATGAAATTCTGCAACCTTAAATCCCTTTCTGGTTGTGACACTCTTGCTACAGCGAAATATTCTCGCTACAGTGAAACCTTTTCTACAGTGGAAATCTCATAGCAAACTGCACTCTGGTTTCTGCAGAATCTCACTATAGCGAGTTTGCTCCCAGAATTACACTCCAAACTATCGCTTTGTCACTACAGTGAGGGACCTCTCACTACAGCGAGAAGGCAACAGTTTCATGCCTTCCTCCCAAGGCCCTCTCGCTACAGGGAGACATCTCTCGCTGCAGTGAGAACACCCTATACCCTATACTCAGCCTATTCCAAACAGTTCAGTATAGTCAATCTCGATGCACAACTAATAAATCCATATTTTACTAGTATTTTACTTTAGTTTTAATACATTAGATAAAGAAAATATGTTGGAAAAAGTAAAAAAACTCATAAAAACTTAATGATTAAAGTTTTCTTTTAAATACATAGTTGTTTTAGAACCTATGAACTTTTTGTGTAGAAATTAATAATTCAATCATGTTTTTGTAGGAAATTCTGAGCTAAGTTCATGATATTGGAAGAACAAAGGAAAGATAGAAGAGAAGTAGCAAAACTGGAATCAAGGAACAAGGCTTAATGGAGTTTGATCTGGGCGTGATCACTTCTATTTGTGAAAGTGATCGTTCCAGAGCTAAAAAGTGAAAGGAAATTTGCGCGTGATCAATATCACTGGTAAGAGTGATTGTTCCAGAGAGTTCCCTAACATAGCAAAGGTGCGCGTGATCATTATCACTGGTGAAAGTGAACGTTCCAGAGAAGCTTCAATCACAGCAAGGAGCGCGTTATCACTTTTGTTCACAAGATTGCTTGTTCCAAAGAGACCTCTAGCACAGCAAGCTGCGCGTGTCTACTTTTATTCATAAAAGTGAACATGCGCATATTTTAAACTTCAGTGTTGTTACTTTTGTGAAGAAAAGTGATCACTCCAGTCTTGAAGAACATCAGATAGGCCTCTGCATGACTACTTTAGTGCAGAAGAGTGGTAACGCGCGAAAGGCATGAAAATCTATAAATTGCATATTAGTTCAGAACTTTCGGGGGATTTTCATTTTTCACTTTCCATTTGTTTTTCTGGTGTTAAGAGAGTCTGAGAGAGAGATTGGGAATGAACACCAAGCTTCAAATCTAGAGGAATCAGATTGAAGATTGGCTTAAAGATGCTTCTTCTTTATTCATTCTCTTCTTATCTTTCTTTCTCTTTTTCTGTTGTAATGGCTGCTTGAACTCTTCCTAGTTAGAGATTGTGAATCCAAAATGAATGTGTTGAATCAATTTTAGATCTGAACTTTGAGTATTGGATTGGATTAAGTATTTGATTCTGCTGTTCATGTAGTGATTGAATAGAAATTCGGTTAACTAATCTCAAAGGAACTTTTATCAATGGAAATTGAACTTGTTTCTCATATCTGAATCAAGTACCAAGATTATTGATTTCTTAGGGATAAGATATCTTGATTTTGCAATCTTCTGGTTTCTAATGCTTAATGCAATATTCAATTGAACCAGATTTAAGGAATTAGAATGGTTTAATTGAATGTTAGATTCATTGAGTTAAGGAATTAACCTTTGATTAGTACAACGTGAAACTGATTATCATTCCATCTAAATACTTGAAAGTTCAGAGCTTTATTGAATTGACATTGAAGTTTTGGTGAAACAAATCCCTAGCTACATTTCTTACCTCTGTCAAACACACATTTTCATGTTCATTGTTTTGTTTTCTCTTCTGTGTTTAATATCAATTACTTTTCTTTCCAAACTTCATCTGAAATTCGTGAAGCTCAACTAATTGTGGACTTGTGAAGTGATAATTGAGAACTTTATTCCCTGAGGACGATATTTAGGACTCAAACACAGTTCTAACATTTTTATAACTTGCTATAATAACACTAGTAGACTTGCTAGCCAAATTACTTCTATTTAGAAGGTGACAACAACATCCACATTTATCATACACACACACACACACACACACACACACACACACACACATATATATATATATATATATATATATATATATATATATATATATATATATCACCATTCAATACTCATCACCCATTTAAGTGCAATTCCAACATCCATTCACATTTATATACATATATATAACAGTGATCAATATTACAAAAATTTGGGGCATTACAGATGGTACATGGTAATATGAAATCTTTCCTTGCATATTGAAGTTTCTCTTTTTGCATGTCATTCTCCACCCTTACATGCCTCGGTTACTTCCTTTTGAATTTACTTTAAAACATGTTAACTCTTGGAACATCAGTGATTAAGTGCTTGCATGTTGAGATTTCCTTGTGCATGTCACGGATTTGCCCTTTTCTAATTAATTTTTATGCTTGATTGACATTCTACCTTTGAAACTATGGAACCGTGAGCTTGCATGTCAAGTTTTCTCCTTTGCATGTCAATTCTAAACCTTAAATGTTTTGGTTTTCCCTTCTTCAAACTTGATTCTCACTTATAACCAAAATTCTGCCCTTGGATGATGAAGCAATGTGTGAGCATGTGGGTTTTTCTATCTTGCATGTTATAGATTTTAGTAAGAAATAAAGTATA
Organism: Abrus precatorius; assembly: GCF_003935025.1. NCBI lineage: Eukaryota > Viridiplantae > Streptophyta > Magnoliopsida > Fabales > Fabaceae > Abrus > Abrus precatorius. Next base: position 6,706,213 of record NW_020874291.1, on the reverse strand, counting down.
ATGCTGGATAGATTCGATTCCTACTAAAAAGACTAGTGTTTTCTATTTTAATGCCTTGAGATACGTGGAAAAATCTTGTGTGAACTATTAAGGGGAATTACACTAAGAGAAGTGCTAATTTTACTTGGACTGCCTCAGTTTTAACTATTAAAAAGTATTACAAATCTGAATTCTATCTTGAATGCTAGTCTTAGGTAAGAGAGTTGAATGAAAGTGAAAAATATTACCCCTGGCTTTGATGTGATTAGACCTATGTTGGACTATGTGTGTTTAAATGGTTGCTAGTTTCTTACAAGTTTGGTGAAGTGACTTTGTGTGAATTTTCAGGCATTGTTTGATTTTGTCTTGTCATGGTGTTGGTAAATGTTGAATTTACTTGTGTGAGGTGCTGGAAAAGTGTGAATAATGTGAAATTAGAATACTACTATTCATTCTCGAGTTTTGCTACTAGAAAACCATGAGGAAACACGCAAAAGTTCTATTTTGCTAATATTAAAACATGATATGATGCATGGCTAAAAAATCTATGTTGCTTGCTGTTTGCTATGAATGTGTCGTAAAATCACTATCTAGCTAGAATCTCATGCATCATTCGCATTCTACTATGAAAGACTTGATGATCTATGCTAATGTGTTGCTAATTTGATTCTAAAACTCTATGAATTTGATTATCTAGTGCCCTTAGGGCTGTTTGAACGAAAATGGTCTATGATTATGTATGGACTTGATGGAAACTCTATGATCTAGCTATATTATGAGTAATTGAATATGTGGAAATAAAAAATAGCATATGTTCTATGAAGAAAAGAGAGAGAAAAATTGAGAGGTAAATAACCTTGTGTGCTTGTGAATTAATTCAATTATTTTATGGTTTAGAAGAAGTCTAAGTTTGATTGAAAATTCCCTAATGGAGAGTGAAAAATCGAGAGGTAATAACCTTGTGTGCTTGTGAATTAATTCAATTATTGATGGTTTATAAGAAGTCAAAGTATGATTGAAATCCCTTAATGGAGAGTGAAAAATCGAGGTAAGAATCAAGTGAGTTTGGATCTATTTCAATTATTTAATAGTTTAGAAGGAGCTAGAGGTTGATAAAAAAAGGTAGAATGACTAGGATGAACTTGGATGGCAGGATTACATGAATTGAGTGATGAAATTGGGTTATAATAAAAGGTCTTGACTTGTAAATATGAAAGCAATAGAGTGAACCGAAAAGGAGGATATGACTCATGAGAGGATGGACTGCTTGAAGGAATGATGAATTGAATGATTTAAATAAGCTATGATCTAGACTACTAAATACTGCACTAAAATGTCTTTGAATATGAAACTATGAAACTACTCAATGAAACTTATGGAATCTATCCATGCTACTCAATGAAACTCATGGAATCTATCTATGCCTCTACATGAAACTCCTGGAATCTATCCATGCTACTAAGCCCTGTGATGGCTTATATTTGATTGTGCCTTAGCCTCAAAGCGGCTACATTGAATGAGAAAACTATCAAAGAAAACTGAAAAATATTATTTCATGCATCATACTATTTTTTGCACTACTTGACAGCATTACCGTGGCACAGCTTGGAGGTGTTGTAGGGGGAACAGTTGACCCAAGTGGCAATAGTGAAATGCCCTTGTGGCTGGGTCGTGACCCATTGCAAACCTTAGCCAAACCTAACAAGGACTGCACATTCTATGGTCATTGAGGTCCATTCCCGAAGCGACCCATCTTGGGCCCAACACCAATGGTATTCTACTAAAGCTAAATGTTATTTCTATTATATTATACTATGTCAATCTAAATGCAGGGAATGGATTCCTCCAATCGCCTTACGAATTGAATCTATCTATCTATCTATGAGACTCTATGGTAAAAGCTAGGCAAGTTGGCAGTCATAGAGTGATGGGATCCCTATGCATCATTACATTCTATCAAAACATGAGAAACGATATTGGGCGAGGTTGAAACTTGCATTCATGCATCATATGCATTAATACTAGGAATGATTGATTGATTATGAAATTGATAATGAATATGAATATTGCTTATTGCTCTACTATATTACTGAGCACTTGATGATGGTGAATGTTGATTGTTGAAATTGTTGTGTTTGTGATGCCGCCTTCCATGGGGTATGGCAAATTGATTGTTGTTTGTGTATAAAGAACTTATCCTTTTGAATTGTGTTACATTGTGTCGTTCTTTCTTTTCTCTATATAGATGGACAGGAACAAGGTGAAGGTATAGATCCTTCGTCTTGAGGAGGACACATGGGTATTCAACGCCATGGCCCAGTAAAGTATCTTCCGTAGACTAGCTTGTGTGATTCATGGACTAGAGAGTGAAGGCTCATTGATCACTCAGTTTGATGTTGATACCCATATAGAGATAGTGTTTTCTGTTCCTCCTAGTGACACTAAGTTACCCTACCCTGCTTTGTCTGCTACCTTGACTCCTATGTCAATTGATCCTTGTACTCCTATTTCTAGGCCAACTCCTGCACCTATGTCATTTCCTTTTATGCACCCTGTTTCCCCACCTGTACTAGCTGAGAAAGATGTCCATGTGGTGGAATCCTCTATTAGGTACAAAGTTATGCCATCTTATATACACCCTGCTTATCCATCTACCTTATCACCCTCTACTTCTACTCGTTCACCTCCTCGCACTACTGGATGGATTGAGAAGAACGATGGAGATTCTATTGCTGCTACTGCTTCTAGTTCTGCTTCCCCTACTTCTTTTGAGGAGTCTGATCCCATTGAGGATTACTCTCCTTACAACTGATATGATCTATATGTTTATGTATTAGGGGAACTACTCTTAGGGAGTCTAATTATATTATGTTATTGTTTTTTGATAATATTATCTTATTTTAAGCTATCACTATTTGACTAGTTGGATCAACTGATATCTTAATATATGGGAGTATTTTCAGATTATGAAACCGTGATTAATCTTGCTCTATTATGTTACTAATAATGAGATGTTTGGGATAATGACCTATCTATGGAATGATGAAATGTAGAATATAATATGCTTGTTAACTGTAACACCCTAAATTTCCTTCACTCTATAAATAATTTTTGAATTATATCAACCTCATTGAATAAAATACAAGTAAAACATAGAGACTCTAGAACTAAAATTTTTTTTAACAAAATTTACCGAAATGAGTCTGATCGGTAAAGAATCGCGTAATATAAAAAGGAAATAAATATGTATATTTTTTTAGATAATCTAGAATAGTTTTATATGATTTATAAGAGGGTTAGAAAGATCCAAAAATAGAAAATAAATAAAATTGCAAAATTTGACCAAAATGACCAAACTATCTCTAAAAACACCTAGAATGGAGGCCCCTTTTGGGCAAGCAAATGAATGAGATAAATTTTGAAATTTTTATGGTAAGTTATTGGACCAAATAGGGTTATGTACATTAAAAATCAAGCCAAAAATTTAAGTACAAAATTCAAACCAAATTCCACAAAAAAGCCCACATATGATGTGGAAAATGACCCATTTTGTACCAAAAACTTGTAAAATTTGTAACATACCCAACCCAATTTAATTTGCACATTTTCTTGGCTTGAAAGAGAAGCCAATTGACCAGTAAATGAAGCATGAAAGAAGCTGGAAGGAAGTAGCCAATAAGATAGAAAGGCAAGTCAAGCAAGTCAAGGTTTCATGATTAAGATTTTGAATAAGTGCAAGACTCAATTTCCATCTAATTTTGAACTTAGGAACTGTGACTACCTAGCCAAATGGGACTAGAAGATACATTCTAAAGTAACTAAAAGAATTAGAAAGCAACCAAGAGGATTTGAGTACAATTGGATAAGGAATCTAAGGACAAGAATCATGACAGAGGGCAATTTTGGCATTAGGAAAGATGTCAATATGTAGGCTTATGAGAGAAGCTTTAATTGGACCCCAAATTAAATCTCCATACTTGTTACAAGAGGGAGTAACCATGAGGGGCCAAAGAAGAGAGAGAAAGAGCCAATAAGAGAAGAGCTTAAGTCATCTAAACTTTCAAGAAATGATGAAGGAATATTGACTTAAGTCAATACATTATCCCTTGCCAAATTTCCTCATTAAATCATGACCAAATCCTTCCATAGAAACTAATAATTGGAGGAATTAAGAGGAAATAAACTAGACTTAGCAAACCAAAGAACTAGAATCAAATTGGATAAGTACAAAGTCATAAAACATGACATTATGACTTGGAAATTTTCTAACCATGCTTTGAAACTTTGGGAGCAATTTGAATATAGATGGGAAGCGATAAGGAGGCCACCTTGTGAAATAAAAATAATTTCCTAAGACTCTTCTATTTAGTCACAAGCCACCCACAACAATTCAGCCAAGACAAAATTTTAGAAACCCATTCAAAGTAAAGTGCCATTTCACATAAGAATAGAGCAACCACGCAAGAGAGAGAGAGTTTCCAAACTTAACAATCTTCAACAACCTTCAAACACTTCTACAATCAGTTCCACACCTGTCTCTTAAACTCCACCAAGTTGAATCATCCATCAACTAACCATAAAAATTCTAAAGTAGACAATAAACCCCACAAAATCAACAAAGCAATCAACTTTTGTGATGGAAGCCTTGATCATGTGGAAGAGGAGACCAAAGTCGGTGGAAGATCAATTCCAAAAGGAGTAAAAGAGTTAGAGAAGGAGAGAAAGAGGACTTCCCAAAGATCAAGCCAAGAATCAACCAAAAATCAAGTAAGGGGGGAGTACTATTTCATAAATTAAGGGAATACTTTGCTAAATGAACTTTTGAGTCAAAGGGGAGCCTTTAACCCTTTTTGTATGATGAAAATTTCGTGGTCTTGGTATACATATGAAATAAAAATTGATTGGAGAAAGAATACATAAGAAAACCACTAAAATAGCAAAAACGGAAAGTTTTGCAGAAAAATCAAAATTAAATGTAAAATAATATTTTAATAGAATTTTGTTAATGATTTTGTTTGCTATGTGTTATTTTCATGAATCCATGATATATTCATGTGGATTTATGCTTTGGAATTGATTAGATGGACTTTGGGTATTTTCTACGAAATTGCATATTTTCTGTCATGGATAAATATGGGTTTTCTGTAAAATTTGTTTCTAAGGGTGTATTCTGAAATTTTTCTCTTTGAACTATGTTGTGTGATTTTATTTGAGGATAATTAAGTAAGATATATAATTTTCTCCTTGGTTTGGATTATATTGGAGTTAAAAAGTTATTTTAGGACATTATTGAAGATTTTCATATGAAACTTTAATAAGAAATGGACTAAAATTGGAAATTTACTATAAGAAGGACCTATGGAACCTTGAACATATTTGGAACCTCTGGACTATATGAGAAATATGATGAAAACAAAGATCTAAGAATAAATTTGAAAGATTGAACCTTGACATGATGATGGACTAAGATTTTGGACCAAAATATACCTTAAAAGTGGAAGGCGCTTGACCACACTTGTGGTAGAACTAAGAGAATATTTTAGAACTTGTGGAGACGTGATTTAAGACCCATAAGCTGATTAGAAATATTCTGGACTATCTAAGAATTACCAAAAAGATTGAGAAAAGGACCTTTTTGCAATTAAAATAAAGTAAAAGGACTAAACTACAAATAATGTAACATACAAGAAAACCTTTGCAAAAATTTTTGTTAGTATTTTATTCACAAATATGCCTAAACAATTATATTTTGAAACTTTTCCCACTGGTTTTACTTTTTTTGGATTTAAATTGATTTATTTATGATTTTTCTAAGTTTCTGCTACATGAAAATAGTATTCTAGGAGCAGTGTTCCTTGATTCAATTTCGTTTTAATTTCTCTCTGTGGCGTTATTTTATCTCTATTTTTGTATAGACTCCTTTGGTCCATCTAGAGGAGAGTCATTCTGTATCCATAACATTGTCAAAAGACACAAAATAAAGAAAAGGGGTGAGTACAAACATTCATAAATAATAATACAAGGCAATACATATGCTTAAATGAACAAAACATCATTCAGGCATCAACGATAACAAGCATCCTCATACTTGTGCTTAAATGAACAAAACAACATTCAAGCATCAAGAAACAATCATTCAATACCTTTTGTCCGTGAATTATCCATGGAGTAATTAAATAATTATCCAACATTTTATTTTCAGGTTGAGATTGGATGTTTCGTGTCTGAATTCGGCTAGTGTCATAGGTACATCTTCTCCCTTTACCAGAGACAGAACATAAGTGCACAATTCTCATTTTATGATCACTACCAGCAGCCCACACTCAAACCAATCTTGGTATGCTCTAGTGTCTGTCAGGATAAGCTAGCAAATTTCCCACTGCTTATGACACAAGTTAGCTAGACTTGGTCTCCTGTAAGTCTTGGGCACTCTCCTATCTCCTATGGTAAGACCTACACTATTTGCTCCTCGCTCGTACCGTGGCGTATTCAACCTCTTTCACAATCACAAACACAAATAATATCATAGCCATTAATTGTCGAACAGGCACATTATAACATCTCTATTTCAAGAGAACAATCAATTACATGGTGGTGATGGTTTATTTTTGAGGTGTTTAAAAGATTTGTCGCAAATCCTCATCAAAATTTAAACAATTTAATGTAGTACTAGGGTTACCCTAGATTGTCTCCCGTGAACATTGGCTATTAATCTTCATTAAACATGTTGAAGGCATTAATTGAACAAGCAATTAAAATGGCGGGGTTTTGTGGTTTCAAATCAAAATAAAGAGTAACAAACAAACGAGTTTAATTAGTTCAAACAATAGAAAGCAACAATCCTTAGTTCATCCACAAAGATTCTATCCTCATTCCACTCAAGATTTAACATTCATCCTCTCTTCCATGAATTAGGTTAATTTAACAAGCGAAAATCAACCTTATGGTCCCAACGAAATTACGCAATTTGTTAGGCTCTAATCTCTCATCCCAAAATTACGCAACCTTAGAATTAAACCTAGGATTAAGCAATCCTTAGTTTAGAATCTCCTTAAAATGAAATTAGGGTTAATTGAGCAATACCCCCCTCATTCACCATTAATTCAATTCAAGAGACAAGGAAGAAGTAATTCATGAAAAGAAAGGAGTTATATTATCATTAAATTCAAGGAACTCAAGAATCTATGTGGACTTAATAAGGATTACACAAATTTTAGCCCTCCATGGAAATGGGGGTCAAAAACGCAGTTGGGAAATGCAGAAAACTCATTAACATTAATGTAAAAGCAAGAGAAATGAGAAACCAAACCCTAGGTTGGACCCTTGGCTGTCACCCAAGGTTGCCCTAAGCTCTGGAAAATATCCTAAATTGAGTAAAGAAGAAAAAAAAAGTTCAAAAAGTGTAAGAACTCCCTTACCCTAATTTGGTAAAAATCTATTTATACTAAAACTGGCGCCCTCCAAAGTAGTTACTCTCATTCTTTCGTTTTGCCTCTCTGGAGCAGCACTGGGACAATTTGGACTCTCTGGAGTTGTCACTATGAATTTTGATAGTAACTACGCGCAGCACCTTCAATTCTGCATGCTCTGGAGTGACTACTATGAATATTCATAGTAACCACGCGCAGGTTTAGTGGATTCTGGGTTGCTGTAGTTGTCACTTTAAGCTTTGAAAGTGATCACTTTGGTCCCTTTGCTGGAAATGGCTTGCTGTAGTTGTCACTATCAATTTTGAAAGTAGTTGCTTTCACCTCAAATTCCAATAATTCCAATAATTCTTCAAAATAAGCTTGGGGATTCCTGCCACATTATTCAAATGATCAAAACATGTAAAATAAACTATATAAATCAATGTAAATTAACCAAAAACTAAGAAACCTATATTATTTAGCCTAATTGGAATATTCATCTTATTTTCACTATCTAAGTCTATTCTTTTCTATAAAAAGTAATAAATGATGTATAAAAATTTAGTAAAATGTGGATTCATCACATGGACATGGCTAACAATCAAAATTTTCCAAATTTCATGAACTAACTTGTAAAATTCATAACTAATTCGATACAAGTCAAAACATCATGAAATCACCAAGGTTTTCTTCCTTTAAATGCCTATTATAATATAAAATTACATTCAAAATACAAAAGCTTCCAAAGAATTAATCAAGTTTCAGTTTCCCTCTGTTGTTCTCAGATTATTTCACTAAACAGCCAGCATATTGTAAAATTCATAATAAATTCAATTCTCATCAAAAATACATGAGACCAGTGAGATTATTCTCATTAACATGTATATTTTCATGTAAAAATACTTCTAACATAAAACTATTCCCAGCATTAATTCATGCTTTAGCAAGGTAGGGTAACTGAGTGTCACTAGGAGGAACAGAAAACACTATCTCTAAGGGGGTATCAGCAACAAACTAAGTGATCCATGAGCCTTCACTCTCTGGTCCATGAATCACACGAGCTAGTCCACGAAATATACTTTACTGAGCTGCAGCATCGAATACCCACTTGTCTTCCTCAAAAGGAAGGATTTATACCTTCACCTTGTTCCTCTCTATCTATCTAGGTAAGAGAAAGAATGACACAATGTAAAAACAATTCAAAGGGGTAAGTTGTCCATACACAAATAATAATCACTTTGCCATACCCCAAGGAAGGCGACGTCACAAACACAAACAATTCCACTAATCAGCATTCATCATCATCAAGTATTCAGTAATATAGTAGAGCAATAAGCAATATTCATATTCATTACCAATTTCATAATCAATCAATCATTCCTAGTAGTAATGCATATGATGCATGAATGCAAGTCTCAACTCACCCAATATCGTCTCTCATGTTGTGATAGTATGCAATGATGTATAGGGATTCCCATTCCATTATGACTAGCGACTTGCCCAACTTTTACCATAGAGTCTCATAGATAGATAGATAGATATATTCAAGTCGTAAGGTGATTGGAGGACTCTGATCCTTGCATTTAGATTAGCACAAATAGAATAGAATAGAAATAACATTTAGCTTTAGTAGAACACCATGGTGTTTAGCCCACAAGATAGGTCTCTTCGGGAATGGACCTCAATGACCATATAATGTGCAGTCCTTGTCAAGTTTGGCTAAGGTTTACAATGGGTCATGACCAGGCCACAAGGGCGCTTCACTGTTGCCATTTAGGTAGACTGTTCCCCCTTTTTGCCACCCCAGTAGGTCTACTCAGGACTAAACCTAAAACACCTCCAAGCTGTTCCACGGTAATTACCTTCAAGCCGTTCAAAAAATAGTATGATGCATGAAGTAGTATTTTTTAGTTTTCTTTGATAGTTTTCTCGTTTCATGTAGCTGCTTTGAGGCTAAGGCACAGTAGAATAGAAGTCATCATAGGGCTTAATAGCATGGATAAATTCCATGAGTTTTATGTAGTGGCATGGATAGATTCCATAAGTTTTATTGAGTAGCATGGATATAAATTTCATGAGTTTCATTGAGTAGCATGGATAGGTTCCATGGGTTTCATTGTTTGATATTCAAAGACATTTTAGTGCAACATTTAGTAATCCAGATCATAACTTAGTCAAATCATACAATTCATCATTCCTTCAAGCAATCCATCCTATCATTAGTGATATCCTCCTTTTCGGTTCACTATGTTCCTTTCATATTTACAAGTCTAGTCCTTTTAATTTAGTCCAATTTCATCACTCAATTCATGTGATCTTGCCATCCAAGTTCATCCTAATCATTCTACCCTTTTTCATTAACCTCTAACTCCTTCTAAACCAATAAATAATCAAAATAGATCCAAACTCACTTAATTCTTACCTCTCGGTTTTTTCACTCTCCATTAAGGGATTTCAATCATACCTAGACTTCTTTTAAACCATCAAATGATTGAATTAATTCTCAAGCACACAAGGTTATTACTTCTCGATTTTTTCACTCTCCATTAGGGAATTTTCAATCAAACTTAGACTTCTTCTAAACCATCAAATGATTGAATTAATTCTCAACCCACAAGGTTTTTTCTTCTCGATTTTTCTCTCTTTTCTTCATAGAATTTATGCTGATTTTTATTTCCACATATTCAATTACTCACAATATAGCTAGATCATAGAGTTTCCATCAAGTCCATACATAGTCATAGACCATTTTCGTTCAAACAGCCCCAAGGGCACTAGATCATCAAGTTCATAGAGTTTTAGAATCAAATTAGCTGCACATTAGCATAGATCATTAAGTCTTTCATAGTAGAATGGAAATGATGTATGCATGGGATTCTAGTTAGATAGTAGTTAAATGGCACATTTATAGCAAATAGCAAGTAACATAGATTTTTCAGCCATGCATCACATCATGTCTCCTCACGATTTTCTAGTTGCAAAAACCAAGAATAATAGTGTTCTAGTTCACATCATTCACACTTTTCCAGCATATCACACACAAGCAAATTCAGAATTTTCCCAACATTTTACGAAGGTAAAAATCAAGACATGCACTCATTTTCATACAAGGTCAATCATCCAAGTTTACAAGCAACAAACAACCATTCAAACATGCATAGTCCAGCACGGATTCAATCAATCAAACCAAGGGTGAAACTCTTTCACTTTTATTTAACTTCCTTACACAAAACAAGACATGCAAGGTGAAATTCAGATTTTTATTATATCTTAAGGTCAATACTGAGGCAGTCCAATTAGATTTAGCCTTCCTCTTTGTGTAATTCCTCTCCCTAGTTCATGCAAACTTTTTCCAACCTTCTCAAGGCATTAGCTTAAGAAAACTCTAGTCTTTTTAGTAGAACTCAAATATGTCCAGCACTATGTTTTCCTTTCCACTAGAATCCGTAGCATGCAAAATAGAAAACCAACATGCAAACATAATGTTTCATCATTCAAGTACAAGGTTTTACATAGAAATGAAGATCAAGTTTGAAGGAAGGGAAAACTGAAACATTCAAGGCATAAAATGGACATGCAAAGAGAGAAACTTGATATGCAAGCTCATGGATTTATCATTTCATAGGTAGAAAGCCATTTAAACATAAGAATCAAACATTGAAGAGTAAATCCGAGACATGCACAAGGGAAAATTAACATGCAAGTACCAAAGATTCAAGCTTTCCAAGAGATCATTTCATCCAAAAGCAAAACCGAGCATTAAGGAGTAAAAAAATGGAGTACAAAAGAAAAGATTAACATGCAAGGAATAACTTCACCTTATCAAGAGTTATTGAATAGAAAAACACAAACTTTTCAAAGGTTTCACAAAGTGCAGCCAAGGGAAAGCAAATAAGAGACAATTAAGTGAGAACTCTTCCTTGCCTTTGAGTTTGGAACGTGAAATGAAGAAGAAAGGGCTGAAACACTTAATCTCCAAGGAAACAATACTGAACTAAGAAAAAATACACCAAGAGGGTTGAATCCTTCCCCTAAAGCAAGCTTTTTCAACACAAAAACTTGAAGAGAAGATGGAGGAATATGTTGGTGAAGAAATGGTGAAGGGTTTGCAAGGTTTGGATGAGAAAAGTGTGGAGTCTTTGGGCTAGAACCTCTCGGTTTGCTTGAGAGAAGTTAGAGAAAAATGGGAAATTTTGAGAGAGTGAAAGGTTTAGAGCTCATGGTCCATAGAGAGCAAAGGTGAGAGAGAAAATGAGAGAGAGGGGTCTTATTTTTTGAAGCAAAAGTGAGAGAATGAAGTAACTTGTTTAATTTATATGAAGTGTAAAATGCAAAGTGCCAAATGCAAGATGCACACATGGTTTTGACTTGTTGGAATTTTGGAGACACAAGGCTTATATGTTCAAAATGCACATGGTTCTAAAATTTGAAAATGAAGTGAAAAGGGTAGAAAGCTCACAAGAAAATGTTCACGGATCCTTGTCTTGGAATAGGGATTTTTAGAAAAACATGCAAGCAAACACACTTAGGTTTTTGGTAAGAAAAATGAAGAAATTGAAAAGGTTTGCAAATATCATGCACACAGTTTTCGGTGGTATAAATCCCAAAATTTGCACAAAATTCCAAAGGGAAGATTTTGGGTAACATTGCATAAAAATGATTGGTTGATAAGGAACGTGTAACATCCTGTACTTTGATTTAAATAGAACAAGGTTTATTAAAGTATAATTGGAATAGATTTGAATAGAATTTATATTTTTTTTTTAAAAATGTGAACAATAAAACCGCCTATGAACACTGTCAGTGAATAGTAAAACCACCTATGTACATTGACCGATGACGTCATCATGACGTCATGCCTGACGTCACATACATGTACAATACACGTGCACAGTGTTTCCGAAAGGTTCTAAGGCTATATCTCATCATTTTCTCTCATACTAAACCCCCATAAACTTATATTTCTCTTCAGATCTTTGATTCTACATCCGTTTTAAAGGATTTCAAGTAAGTTTCTCTAAGTTTGAAGTTAGATTTATCGTTCGTTTCTCTTCTTCTTCTTTTTGATGAATCCACATTTTATTAGATTTTTACTTGTCATTTTAATGTTTCTTAATAGAAAAAGTAAACTTAGGAAGTGTAAATAACATAAAAACATCATTTTGGTCAAATATCATAGGTTTCTTAATTTTCTCTTAATTTACATTGATTTACATAGATATAGTTTGCAATTTTGATCATTTGAATAATTGTGCAGAAATTTCTAGACTTATTCTGTAACGCCCAGGATTTTATAATAATATTTTATTACTATGTATATATATGTATATGAGGTTTTTCCATGTGTCGCATGATTAAATTGTATGATAATAGTGTGTGTTGGTTAATGGTGCGAGTGCATGAGAAATGAGTAAAGTATGTAAAACTAGAGTATTCTCGCTGTAGCAAGAGGATTCTGAAAGAAAGGCGTGAAACTGTCACCTTCTCGCTCTAGCAAGGAGTCTATCGCTGTAGCAAAAGAGTGGCAGTGAGGGGTGCAATTCTAGTTGCCGCCTCACTGTAGCGAGAATGTCTCGCTGCAGCGAGATTCTGCAAAAACCAGAGTGTAATTCTCTCTGAGATTTTTGCTGTAGCGACAGGGTGCGTCGCTGCAGCGAGAGTGTGTCGCTGTAACGTGAGTGTCATGATCAGAGGTGTATTTAAGGGGGCTAAGGTTTGGAAAGGGGGATTCCCACTTTCCTCTCTTCTCTTTCGTCGGCCTCTTCGACTACTAGGCCTTTTTCACCGATTAAAGTGCCCCTCAAGCCGATCGTGGCTCAGATTGAAGGTTGGATTCACATTTGGAACGTTTTAAGGTAAGTATTTTGAGCTAGGGTTTCAGTTTTGACCTCTTTCTCTATCTATCTCGATTTTTCGTGGATCATTTCATGTTTTTAGGGCAAAGGAACATGTGAGAGGTGTTTCTACCGATTGATTTCATGGTGGGTCATCATTTAAGGTAAGGGGGAGTAAATCCCAAACCCTAACCTCTCTTGGGTAGTCGAAATGGGGGAATCCATGACTATTTAAATAACTCACTAAATGAAATTCATAACAAAGACTATAAAGGAAATTATTTTCAAGGAAATATTATGATTTCAATAAGCAAACATGGCTGGGAATGACGGGGATATGCAAACCCTAGGATAAACGATACTATTATTGATGAATTGGAAAGTGTGGATGATGGAATGTACGGTTGGGCTGAGTCCGGAGGTGTCCGACCTCCGGCACATTGTATTAACTGTATGTTGTGTGATGATTTTGTTGTGTTGAATGAATATTCTATGAATGGCTGAGTATTGTAACGTTTGAGACATGGTATATTTATGATATTGGATGATTAGGTATGATAAATGGGTGAAAATAAGTTATGCATGCAAGTGAGCGAATATTTTAAATAAAGAAAGAATTTTCTATATAATGTGATTGTAGTGCCACAGTGAGCGTGGCTATGTGCAGTGAGCGCACATGTGAAAGAATAAAATGGAATGCTAAAAAAGTGATTATAATACAGGAGTCAGAGTAAATGAATAGATGTGATTGCAATACAGGTATTGCGGTACAACCCAAGGGGTGTACCCATAATATATGTATTGTAATACACCAAGCTATTGGTCAAGACTCAAGTATCATAACACGTCACTCTATAAAAGAGTGTGGAAAAGATTGAGAAATATGGTGGTGAGTTTAGATAGCTACAGTGATACAACTGGAGGTATAAAGCCCGAAGAAGATTTGGGAAATCTTGGAAAAATGAGGGTAATGAATGCTTGTGTGGATAGTGCACAATGATTTGCTGAAAATGAAAAGCATTCACAGGCCACACACTTATTTCCTGACGAGACTCCTGACTATACCTTTGCTATAAGGGGCTGGGTCGATAGACGTGTATCCGTGTTGCTACGACTAACCGGCAGCTATCTAAATTGTGAAGTCCTCAAGGATCCCAGGGGCATTAAATATGATTATGAAATAATTGTGAAAGTGTGGTGTGCATGGTGTAGTATTGAGATTGTATAGTTGTAATATATACATTGTAGCATGTCGATTGACGTTGTTACAATATACATGTTGTAATGCATCGACAGGTGCTATTAGGACACATGTATTATGACACATCGATCGACGTGGTATAATGCATGATTGAGAAAGTCTATGAATATGGTTGGTTGCCTGTTATGTATGAACTATTCTGTGCTAGTGAACTGTGTGACTTAAGTGTACGTAAGTGGCGTGATTGAGTGTTATTGTTGAATTAGTTCTCGTTGGTTGATAATATGGAGTATTGGTTATGCATGTGTAATTATTTATGTTAGATCTGAGATTTAGTGGGGTGAGAGATACTCACCCTTACTAATATTTTCAGGAAATGGATGTGAAGCAATAAAGATATGCAGCTGTTCTAGATTCATAATCCGAGGGTGTTGGAGGGAAGACTGCTCTATAAAGATTAGAATTGTCTGGAAAATTATACTAATTGTTCAAATTGTATCTTGGAACAACTAAATTGTGTAAATGATTTCAATGTCAGGTTTTAGAATTTAAATATTCGAACAATTTCGATTGTAAAGAACATTTTGGAATTATCCTTAGTGAAATTTTTAAATCTATATGTATTCAAAATGAACTTAATTTTTATTCGCAATGAAATTTATTTATCTATTAAATAAAATTTAAGGTGTTACATATTCCATGGATTTTTAGCATTTGAGAAAGTTTGAGATAAAGTGACCACTTTGGATCCTATAGTGAACACTACAGCAAGCTAGATCCAGAAGAGCAGACCAAAGTAATCACTATGAAACCATAGTAGACACTCTGGAGTAGCCAAAGTAATCACTCTGATACCAAAGTGAACACTCTAGAGAGGCCAAAAGCACAAGACATGTGTGTGGCTACTATGGAGTGATAGTAACTACTATGTAGCACTGCGTTATCACTATGAAACCATAATAGTTACTATGAGCGAAAATTTCTGCACTATAAATAGAATTTGAGAAATTAGGGTACAGAGTTTTTTACACACTTTTGGCTTCTTTTGCCATTTTGGGGAACACTTGCAGAGCCTAGGGTGGTCTTGGGTGACAGCCAAGGGTCCAACTTAGGGTTTGAATTTCATTTCTTCTTCACTTTTCTTTAATTTTTCATCTTGATGTTATTGATTTCTCTTTACTTTCATTTTGTAATTGTGAAACTCATCCTCATGGAGGGCTAAACTTTCTTGTAATCCTTAGTGAGTTCATATGGATTTTTGAATGAGGGAGACATTGCTTAATTAACTCTAATTCGTTTTAATGAGATTCTAAACTTGAATTGCTTAATTCTGGGTTTATTTCTAAGGTTACGTAATTGTGGGATGAGAGATTGGAGTCCATTGAATTGCTTAATTTGTATGGAAACATAAGGTTGATTTTCGCTTGTTAAATTAACCTAATTCTAGGAGAAGAGGAAGAGTATTAAATCTTGAGAGGAATAGGGATAAAGTCTACATGAATGAACTAGGGAGTTACTAAATTTTCCTGATTGAAGTTTGCAATTTAATTTTCTGCTTAAGTAGATTGAACTTGAAATCACAAAACCCCTCTTTTTACTTGCTTTCTGAATACATTGCACACTACATGTTTGATATTTGGTTACTCATCCAATGATTCATGGGAGACGACCTAGGTTAGCACCCTAGTATTACATTAGAGTCTATTTATATTTTGATGAGGATTCGCGACAAATCTTTCGTTCATCACTTTTTCTTATAGATGTTCATGGTGTTCTTAGGAAAAAATTCGTTCTAGAGTTAAATCTTCAGTTAAGTCTTTGTAAAAGCTCTATTTTGAGGTAAGCAGGGCTCTACTTTACCATTTTGTTATGTTTATTACTTGTATTCTCATAGATCTTGGCATGTATGTGATTATATGTGGAATAATCCTTGTTTTATGAAAAATAATTGGTGAAAAGTGAGAATAATTGGTTTTTTTATGTGATTTTATGATGAATATTTGGTGAAAATGTAATATTATGTTCAAATAGTGCATGATAAGGTATTTTGAGGATGGATGATATGATTTTGTGGTATGAAATATACAAAGAGATGGATGTTTCATGTTTGAATATATTGTGTTTCATGTAAAAATGATGTGTATTGTGAATATGCCATGGTTTGATGTATATCATGAAAAGTATGTGGAAATATAATGAAAAATATGTGTGAACATGAGAAATGGCATATGTGAACATACTTTGAAAAATATGAGATGGAAAAAGGATATGATGTAAATAGTTACAGAGATACACTAGGGGAGTGGAAGATGGAGACGATATGGGATATCTTGGGAAATGCAGGGTGGTGAGTGACAATCGGGATTGTGCACGGAATATTGTGTACGAATGCACCACATGGCCGCACACTCGTTTCCCGACTTGACTCCTGACCATTACCTTTGCTAAGGGGTTGTCTATTGCATGCATTGTATCCGTATTGCATTGGGTCATCCGGCGACTATTTACATGAATGTGTAAGACCTCGGGATAGAGGCATCGGATATCTGTGGCCACAGGGCACGGTAAGCGCGGGGTAAAATATTAAAAAGAAATTGTGAATCTGTGGAATATAATATGTGTTGAGATGAGAACATGCTTTATATGACACTGTGATATGTAACGCCATGATGTTTCCTTCAATCGTGATAAGATGTGTTTTGTGATGAATATGTGTTATGTATGAGTGGTAGGATAAAGACTCACCCTTACATAACATTTTCAGGAAACCAGGACGAATAGTACCAAGCTCACAGTGCATGGATGGATGAGAACTGCTATAGGATTTAGTTATTTTGAGTTATGTAATGGATATTTTCAATTCTATAGCATTCTTTTGAAACAGTTGTAAAACTACTATTTCTTTTTGTTGCTGATGAAAATTTTAGAATCTTTATTTTTCTAAAGTACTTATGAATTAATGAAATTTTACTCTATAAACCTTATATCATTTCATTGTTTCTTTTCCATTAGAGAGTTTTTGAAAGAAAATTTACTTTACCATTTAAATTTTTATGAAAATTTATCATATATTTAGAAAAAGAAATATGAGGCATTACAGAACGTGTCATAACTGGTTGACATGTGGACAAGACACTTGACATGGTGCAAACTTCAAGAAATGCAATTAATTAGGGTAATCATGGTGTTGGCTATTTGGAAGACAAGGAAAGAATGTTCTATGAATCATGATGCTTGCAAATCGCGAGACAAGAATTTCTTGCATAAAAATCTAGTGGCTGATGCTAGATTTGAAAAGATTTGGATAATCATGATGTTTGAAATTTAGGGGACAAGAATGTCTTGCATGAAAATCTAGTGGCCAATACTAGATTTGGAAAGATATGGAGTAATAATTACTAGATTTTGTGAGATTTTGTGTAATGATTACGGCGATTAATAAATAATTAAAAAACTAGTGCAATGATTATAAAATCTCACTTTTTTCAAGTCAGATAATTATGATTCTCCAATATTTTAAATAAGACAAAATTTGTCTTTTTGAACAAGATTCTCAAAGGTAAGCATTAACTTTGTCCCTAAAGCTTGATGAAGACTCTGCTAGAATCTAGAAGTAAAACGAGGATATCTATCTGACACGATACTTTCTAGCACAGCATAGAGTTGTACAATCTCCTTGATATATCTCTGAGTCAGTCGCTCCAAGAGTACTTCAAGTTTATCAGGAGAAAATGGGCTGATTTAGTGAGTCGATCCATTATAACCCATATAGCGTTGCATCTGTTTCTATTCTTTGGGAATCTGGAGACAAAATCCATCGCGATGTCACTCTACTTCCATTTAGGAATGCTTAGCAGTTGCAACTGTCCAGCTGGTCTTTGGTGTTCCACTTTCACCATTTGGCATGTTAGACATGCAACTACAAATTCAGCTATTGCCTTTTTCATTCTAGGCCACCCAAAACTCTTCTTTAAATCCTAGTACATCTTAGTGGATCTAGGATGAATACTAAGAGCACTTTTATGAGCTTCCTCCAAGATCATTTTTCTTAAATCCTCTTTATCAAGAATACAAATTCGCTTCTTGTACTTGATCAATCCTTCATCATCTTGGTAAATATGAGATTCTTTTCCTTTATTCTTTGCTTCCAACCTTTCTAGCAAATACTTTTCATCCCTTTAAGCTAATCTTACTTTCTCTAAGAACTCATTAGTGATCTTAAGATTTCTCAATACCACGCTAGTAAGAGTAAATTGACTCGCTAAGTTAAGATCTCTAAATGATTCTAGCATTTCTAACTCTTTGATCATTAAGGATGACATGTGAAGAGACTTACGACTTAAAGCATCAACTACAACATCCACTTTGCCAGGATGGCAATGCAGCTCAAAATCATAATCTTTGAGAAATTTCATCCATCTACGTTGGCTCATGTTGAGCTCCTTTTGATTGAACAAGTATCTCAAGCTCTTGTGATCGTTAAATACTTTGAATCTCACTCCATAGAGATGATGTCGCCATATCTTGAGTGTGAAAACTATAGCCGCAAGTTCAAGATCATGGGTTGGATAATTCTTCTTATGTGGGCGTAACTGACAAGACGCGTAGGCTACTACTTTCCTATTTTGCATCAGCACACAACCAAGTCCATGATGCGAACATCACAATACACCTTAAATTTCTCTTGAGGATCGGAAAGAATCAAGATTGGTGCAGAAGTCAACCTCATCTTTAGATTTTGGAAAGCATCTTCACACTTTTGATTCCACTCGAAAGGGTCAAGCAAGTTAAAGACATGTCTATCTTCGAGAAACCGTCAATGAAACGATGATAGTATTCTGCGAGTCTTAAGAAACTCTTAACTTTGGTTACTGTCTTAGGTGGCTCTAACTTCAAGACAACTTCAACCTTAGAAGGATCTAAAGCAATGCCTTCTTTCGAAATCACATGCCTTAGAAATTGAACTTTCTCTAACCAAAACTCACACTTAGAGAGCTTGACGTACAATTGCTTCTAACGCAAGATTTGAAGAACAATCCTCAGGTGTTCAGAGTGTTCCTTGTGGTTGCGGGAATAGATGAGGATATGGTCGATGAACACTACAATGAATTAATCTAGGAAAGGATGAAATACACGATTCATGTAGTCCATGAAAACTGCGGGCGCATTTGTTACACCAAAAGACATAACTTGATACTCGTAATGTCTATACCGAGTTCTGAAAGCGGTCTTCAGTATGTCTTCCTCCTTAACTTGAATTTGATGATAACTGGATCTTAAGTCTATCTTTGAGAATACAGCTGCTCCTTTAAGCTGGTCCATCAAATCCTCAATCTGAGGCAATGGGTACTTGTTCTTGATAGTAACCTTGTTCAACTATCAATAATCGATGTAACGTCCCAAATTTTATAATCTTAATTATTGATAATTATATAAAAATAAATGTATTTTCATATGTGTGTTTCAGATACATGTTGTGAATATGTATATTTGTTCTCGCTGCAACGAAAGTATTCTCGCTGTAGCGAGAGGGCCCTAGGAGGAAGGATCAGGACTGTCGCCTTCTCACTGTAGCGAAAGAGCAATAGTTTGGGGTGCATTTCTGGGCGCAGTCTCGCTATAGCGAGATTCTGCAGAAACCAGAGTGCAGTTTTCTCTGGTTTTTTCGCTATAGCGAGAGTGTCGCAACCAGAAAAGGATTTAAAAGGGGTTAGGGTTCGGGGAGAGTTATTTCTCTATCTCCCTTTGATCCTCTCATTCCCAAAGCCCTATTCCACCGATTAATTGCCTCCAAAGCCGTTTGGGAGCGAGATTGGAGCTTGGATTTGTGTGGGGAATGCTTGGAGGTGAGTTTTAAACGGTTAGGGTTTTTGTTTTCCTCCCCTTTCTCTGTTCTTGGTGATTTTCGGGGTTCTCATGGAATTCTTCCATGTATTTAGGCCGAAAGCCGTGTGGGGAGCATTTCCGTGGTTGTGTTCGGACGTGGGTCATCAATCCAAGGTAAGGGGGACTTTACCATATCTCAATGTATTGTAATTCTTGTGTGTTTTGATGATTAATGCTATGTGGCTAAGATAGGGAGTAGAAATTATGTGTTTGATGGAAATTGATATGCAATGTGATGTGTGATAGAATAATTGGACTGTAAGGATGATTGTGTGTGATGGAATGCCATTGATTGGTGAATTAATGATATTGGATAAAATGTGGGCTATGTGCCGTGTAATGTGAAATGAATGTGGGTCTAGTGCCGTATATTTGAATGCAATGTGGGCTGTGTGCCATGTGTAAGCATGATTATTGCATGCGTGAATGAAATGTATGTGAATGGGGGGTGTAACGCCGTTGTAATGTGCTGTGAATGGTTCAGTGATACACTGGGGGTGTGGGAGATAAGGACGGTAGAAATACCTTGGGGAAGAGGGAGTGGTGGTGACACTGACTGTGGAACGGGTGCACCACAGGCCACACACTCTCTTCTTGACTAGACCTCTGACCACAACCTTTGTTGAGCGACGCGTGACTGCCCACGTGGTATCCGTGAGGCGGGGTTAACCGGCGACCATTGATGATGTAAAATCTGTGATCACAGTGCTGTAGTGAATGTGGCTGGCGTGCATGTGGATGGGTTTATGAATTATACTTACGAATGCTACTCATGATTGTGTTTGTTTAGTGTATTAGAAAAAGTTCTGGAGGTGAGACTCTATGTTTATTGTATGTTTTGGTAGTGTAAAGTACTCACCTTTACATTCATTTTTCAGGTAATCAAGACGATCAGCACCGGACTCAGTGAAAAGGGGCGGATGAAACTGCTATAGGACTAGAATTTTTAATTTAAAACTAATGTATTTGAATGGATCTTGTAGTAGTGACTTGATAGAAATTGTAACCCCTTTTCTTATTTTAAAATATTTAATGAAAACAAGGGTTGAGAATCTTATTTGAAATGAAATTTATTTTATCATAATTTGCAAAATTAAGATTTATTGAAATTAAACATAAGGTGTTACAATCGACACATAGTTTCAGACTTCTATCTTTCTTCTTAAAAAGTAAAACTTAAGCTCCCTAGGGTGAAAAACTAGGTCTCACTAGTTGCTTAGCCAAAAGTTCTTCTAGTTGTGTCTTTAATTCAGAAAATTCTGCAGGTGCCATTCTATAAGGTGCTACAGAGATTGGACCTACTCCAGGCATTAGACCAATCGAAAATTCAATCTCTCTCAGCAGAGGTAATCCAGGAATATCGTTTGGAA
Organism: Abrus precatorius; assembly: GCF_003935025.1. Taxonomy (NCBI): domain Eukaryota; kingdom Viridiplantae; phylum Streptophyta; class Magnoliopsida; order Fabales; family Fabaceae; genus Abrus; species Abrus precatorius. Next base: position 6,684,534 of record NW_020874291.1, on the reverse strand, counting down.
ACACTTCAGGAAATTCGCTAACTACAGGAAGATTATCTAGCCTTAATGCCTTCCTTGGCATATAATGTAGCTAATATTACATATGCTTGTACCTTTCTAGAGAATGAGTCACTTGCTAGAGTAGTTGAGACCTTCAAATTCTCAACTTCAAGATTATTTAAATCAATTGAGTTAGGAAGATTAAAAGACAAAGTCTTGCTTTGGCAATCTAGCAAAACATGGTTGGCCGAAAGCTACTTATTCCAACACTAGCAAGTTGGAAATAGCAAATAAACAAGATCTAAGAGCCATTAGCTAAGCTGACGAAATTTAGGGTGTTACAATCTCTAAGGCTTCATCGCGGGATCGAGCAAGAAGTCCACCAAAAGTGCTTGAATCGTCTGCCAAATTTAAATTGTTCCTCATAGATTCTTGAAGAGAAGGATGGAGGAACGCTTTGATTGAAAGAAAGTAGGATAAAGATGAAAGAAGACTTGGCTTTAGGGGTTGGAAGCTCTTGGTTTCCTTGAGAGAACATGAGAGAAAATGAGAGAAAATGGCTTTAAAGGCTCTCAATTTTTTGGAAGTAAAGTGAGAGAAAATGAATTTTGTTCCTTTTAAATGGAATGCTAAAGTGCTAAGTGCCAAATGCCTAAGTGTACACACGGTTCCTTTTGTTTGCAAATGAAAATTGGAAAGATTTACAAGCAAGGGTGCACATAGCTTTTGGCCAGCATTTTTCCAAAATTTGCAAAAATGCAAAAGAAAGATTTAGGGCAGCAATGCATGAAAAATGATTGCATGATGTGGAATTTGATATGACTAGGTAAGCATTAGATGAGACAAGTGACAAGGTGTAAACAGCCAAAGATTTTGCTGATTTTGACCATCATAATTGTCACAACTGAGGTCATGACGCGACGACAATTGCTTAGAGAAAAGGAAATATGAAGAAACATGGATGTAATCAGTTTAAAAAACTGATGATAGGGAGTCACCACCAAAGTTTATTAAAGAAAACATTCAAAAAAAATTTAAAAAATAATCTTCGAAACCAGATTTAGATTCTGGAATCGTTTACACGTAAGGAAGGTATTAGCACCTTATGACGACCATTGTTTAAAATGATTACCTTGTAATTAATCGTGCAAAAATTATTTTAACTTTTAAAATATTTATTTCACTCAAAAAGAAAACAATTAAAATTTTTTATTATTTTAAAATTTGTCATTATTTTTTTTTGTTTTATTTCTGATTTTTGTAAATTTATATTTTTTTACATAATGAATGTAATTAAAAATTTATTTGAATTAAAAGAATGAATTATTTACGAAAATGTTAATTTTTTTTTTGTATTAAAGAAATGTATTTAAAAAGGGAACTTGTCTTGAAACTTTATTTAAAAAATAATAATAATTTCATTTTTAATTTTTTAATAAAAAGAAACAATTACAAAATTAATTTGAATTGAAGGAATGAATTATTTATCAACTATTATTCTTTTTTTTGTATTTTTGTATTAATGAAATTTATAAAAATGTCAACTTGATATTTTATTTTCTTTAAAGTAAAAATTTGATTTTATATATTTTTTATTTATTTTTAAGCAAAGAAACACATTTAAAAAAATTTAATTTAAATTTGCAAAATAGATTATTTATAAAATATTATTCCAGTTTTTTTTACATTTTTTGTATTAAAGAAATGTATCTTAAAAAAAAATTATCTTAGTATTTTATTTATTTTCTTTTTGTGAAATAAACATAACAATTTATTTTTTTTAAGAGAATTATTTGAAATTACTCTTAGTTTAAAAAATTTTAAAAAATTAATTTTAGATTTGGGAAAAAAATTTAAAATTATTTTAGACATAACGAGTCAGGTTCCCACTTCTACGTACCTGTCGCATACAATGGAGGAATCAAAGCCATGTATTTTTTTGAAATTAAGTTTAGTATAAGTTGTAAATGTTGCAAGGATTTTTTGCGAAACTTAGTTTTTTTTTTTTTTTTTTTTTTAGTGAAACTTTTTTTATATTGAATTTTGGGTAAGTTGCAAATTTATTTTTTTGAAAATTTAATTTTTACTTTGTTGTTGATTTTTTTTTAAGTTAATCAAATCTTGCACAGGGTTCAAGTTAGCACAAGTTACTTAATAAATCTTTATGATCCAAATAACGTTGAAGGTGGATCCACTACTTGATCAAAATTGCTTCATCGTTGCATGGATTCAAAAGATTTTTTTTTTATATAACAAAGGTATAATTTTAGCATTAAAGAGGAAATAAAGAACAACATGTGGAATAAATGCAAAAGAGCACGAAAATACGCAAACAAAAGTAATGAGGAAATAACCCTTGCTCAGTCTGGGGATCATTTTTTTTGTAGGATTTACAAAGAAATTATACTTTTCTTTATATTTGTGAAAAGGGATTATTTTTAAGGGTTTAAAAAATTTAGGGTTTAGGATTTCTCAAAAGGACTTTTTTTTAGGTAGCAAAAAATGGAATTTTTAAAAAAAAAGTAAGTTTTTTAGGGTTTGCAAAAAAGGGATTTTTAAGAGAAAAAAAAAGAAGAAAGGATTTTGAAAAAGAAATTAGGGTTTTTTTATGGTTTCACAAAAAGGATGATATTTTTAAAAAAAGAAAGGATATTAGGGAAAAATTAAGGTTTTTCAAAGAGAATGGTTTTTAAGAAGAAAAAAAAAAGGGAAAAAATTTTGGAGCAAAAATTAGGGTTTTTTGGGATTTTTCAAAAAGGATGAATTTTAGGGGAAAAATTAAGGCTTTAGGGTTAAAAAATATTTAGGGTTTATCATTGCAAAAAGTGATTTTTGAAAAGAAAAAATTAGGCCTTCTTTTAGGGTTTGCAAAAGGAATGACCTTTTAGCATAAAAAAAAAACTTTATGGCTTTTGGGACAAGAAGAATGGATGATTTTTTACAAATTAGGTTTTTTAGGGTTTGATAAAATATAATTTTTATTAAAAAGAAAGGAACAAAGGAAAAATAATTTTTAGGGTTTCACGAGATTAGATTTTTTTTTTGAATTTTGCATGAACGAGTAAGAATTGAAAGCAAGCAGAAGAGAGAAGAAAAAAAGAAAGAACACACACAAAGAAGAAGAATTAAAAAAAGATAAAATAAATCCTTACTTGTTTTGTCGACTCTCTTGTGGTGGCTTAGGCTTTCTTTATTAGAGCTGTCTCCTTCAACCTCTAACACGTTATCAACTCCGTTGGTTCCTTTTCTCTTCTCTCCTCTTTGTCTCGTCGTGCTCCCTTAAATTCTCACTATTTTTTGTCTCCCAAATTCCCTCAATTCTCTTTCTATGTTCTTCTGTCTTTGTTTCCTAAACGGTCAATGTTCTCGTTCTTTCCAAGAGAGTTTGGTTCTATCTCTTTTTGTTTTCCATAAAAGATAAAACTTTCCCTCTCTGAAGACCTAAGCTTCCTATTTATAGACATTTTCTAAAACCTTAGATCCCATTTAATATGCAATTATTATTATTTTATTTAATAAGGGCTCCAACATCTCATGATTCCTTATTTTCTGATGACCAGTAATCAGCTTTTTTTTTTTCCTTTCTCATCCACTCTCCTAAAAATGTACTAACTACTTTGACCATTTCTAAATCTGATTTTAAATTTAAAAAGTTGAAATTTTGAATTTTGAATTTTAAATTAGTTTTTATCTATTTTCTTAACTTCCTACAAAATTGAATCATTATATTTAATTTTTAATCTTGAAATTTATTTTTGAAAGGTACCCATATAAAATAGGCTATTCACAGTTGCCCCTCTTTAATCATTTTTTACTAAATAATATGAATAATAAAGTTTTCATATTATTATAGTAAGTAATAGGTAAAGAAGTGAATCGATTTTATCTGTGGTCCTATGTAACACAAGTATTGTACACGAATCAGGTTTTGGAAAGGGAAATCAATCAGGTTTTGAATTTTAGAAAAATGTAAAAGGTGCCAATTAGATTCTGGACTTCGGGAAAATGTAAAGGTGCTTGTCAGATTCTGGACTTTGAGAAAATGTAAAGGTGCCAGTCAGGTTCTGGACTTTTGGAAAATGTAAAAGTGTCAGTCAGGTTCTAGACTTTTTATGAAAGTAAATGTGCTAGTTAGGTTCTGGACTCTTGATGAAAGTAAAGGTGCTAGTCAGGTTCTAGACTTTTGATAAAGGTGAATGTGCTAGTCAGGTTCTGGACTTTGAAAAAACATAAAGGTGTCGTCTGATTCTGGAGGAAAGTATAGCAGCTAGTCAACTTTTGGATGTTTGTATAAGTAAATGGAGGCCAACTAGATTATGAGCTTTAATAAGAAAGTAAAGAGGGGCAAGTTTTGATTTTGGATATAAGGAAAGGCACGAGAGCTTTGGAAAGGGAGTAGGAACAAAGGTCTATGAGACACGCTAGGCATGAGAGTATATGAAATGAATAAGCACAAGGCTTACAAAATGAGGCATAGAACATAGGTATGTGAGATAATGCATATGTAAAGCATCGCAAGATCTAACTAGAATAAGAGTTGATGTTTATGAGATATAAGAGACATGAGTGATTGAATGAGTTGTGGGCTTTTAAGAAAAATAGGGACAAGTGCTTCTGAAATGTGAAGCATGAGACTTGTGGGATGCAACAAGCACAAGATTCTTTGATGCACAAAATGCATAAAGCTTGTGAAAGCACATATGTTGGCTTAGGCCCCAGGGATGTGTGAACATGGATACTTGTAAGATGTATAAGCACTAAAAAGCCTACAAGGTGAAATAGGCACTATGCCTAAACTTAAAATAGGCACTAAGACCTTGGAGATGAAGCATACGTAGAGACTTATAAGATGAACTTGCATGAGGACTTAGTTGGTAAGCAGGTAAAAATAGACATGCTAACCTATGAGGTATAATGAGCTTAGGAGTCCATAAGCATAGAACCTATGATAGGCAAGAGATAAATTTTTTAAAGCAACAAGCATGAAATCCTATAAGGTGGGTAGGTAGAACTCCATCAGATGCCACGAGCTTAAAGACCTATAAGATTTAAAAAGCATGAGAACCTATGAGGTCTATGTAGAAACATAAAGTTTGTAAGATGGAGAAGGTCCAGAGACTTATGGATTAAAGCAAGCATGACGACTTGACACTAAAGCCTATGAAATGATATAGATATGTTGTCCTCTTAGGTGAACAAGTGCACGTATGATAGCTTATGAGGTACAACAAGCATGAAGCTATAGGATATATACGTGCAAAAGCTTGTGAAATCTCACAAGCATGAAAGTCTATGAAGAAAGCACGATATTTTATGAAGCATAATAGGTATAAGGGCCTATAATGTGAGCAGGTGAGGCGTATCAAGTGGTGTAAGCATGAAAACGATGAGGTGTGCAAGCTTAGGAGTGCATAAGCACAGAGGCATAATTACGCATGGGTCCTATGTTGGCGCAAAAGGTCCTATAAGATAGGCAAGATATGGACTTATGAGAGTAGAAATCATGAGAGCCTATGAATTGGGTAAGTACAAAAGCCTGTGAGATGAAGAAGGCATGGGAATCTATGAGATGAAGTAAGTACAAAGGCTTGAGATTAGTTGACATCAGACCTTACAAGATGATATAAGCATATGGTCTAATGAAATGAGATAACTGATAAATCCACATTTTACAGCATTTTTAGCTTAGTTTTTAGTAGTAAATAAGTACTAAAATAATAAATAAACATGAAAATACAATAAAAATTGCATTTATATTCATAATTGTGTAAATAGTTTAGAATTTTAGATTTTATCCCAATTCATAATCTTAAAATGTTAATGCGCAATAATAGAATTAGGGAAACTGCCTCCAAGTGTCAACTTAGGGCGTTTAAAGTTCCTACTTCAGCCTTAGAAGCTTCTAGCAAGCCTTCTGCATTACAACTTCAAGTGATTAAAGTGTTAACGCAGAGAGTGGTAGAAAAAAATAAATAGCAGTTGGAAGTTTAGATTTGGGAATCTTTTGTCATTTTTTCATTTCCATTCATTTTAAATTCTTAGGAGAGCTAGAGAGAGAGAGAGAGATTGGGAGCAACTTTCAACATTCATTTCTAGAGGAATCAGGGTGAAGATTAGATTTTTGAAGATCTTCTCCTGCTCCTCTTCTTCTTCTCCTCTTGCTTTTCCTTCTCAACTTGTAATGTTGTTCTAAACCTTTTTTTGTTAGGGATCTATGGATCCTAATTTTGGATCTGGACCTTGAAGTTTTAATTGAATTAAACATTTGATTCTATTTTTAATGCAATTATTGGACTGATCATTCAATTGAATTGAACCTAGAGGAATTTTCATCAATGGAAGTTGAGTTAGTTTCTCAGATCTAAATCGTATACCTAGGTTATTGATATCTTAGGAATAAGCATTCATAACCTAGTAATCCTATAATTTCTAGAACTTAATGCAATGTTTAATTGGATTGCACCTAAGGAATTAGGGTAGTTTAGTTAGATATTAGGATCAATGAGGCAAGGAATTGTCCTTTAGTTAAATAAGTGAAATTGATTATTAATCAATTAGAAATCTTAAGAGTCCAAAACATGACTATATTGCAATTGAAAATTTGGTGAAGTGATTCCTAACTACTTTCCATATAGCATTTTAATACAAATTTGTATTCTACTTTTACAACACCTTTATTACTTTCTATTGTTGTTATTTCTTATTTTTAATGTTACAAATCTATCAAATGAATTGTTTAACTCAACTAATTGTCAAATTGTGAAGTGGTAATTAAAAAATAAGATCCTTATGGATGATACTTGGGCCACATATTGATGATATTTTAAATGGTAAGAAAATAAAATATGATTAAATATTTGCTACAGCATTATACATTGTTAAATGAAATTGCACTTTATCATTAATGAACATCTATACATTGGGTATCATTCATAGTCCATAAAAGCTCAAAAATAATCAAATAATAAAAAATGAATATAAATAAATATTTTCCAGCACATTATAGCTTACTAAATCATATAATAGAACAATAGAAAATTATATATATATATATATATATATCTGTGTGTGTGTGTATGTAAGTATGTATGTATAGGATGAGAGTTTGATTGATTTTATCCTCTGTGTATGTCAGTCCCCAAGAGCACCTTAGGGCTAGTTGTTGGAAGGAACTTTTAGAGTTTAGTTCCTCTTTTAGTTGCCCTTAGAGTTTGGCTGGTGATTTTAACTCTATTCTCTTTAATTTCTAGAAAGTGGGGGGTAGATCCACTAATCTTAGGACTCTAGCTAATTTTGCTAACTATCTCCTTTAGTGTGGCCTTTCTGATTTAGGTTTCAAGGGTAACCTTTTCACCTGGTATAGGGAAAACCTCAAAAAGAGGTTGGACAAAGTTGTTTCTGATGACTCTTAACATCTATCATTTCCTAATAGTTCTGTAATCCACGTTCCCCTCTTAAAATTTGACCACTCTGGCCTTCGGGTCAAAATTGGAGATACTCAGTCCCATACTTAGAATAATAGCAGATTCAAATTCCTAGCCCCTTGGTTGTCCCACCCTGACTTCCTTATCCAAGTGAAGAATTCATGGTTGCTTTCTAACTCTTAGGCTAACAATATAACTAATTTTAGAGTGAACACCTTTGATGAACAAATCTGTCTTTAGAAATATCCTCCATAAGAAAAAATGTCTGCTCTGTAGAATAGAAGATATCTCTAGGAAATTGGGGTCTAGTTTTAACCTCTTCCTTATTAATCTGATGAAAACTCTTTGGAAGGACTATCAACTCTTTCTTGATTAAGAGGAAGTTTTTTGGTATCACTATTATAGGGCTAATTTGATGTCTCTAGGGGATAGGAATACTAGATTCTTTCATAGAACTGCCATAGGTAGGAGGACCAAAAATATGATTAAAGCTCCTAAATATGACAATCAGAACTGGGCTATGATACCTCTAAGGTGGAATCTCTGGTTGTTATTACTTTGATACTCTTTACTCTGATCCTAATCCTTAGGTTTTCAGACTTAATACCCTAACCACTTTTCCCCCTTTATCAGATTCTAAGCTGTTGTTTCACTCTTTAAATGTCTCTATAGAAAAGGTTAGGTTTGCGCTCTTTAGCATTGACAATTTTAAGTCCCTAGGACTTGATGGATATCATGCCTTATTTTTTAAAAACCAATGGCACATTTTGGGTCAACATATTTATGATATTGTTATAGTTGTTTCTCAAGACGCTAGGAAAATTAGGGATGTTAATGAGACTTGCATCACCTTAATTTGCAAAATTGATAACCCTAAGTCCATCAAAGAGTTTAGACCTAATTCTCTATGCAATATTAGCTATAAGATTGTAACTAAAATAATAGTTAATAAGTTAAGAGAATCCTTGTATCATCTTATTTCTACCAACTAGTGTAGTTTTGTTCTTGGAAGACATGAAATTGACAATGCCCTTATTCTTCAAGAAATTATTCATTCTTTCCGTAACCTTAAGAGCATAATGGTTACATGATTGTCAAACTTGATTTAGAGAAAACCTATGACAAGCTTTGGTGGAATTGTATCATTGATACCTTAGGTAAGGTTGGCCTTAATCCTGATTTGATTAATCTTATTAATTATTGCATTACTTCCCCTTCTATGGAAATAAAAGGGAATCACAGTATTATTAGTTCAAGCCTACTAGAGGTATTCCCTAAGGGAACCCGATTTTCCCATATCTTCTTTTTTTTCTATGTATAGAGAGACTCAACCATCTTATTCAAGACAGTATTATCAGGAATGAGTGGGCCCCCTTCTATTTTGAGTGCCATGATATGGGTATCTCCCACCTTCTATTTGCTGATGATATTATCCTAATCACTAGGGCTGACCTATTTCAAGCTTCTATCATCTAGAATATTATAAATTCTTTCTGTCAAGCTTATGGCCTACAAATTAATATTTAGGCATTCTTATTAGTTGCCACGAACCTGCAAAGTCCCAGTTCTCCTTTTTAATTGATAAAGTTAGGAAGAAACTTTCCCTTTGGAAGATGAAGACCCTATCTTTAGGTGGTAGGATTGTCTTGACTCAATCTTGCATTATGAGCTAGCATACCTTCTTATGTCATGCAAACTGATGAATCCATATTTTTACTGATATTTTAGCATAATTCTAGCTCATTTAATAAGGAAAATATATGAAGAAAGCAGAAAAACTCAGAAAAAGAGAATGATTGAAAGTTTTATTTCAATTTGTAGTTATTTTCGCATTTGTAGAATTTATGCTTATTTACAAGAGTGAGCGTTGCTAGTGTGCGTTATCACTTTCGCCAACAAAAGTGAACGTTCTAGAGAGACTTCATTCCTGATGAGCTGCACGTTGTCACTTTCGCCAACGAAAGTGAGCGTTCCAGAGGCACTTGTATCAGGACAGCTTGCGCGTGGTTACTATTACTCACGAAAGTGATCACGCGTAGCCCTCAACCTCCTGCGTTGCCACTCTTATGAATTAAAGTGAATGTTCCAGAGAAGCCTTCAATTAAAGTGAAATTGATGATTTAGAGTGAAAACAGCACCTAAACACTGTTGAGTGATGAGAGAAACACTTCCAAGTAAGCTGTGATTATATTGATTAATTGTACTCACATGAATTTTGATGAAAAATATGAACTTAGGTAGCAATTCTTACTCAATGATGATTATGCAGTAGGAATATCATGATGAGTATTTGGATGAACAACTTGATTGAAAATTTTGCAGAAAACATAGAATTAGAAATTAGAAAAATCTGAAATAAGCAGTTTATGAACTGAATTTGAAAATAGAGGAACTTACCCTTGGTTTAGTTTGATTTGCTTGAGGACAAACAAAAATTCAAGTTTGGGGTGGTGATGAATCCATATTTTTACTGATATTTTAGCATAATTCTAGCTCATTTAATAAGGAAAATATGTGAAGAAAGCAGAAAAACTCAGAAAAAGAGAATGATTGAAAGTTTTATTTCAATTTGTAGTTATTTTCGCATTTGTAGAATTTATGCTTAGTTCTTAAGGAATTTATCTTGTTTTTGAAAGAATAATCTGAGCAAAAGTCATGGAAATGGATTATCAATGGAAAGGAAGAGGAAGAATGGCAATGTTGGACCCCAAAATACAAGAATTATGGGATGCAGGCTGGGCGTGATCACTATTGTTAGTGAAAGTGATCATTCCAGAGCCTAAATGAGAAGAGGAGCCTGTGCGTAATCACTTTTATTTACAAGAGTGAGCGTTGCAGTGTGCGTTATCACTTTCGTTGGCGAAAGTGAACGTTCCAGAGAGACTTTATTCTTGATGAGCTGCACGTTGTCACTTTCGCCAACGAAAGTGAGCATTCCAGAGGCACTTGTATCAGGACAGCTTGCGCGTGGTTACTATTACTCACGAAAGTGATCACGCGTAGCTCTCGCCCTCTTGCGTTGCCACTCTTATGAATTAAAGTGAATGTTCCAGAGAAGCCTTCAACTCTGCAAGTTGCGCGTGGTTACTCTTGCTCTTGAAAGTGAACACGCACACTACATAAAGCTTCTGCGTGGTTACTCTTGTGAAGAAAAGTGACAACGCGCAGAACTGGGGTTTCATAAATACATGATTGAAGCGCGAAACTAGGGGTCTTTTGCTCATTTTCTGTTTTGTTAGTTAGATTCTCGTTGAGAGAGAGTGGAGAAAAGATTGGGGTCGAAGCTTGAAGCTCCAAGAAGAGGGATCGGATTGGAGCTCGTGGCCATGGCTGCTCTGCATTCTTCTTCATCTTCTTCTTCTTCTTTCTCTATTTTTGTTGCAATGTGTGCTTAATTTCCCATAGTTAGGGGTTTATGGAACTCGAATTGATGTATTGATTCGACTTTATCTTCTGAACTTTAAGTTCTTGGATTAATTGAGTTGTTAATTCTGCTTTTCGTGCAATCTTTGAATGGAAATTCATTTGATTAATCAAGAGGAATCTTTACCAATGGGAATTGGATTGTTTGCTCTGATCTGAATTGGCAACCAGAGTTTAGGGATTTCTTAGGGATAAGGAGACCTAATTCTGCAATCTTATAGTTCTAATTCTTAATGCAACCTGAAATTGAATCTCACCTAAGGGATTAGGGAGGTTTAGTGGATTGTTAGGGTCAATAAGTTAAGGAATTAACCTTTGGCTAGGTATATGTGAAACTGATTGTCAATTATTCAATTGCTTGAATGTTCAGAGGATTTAATTGGATTGATATTGATATTCTTGTGAAGTAAATTCCTAACTATCCTTCATTGCTATTTCATTTCATCACAAATCTTATACTCTGTTTTTCTGCAAGTTCTTTACTTTTGATTGCTCTGATTATTGCTTTTATATGATACAACTCTCTTCCCAAATTCGTATGGCTCAAATGGTTATTTTTCTGTGAAGTGATAATTGAGTTCCTAATTCCCTGTGGAGACGATACTCGGATCTTAAATTTACTCATTACTTGCTGCAATCCTAGTGCACTTGCTAGTGTTTAGATTGCAAACAACACAAACCACTATCATTCCTATTGTCGTCTTTGAGCAAATTAATAGTGTAACACCCTAGATTTTTGTAATAATATTTGGATATATTAATGTAAGGGTATATATAGATTTTCATATGTTATATGTTTGATTTATGTATATGATGATGTGTATATGTGTGCAATGACATGGACATGTATGAATGTGTAAATATGATTATGAGAAATCCGTATAGTGTGGTTGGAATGAAATGTAATGTTTGATTTGTGTTTGGACTGAACTGATTGTAAATACAGGCTAAGTGTGTATTGTAGGGGTATTCTCGCTGTAGGCAGAGAAGTCTCGCTGTAGCGAGAGGGCCCTGGGAGGAAGGCGCTAGATTGTCACCTTCTCGCTATAGTGAGAGGCCCTCGCTACAGTGAGAGAGCGACAGTGAGGGGTGCATTTTTAGGTGCTGTCTTGCTGTAGTGAGATAGTTTCACTGTAGCGAGATTCTGTAGAAACCAGAATGCAATTTCTTCTAAGGGGTCTAGGGTTTGGAAAAATCATTTTCCCACCTCTCCCTTCGAGTTCTCTATCATTTCTCTCGATTGCCAACCTATTCTTACCGATTAAACAGCCTCCAAAGCCATTGGCAAGCTAGATTGAAGGTGGTAATCACATTTGGGGCTTTTGGAGGTGAGTTTCAATGGCTAGGGTTTCGGTTTATGTCCATCTTCTCTGCTTTCTTGATTCTCTTGAGTTCTCGTAGAATTTCTCCATGTATTTAGGATGAAATCTGTGTGAGGGAACGCTTTTATTGATTGATTTCGTTGTGGGTCTTCAATTTAAGGTAAGGGGAGACTCTACCCTATCTCTTTGAGTCTTTAATCCGTTTGTGTTGATAAAAAATGTAATGTAGTTAAGATATAATGTAGGATAGGCGTGTTTGATAGAGGATACTTGATTGGGCATGATGAAACGAATATTGTTCATGTGTGTGATGGAGTGACTTGACTATGATTGAAGTGTAATCGGGACCTTGTGGGTGAAATGTAGTGTGATTGATATTGATTATGATATGACGTGAAATGTTTGATTGAAAATGCTTAGATATACCATTGGTTGATGTTGAATGATATAAAATGATTGAATGTGTGTGGAATGGCATGTTGAATGTGAATGTGGATGTGTGTGAATGTGTTGGAAAACTGATGAGTCCACGTTTTATTAGTTTTTTACTTGTCATTTTAGTGTTTCTTAATAGAAAAAGTAAACTTAGGAATTGTAAATAACATAAAAACATAATTTTGGTCAAATATCATATGTTTCTTAATTTTTGGTTAATTTACATTGATTTGCATAGATATAGTTTGCAATTTTGATCATTTGAATAATTGTGCAGGAGGTTCTAGACTTTTTCCATGGATTTTTAGCATTTGAGAAAGTTTGAGGTGAAAGTGATCACTTTAGAGTCCATAGTGAACACTACAGCAAGCTAGTTCCAGAAGGGCAGACCAAAGTAATCACTATGAATCCATAGTGACAACTCCAGAGAGGCCAAAAAGTACAAGACTTGCGCGTAGCTACTATGGAACCATAGTAGACACTCTGGAGCAGCCAAAGTTATCACTCTAATGCCAAAGTGACAACTCCAGAGAGGGCAAAAACATAGGACCTGCGCGTAAACACTATGGAGCGAGAGTAATCACTTTGGGGCATTGCACGTTATCACTATGAAGCCAAAGTGATAATTCCAGAGAGGCCCTAATCACAGATCTCACGGGTAATCACTATGGAGTGTGCGTGAACACTACAGAACGCTGCGCGTTATCACTATGAAACCATAGTAGTCACTTTGGGAGAAAATTTCTGCACTATAAATAGAATTTGAGAAATTAGGGTACAGAGCTTTTTGACATTTCTTTAGATTCTTTTGCCACTTTTGGAGCATTTTGTAGAGCTTAGGATCCTTGGGTGACAGCCAAGGCTAATCTTAGGGTTTGATTTACAATTTCCATTCATTTTCCTTTAATTCTTGCATTATGATGTTGATTTCCCTTTGTTTCCATCTTGAATTTGTAAGACCCATCCCTATGGAGGGCTAAACTTTCTTGTAATCCTTAGTGAGTTCATGGGTTCTTGAATCCCTGGGTATGAATGTCAATATAATTTCCTTTCTCTCATGAATTTACATTTCCCAACTCTTTGAATTGAATTAATGGTTGAATGAGGGGGATATTGCTTAATTAATCCTAATTCATTTTAATGAAATTCTTAACTTAGTTTGCTTAATCCTAAGTTAATTTCTAAGGTAGCGTTATCTTGGGAATAAGAGATTGGAGCCCATGTAAATTGCTTAATTTGTATGGGATGTTAGGGTTAATTCTTGCTTTTTGAGTTACCCTAATTCAAAGGAAGAGGAAAAATATTGAATCTTGAGAGGGATAAGGATAGAATTGCATGAACAAACTAAGGATTGCAGATTTCATTGATTGGATTTATTAATTTCATCACTTGTCTTTACATTAAAATTGGAATTACACAAACCCCCCTTGTTTTTAATTGCTTTTATAGTAAATGTTCATAACATGTTCAATGTATGTTACAAACCAAAGTCATTGGAGACAACCTAGGCTTGCACCCTAGATACTACAAACTTTTTCTGCATATTTTGATGAAGGTTGACCATAAATCTTTTTGCAAAATGAAATGAAAACTTATCGTTCACCAAATTGGCGCCGTTGTTCTGTTTTTGCTTCAAAATTCTATAGAATTCTGCAGAATTTGTGCTTGTGTGTTGCATATTTTCGTGTCATAGTTTGCAACTTTGTTCTATTTTTACTGTTTGGTGTTAATGCTTTATTTTACTGCACTTAGTTATTAGTTTTCTGCATAATTGCCATCTGAATATTTCTACAAATTTTGCTGTTTCATTTAGTTTACTTCTTTCCATTGTTCATAGTTAATCTCTAGTGCATGACCAGATCGAATCCTGGAGACTTGTATCCACTTGATCTAGAGATTGATAGGACATTTCATAGTAGCATTAGAACACATAGGAATAGTTTTGAACATTTTGAGGAGTCTTCATCTCCTTCATCTATCTATTCATCACCTCATTCATTAGAATTTGAAATTAAAAAAATGGCTAACAATGAAAGAACATTAAAGGAACTGGCTGCACCGGATGTAACATATCAAACTTTATGCATACAGTATCCTGATATTGATGCTCCCTTTGTACTAAAGACTGGACTAATACACTTGTTGCCAAGATTTCATGGCCTTGTAGGTGAGGATCCACACAAACACCTGAAGGAGTTCCACATTGTTTGTTCAACCATGAGGCCACAAGATGTGCCTGAGGAACATGTCAAATTAAAGGCTTTTCCGTTCTCTTTGATGGATGCAGCCAAGGATTGGCTTTACTATCTCCCTCCAGGATCCATTGCTAGTTGGGACAACTTGAAAAGGCTTTTCCTGGAGAAATTTTTCCCAGCATCAAGAGCTGTGTCCATAAGAAAGGAAATATGTGGGATAAGACAGCTTGAAAGAGAAACCCTTTTATGAATATTGGGAAAGATTCAAGAGACTATGTGCTAGCTGCCCCCATCACCAAATTAGTGATCAATTGTTGATACAATACTTTTATAAGGGACTGCACCCTATGGACCGAAGCATGATAGACGCCGCAAGTGGAGGGGCGTTGGTTGACAAAACTCCGGTTGCAACCCGCAACTTGATTGAGAACATGGCTGCCAACTCCCAACAATTTGTAACAAGGCAAAATTCTTGTGTTACCAGACATGTGAGTGAAGTAAAAGTTGCTGAATCTAGTAAGCTGGAACACAAACTTGATGAATTAGCATCCATAGTGAAGCAATTGGCTTCCATGCAAAAGAGTGCTGTTGCATCTTCACCTCCTCCACCATCCATCCCAGCCATGTTGTGTGGTATTTGCTCAACTACAGACCACTACACTGATAGCTGCCCCACACTACAAGAGTCTGACACACTAGAAGGTAATCCTCAAGCTTATGCTGCAAACATTTACACTAATAAATTTCCTTTTCCAAATTCGCAGCAACAACTCAATTGGGATCTATCTTCCAATAGATACAACCTAGACTGGAGGAACCATCCAAATCTAAGATGGGGAAGCAATTCTCAACAACACAATTAGCAGTAAGGCACTCAATACCAAGCACATCATCTTGGCCCAAATAGATCCCATCAATCCCAACATCAACCACAACAAGCCCAGCACCATCATTGATAACCACGTTGCAATGGTATCAAATAAACTAGATTTTCTTAAAAAATTTGTAATAAAAGGAGTAAACCTAGGTCATCTCACAAGGACATAAAATACATTATGTTTCTGGTTCCATCATGTAATTTCAGATTAGCTTAGGGATGGATTGTTTTGAATTAAATTGTAAACAACAGAAAAGACAAGAATAAAGAATAATTCTAACGAAACGAAATATGAAGTTCAACCAAATCAAGATCTCAATCACTACAACACAATTCTCATTGTTACATGAATACAATTCTAACGAATTTCCAATCAACACTAATTCAATACAACATTAATAACCCAAAATCTAAATCTAGATTATAAATTCCATCAAAACAAGAACTGCAATTGCAAATCCAATGCTCTAACGAAATTCAAAAAAATTGATTTATTGAATTAGGTGAATTCATTTATTTCAAATCTGAAATTCTCATTCTCTGTTTAGAATGCAAACGAAAATTCAATATCATGAAAAACGTAATTATCCTAATCAAAAAAGAGGAGGAAGAGCGAGAATTCGATAGAGCCTAACCCGAAACTCAAATGTAATGTAGTTCTTGAAACCTTGAACCGATTGATGGATTAGCCTTGCTTCATGATCATGCTTGCTTCGGCCAAAACCAAAAAATACGAAAAAAATGGAAGGTAGAGAGACAAAAATAAAAGAGAGGAGGAGAAAGAATTTAAAATAGAGACTTTCTGAATCCTAAAAAAAATTGCGGGAAAAGAAAAACAAGGATTCGTACGTGGAGTCATAACCTCTATTTAAAGATAAAATAATTGGGCTTAATTAAGGCCCAATTCCCTAATGAGGTTCCTAAACACCTAACTAAGTAAAATCAACAATAAAATCAAATTCTGAAAATTTCAGTGCAGGGACGCAACATTCTGACGCAATTTTGGACCTGAAGATGCTCGAACTTGGCTTTTCTCCCAACAGAGAAGTTGTAGATCTCTGTCTTATCTTTTCAGGGACACCAATTTTGTCCAATTCTGAGTAGTGTAGCTCCCGATATGGTCTTTGCAAGAAACTGTGTCAAAATAAGAAATTATGGCGGGAATTAAGAAAGATTTATATTTAAATCCTAAATTACTTACTTACACAAATCTAAACTAACACATCAAAATAATACACTAATGAAGCTCAATTAAACCAAAAACATGGAGAGAAAGATGTACTAAAATATGACCATCAATCATCAACCATCTTCTTCACAACCAAGTGCATCCCAGAAAAATTAACCATCATTGGAGGAGCTCATGAAGCAATTGACCATGAACAACATCACTTTCCAGCAGAGAACCGAGGCTAGTATCAAAACTTTGGAGAATCAAATGGGACAGTTAGCCTCCTCTCTAAACCAAATGCAATCTCAAGGCTCAGGGAACCTTCCTGCACAAACTGTTGCGAATCCCAAAAATGTGAGTGCAATCACCCTGAGATCTGGAAAAGTGATGCAAGAGCCAACAATGCCCAAAGAGAAGGAAACTCAAGCTGTACTCCAGCTACAGTTGGTCAAAATGGAGAGGAAATGACTCAAAAACAACCAGAACCTACTCCTACCCAACCAAAGTTAGCATAAAATGTTGAAAGGCCAATTCCTCTACCATTCCCTCAGAGGGTTATTCAGCAAAGTAAAAAGATTGAAGAGGCTAAGAAAGAGATTTTTGAGACCTTTAGGAAGGTTGAGGTGAACATACCTCTACTAGATGCAATCAAGCAAATACCCAAGTACGCCAAGTTCTTGAAAGACTTATGCACCCATAGGAGGCGTCTTAAGGGTAATGAGAAGGTAAATATGGGTAGGAATGTGTCTACACTTTTTGAAAAACAAAGGTCCACAATGCTTGAGAAATGTAAGAACCTAGGAACATTCACTATCCCATGCATTATTGGTAATAATAGGATTGAGAATGTCATGCTAGATTTAGGAGCATCTATAAATGTCATGCCTTTGTCCATTTTTACTTCACTATCTCTTGGCCCTCTGCAGCCTACAGGTGTGGTTATTCAGTTAGCCAATAGAAGCATAACAAACCCAGCTGGGATTGTTGAAGATGTACTAGTCAGGGTGAATGATCTCATCTTCCCAGCTAACTTTTACATTTTGGACATGCAAGAGGGAGAGTCAATGAAGAGTGTTGCACCAATCATATTGGGAAGACCGTTCTTGAAGACCGTAAGAACGAAAATTGATGTGCATGCCGGGACACTTACCATGGAGTTTAGGGACAGCATTGTGCGCTTCAACATACTTGATGCTACGAAGCATCCATATGAAGAACACTCTGTCTTCCAAATTGATTTATTTGATGATTTGATAGATGAACAATTTTCTGAATTTTTAGAAACAGATTTTTCTTTTGATTTTACTGAATGTATTGATATTTCCATTTGTGATATTGTAATAATTCTTCTATGTGTGACTCTTGTATTTCTGACTTTTTGAATGTGAATTCTGCAAATTCTAATATTGAAGAGATTGACAAATTGATAGGTGAAGAATGTGATGTTTTGAATTCAGCAAGTATAATTGAATCTAACCCCTTTGATTTGAATGTTGCAGAGATTTCTTCTACTGAGAGTGCTAAACCACTTCCTTCTGTGGAGCAACCTCCAGCACTGGAACTTAAACCTTTACCAGAACATTTGAAATATGCCTATCTAGTGGCAAATGAGAAGCTTCCAGTGATAATCTCCACCAAGCTGAATGTAGAACAAGAGGAGAAACTCCTAGAAGTGATTAAGAGGCACAAGAAAGCTATAGGCTGGACCCTTGCTGATATTCCTGGAATCAGCCCCTCTCTTTGTATGCACAGAATATTGTAGGAGGGTGCTAAGCCAGTGAGGCAGCCTCAGAGGAGGGTAAATCCCATTATTCTAGACGTGGTGGAGAAGGAGGTCACCAAGTTGCTGCAAGCTGGGATTATCTATCCTATATCAGACAGCACTTGGGTCAGCCAGATCCAAGTGGTCCCAAAGAAATCTGGAGTCACTGTGGTGAAGAATGAAAAAGATGAGTTGATACCCACCAGAGTCCAGAATAGTTGGAGAGTCTGCATAGATTATAGAAGGCTTAACCAAGCGACCCGGAAGGATTACTTCTTATTGCCTTTCATTGATCAGATGTTGGAAAGGTTGGCTGGTAAGTCTCATTATTGTTTTCTTGATGGTTTTTCCGGTTATTTCCAAATTTGCATTGCACCTGAAGACCAGGAAAAAATCACTTTTACATGTCCTTTTGGCACTTTTGCCTATAGGAGAATGCCCTTTGGCTTATGCAATGCTCCAGGAAAATTTCAAAGATGTATGTTAAGCATTTTTTCTGATTTAATGGAGCATTGTATAGAAGTTTTTATGGATGATTTTACCGTGTATGGCCCATCTTTCTCTGCATGTTTGAATAATTTGGAAAAAGTATTGAAAAGATGCATTGATACTAACCTTGTGCTTAATTTTGAAAAATGCCATTTCATGGTAGAGCAAGGTGTAGTGTTAGGCCATATCATATCTGAAAAGGGAATTGAAGTAGATCCTGCAAAACTTGATGTTATTGCACAATTGCCTTACCCTTCTTGCATTCGAGAGGTTCATGCTTTCCTTGGCCATGCAGGGTTCTACAGGAGATTCATTAAGAACTTCTCCAAAATTGTCATTCCCCTGTCTAAGCTTTTGCAAAAGGAGGCTGAGTTCAATTTTGACGAAAAGTGCAAAGAAGCGTTTAATATGCTTAAGGAAGCCCTGACCACCACATCCATTATCAAAAACTATGAATGGTTCAACAATACATTGGGGGTGTGGAAGATGGGGGAGGTAGAAATACCTTGGGGAAGAGAGGATGGTGGTGACACCAACAGTGAGCGTAGTTGCACCACAGACCACATACTCTCTTCCTGACTCGGCCTCTCACTAACACCTTTGCTTGGGGGATTCAATACCACACATGTTGTATCTGTGGAGCGAAGGCTATCCGGCAGCCATCCATGGTGTGAACTGAGTAAGTCCTTGAGATTGAGGGCATAAGAGAAACTATGATCACAGTGCCATAGTGAGCGCACGTGTGTGTGTGTGGGTTAGTTAATGGTGTAGTGAACGCACCTGTTTGTGATTGAGAATGAAATGTACTATACTTGTTGATGTATGATTTTAAATATATTAGAAAATGTGTGGAATGGGTAAGGTGAGACTCTATGCTTGTTTATGTGTGTGTAATGGTGTAGAGTACTCACCTTTACATTTATTTTTCAGGTGACCAAGACGATCAGCACCGGGCCTAGTGAAGGATGGATGAAACTGCTATAGGGCTTAGGAATTTATTTGGAAAATTGATGTATTAACTAAGTCCTATAGCAATCATTGATACAAATTTGTAATCCATCCTGATTTCAAAATATTTTATTGAACTGTACTTGGGAACCATCTGAATGAAAATTTTTATTATTTCTAAATTACGAAATTTAGTTATTTGGAAAATTAAATTAAGGTGTTACAAATAGCCTCTGTAAAAAGTTCATCTAGGGCTCCTTAGGTACTAGGAAATGTCATTTTATTGGCTAGAGTAAAATTTATAGACCTATAAGTTAAGGCGTTTAGGTTTCAGATATCTTTCCACTCTTTCCACGCTTGATAAAGCCTATATTATGAAACTTTGTTTGAGTTTTTATTCTTCTCCTAGTGACCTGTGGGTTCAAGTTTTATGTAAAAATAAATTTTCTATTAGTCAAAATAGGACTAATCACATGTTTTCTTCCCTTTGAAAGAATATTACATTTGTTTGGCCTCTATTTTGTAAGATTCTATCTTAGGGAATATGAAATGGTCTTTTTGTTTGGTTTTGAATGGACCAATGGGTTCCTAGTTGCCCTAACCTGAAATCCCAATCCCTACACCTTATTCTTGTGCGGGATTTGGACATCCCTGTGACTTTTTTCTCCACTCATGGTAATTGGGATTGGGACAAACTTCATTCTTTACTTCCTAAGCATATCTGTGAGGAAATTGCTAAAGTTCAGCCTCTTAACCTATCCAGGGAGCAAGATTTAGTCTCCTGGGCCCTTCTAGCAATGGTCTCTTCTCCATCAAATCTGCATATAAATTAATATCTCAGTCCCCTAGTTCTCTAATTCGTTACTTTAATGCTTGTAAACATATTTGGAAATGAGATAGCCCTCCTAAAGTAGTCCTCTTTCTTTGGAAAATCTCCTATGATAGACTTCTCATTAATGAGGAGAGAGTTAAGAGGGGCATAATTGATCTAGATGATAATCCTAAATGTTATATTGCATTAAAAACTTTAATGTATGTGATGATGGATTGTTACTATGCAAGAAGCATTCAAAATCATTTTATCTTCTGTGGGTTTATTTTTTTTTCTTCAAGTTTATCTGATTGGCTATATGAGAACTTATCTATTCCTAGTATTAACACATTTTTCACTTGGTAGAAATTTTTTAGTTTCACTTTATGACACCTGCAGAAAATACTTATGTTGTGGATGGATTGAACAATACTCTTCTTCTCTAAATATTCTCTTGACACATTTTTTTTTGTGGCCTCTGTAATTTTTGCTACTGTTGGTGTTAATAGCTTTTTTTCCTTTTTCAGAAACACGTTAAAAATCATAATACATAGAACCATTCGTTTCTATTTTTATGTCACTATTCAATTATCAATTTAGCTTATAACATGTGTTGTTTTTTGAACTCTTACTTTCCTTTAATAACAAAAAATAAAATAAAATTGTTAGAATAAATTTATAAAAAATATAGTTATTATTATTATTATTTAACTGGAAAAAAAAAAGATGTTACTGTAACAGATTAAATATTCAGGGACTAATTAGGAAAAAAATTAGAAATTAATTGTCAAAAACCATTATAACTGTCATATGTTAGCGCAGGTTGTTAGAATGGGAGGAAATAGGTGGTTGATTACAATCTTATATAAGTCCCTTTTGTACACCCATTAAAAGATATGAATACAAGTATGAATTTTAGTTCCTCGTAAACTTGTCAAGTTGAGAGTGAGTGTGAGTTGGAGTTATTACGTTTTAAACTTCAACAATTGGTATCAGCTAGTCTGGCAACGATGGTGACAGTGAAAGAACTTGAAACGCGCATCGACTCGATGGAGAAAACAATGACAGATTCGCAAGATACAACACAGCGGAGTCTTGAAGCATTGCAGAAATCAATGGAAGGATTAATATCATCAGTGGCAACGCTCCATTACGGCAAGAAACAGACACCGAAAAATGATACTCATAGTGAAACTCCAGAATCTTCTACATCTATTCTTGATAGAGCTCAGCTCCAGTTTCCTTCGTTTAATGGCAATAATTTCAGAGAATGGCAAACCAAGGCCGAACAATTCTTTGAACTTGAAGGCACGCCTGAAGATCAAAGAGGGCGTCTATTGTTACTTTCAATGGATGGCAAAGCATTTTCCTAGCAAAGACATTACATTCAAGACCCAAATTTCAGCACAAAACCATGGCGACAGATTTTACAAGATGCTGGAAACAGATTCGACGATGGTACCTTTGATGATCCGGTGGCAGAATTGGCAAGATTAAAGCAAGATGGTGCATTGATTGAATATCTTGAAAATTTTGATAACCTCTTGGCACGTGTGGTTATTTCAAAGGAAATAGCACTTAGCTTCTTTCTTTCGGGATTGAAACCTGCGTTAGAGAAATCTGTACGCGTCCATAAACCAGCAACAATTCAAGAGGCAATCCGGTTGGCTCGCTTGCAAGACGGGATTCTCCTAGATATCACCAAGAAACTGGGTATGGAAAGGAACACCAATGCTGATTTGCAGACCAGATACTCAAGAACTTGGTATAACACAAATCAAAATCAAAGAAGTCAACCTATTACTAGTTTACAACAAAATCACACATCGACTTCCTCCAATTCAGCACCTACCGTGGAATCCAAGGCAGCCAATACAACACCAATTTCCAGAAAAGAGGTTAGTGAAAGAATTGCTCAGGGTCTATGTCGTTTTTCTGGTGATAAATGGGATAGGAATCATAAACAAAGGTGTAAAGTCTGGGGTAGGTTGAATGCCATTTTTGCTGCGCAAGAACAAATTGAGATTGATAATGATGATGCTGCTGATCAAGATGTAGACATTGAAATAATTGAGCATTGCCTGGAGTTAGCAGATAATACTAATGTGCATATTTCCTTAAATGCATTACAAGGAATTGCTGGGGGAAATACACTACAATTAAAGGGAATTATAAAGAAGCAGGAAGTGCCATTCTTGATGGATACAGGGAGCACTCACAACTTCATTAGTGACAGATGGGTGAAGACATTAGGCCTCAAAACCAGTTTCGTAAGGGACTTTCTGGTGATGGTGGCTTCAGATAAGCAACTAGTCATCACTAAGCGCTGTTCTCAGGTTTCATGGAGGTTCAATGATCACCACTTTGCAGCAGATTTCCTGGTATTACCTAGTAGCAGTTTTGGAATTATCTTGGGCATGCAATGGTTTCAGACATTAGGTGAAATTTGTTGGAACTGTGCTCAATTGACAATGAAATTCCAGCATCAAGGACAACTAGTATGTTTAAATGGTGAACCACAACAAGTAGCAATTTCTACAACTTCAGGGACATTGAAAACAATCCAGGGCCAGACAATGTTACTGGCTATACAAGGGTCTGCATTCTTTAATCTACCTACACCTGAGAATGAAGCACTATTATCTCAAAGTCAGAATGAGGAACTTCAAAAACTAATGGAATAGTATCACCACCTTTTCAAGGAGCCAACTGAGCTTCCTCCTAAGAGACGATATGACCACAAAATAATCCTCACGAGTAATTCACCTGTTTGTTTGAAGCCTTACAGGTACCCACACAATCAAAAGGAGGAGATCGAGAGACAAGTTAAGGGATTACTCTCCACAGGATTCATTAGGGACAGTGCAAGCAACTATGCATCTCCTTTGGTTTTAGTGAAGAAGAAGGATGGCTCTTGGAGGTGCTGTACGGACTTTAGAAAGCTAAATGCCATCACTGTTAAAAACAAGTTTCCTATGCCTTTAATAGAGGATCTCTTGGATGAGCTACATGGTGCACGCTATTTCACCAAACTTGACTTGAGGAGTGGATATAATCAAGTTAGAATGGCTGAGGAGGACATTTCTAAAACAGCATTTAGAACTCATAGTGGACACTATGAGTGGGTGGTGTTACCTTTTGGCTTAAGCAATGCTCCAGCTACTTTTCAGAACTTGATGAATGACATATTCAGAGAATACTTGAGAAAATTCATCCTAGTTTTCTTTGATGACATTCTAGTTTACACAAAGACTTGGGAGGACCATATACAATGTTTAGAGATCACGTTGGAGATTTTACAGCACAATTGCCTAGCATTGAATTTTAAAAAATGCAGTTTTGGAAAAAGGAAGATTGATTATTTAGGCCATCTTATTTCCTCCAAAGGAGTGGAACCTGATCTTCAGAAAATTACGGCTATACAGCAATGGACCAGACCTACATCTTTAAAGGAATTACGAGGGTTTCTTGGCCTGTCCGGCTACTATAGAAGATTTATCTATAATTATGGAAAAATAGCTGCACCATCAACAAACTTTCTACAAAAAGACACTAAGTTCAAATGGAATGAGGAAGCTGAGGAATCATTCAACAAGCTCAAACAAGCCTTAACTACAGCACCTGTGTTATCCTTACCCGATTTCAGTCAACCTTTCACATTGGAGACTGATGCCTTCGGTATAGGTATAGGGGCAGTCTTGTTACAAAAAGGACACCCTATAGCTTATATAAGTAAAGCCATGGGACCAAAATATCACAACTTGTCAGCCTACGAAAAGGAGTTCTATGCCATTCTGTTTGCAGTAAAGAAATGACAGCATTATTTTTTAGACCAACATTTCATCATCAAAACTGACCAGAAAGCTCTCAAACACCTGTTGGAACAGCCACCGACAACTTTGATGCAGAATTGGGGATTGAAAAAACTTATGGGCTTAGACTTCAGCATTGAATATAAAAAAGGCAAAGAAAATATTGTAGTTGATGCCTTGTCAAGGAATAGAAGTGAAGCCTATTTAGCAGCAATTCTGGTCATACAATCTCAATTACTGCAAGAGGTGAAAGAGTCATGGCAGGCAGACCATAAGATACAGAAGATTATTGACAGAATTAGATTAACTCAACAACCTTACAAACATTACACATATGATGAAGACTTCTTCAGACGGAAAGGAAAATTGGTAGTTGGCAATGCACCTGAGTTACGGAAGAAAATTCTACAACATTTTCACAATTCACCAGTCGGAGGTCATTCAGGAAGTGAAATTACTTACAGAAGAATTAAAGAACAATTCCATTGGAAAGGGTTACAGAAAGAGGTCAAGATGTGGGTTCAACAATGCATGACTTGCCAACAAAACAAACCCATGCAGCAGCTGCCAGCAGGTCTACTACAACCACTCCCTATACCTGATCAAGCATGGAAGTCCATCTCAATGGATTTCATCATTGGCCTACCAAAATCCAATGGTATGACTGTCATCCTTGTGGTCATTGATAGATTAACCAAATATGCTCATTTCATGTCCCTATCTCATCCATTTGGAGCTGCCAAGGTAGCTGAGATCTTTATGGATAATGTGGTGAAATTAGCCAAATGAGATAATTTCTGATCGGGATACTATATTTATGAGTAAATTCTGGAATGAGCTAATGAAATTACATGGAGTGAAGCTTTTAAAATGAACAGCTTTCCATCCCCAAATAGATGGACAAATTGAGGCTTTGAATAAATCTTTGGAAGCATATTTAAGGTGTGTGACAAGAGACATGCCTCAGAAATGGGTGACCTTCTTGTCCTTGGCTGAACTTTGGTATAATACCAAGTTCCATTCAGCAACTAGGATGACACCATTTGAAGCTTTATACGGTTATCCTCCTGCTAGTCCAAATGTGGTGATAAAGGACGACTCCATGGTGGAAGCTGTGAATTATACGATAAAAACAAGAGAACAGATCAGACAGTTGCTGCACATCAATTTATGGAAGGCACAGGACAGAATGAAGAAATTTGCAGATCAGAAACGAATTGACAAGGAATTCCAGAAGGGAGATTTGGTATACTTAAAGATCCAACCCTTTAGACAACACACATTGGCCAACACTCCTTTCCACAAACTTGCTGCACGTTACTATGGCCCATTTTAGATTCTAGAAAGAATTGGGAAAGTAGCTTACAAATTAGAACTACCACAAGGAACAAAGATTCATGATGTTTTCCATGTGTCTTTATTAAAGAAACACCATGGACAACATTTGGTTTCACCTCAGCTGCCAGTATTCAATGCAAATGGCGAGTATCAGGCACAACCGTTGGCAGTCTTGGACAGAAGAATGAAAAAGAAAGGGCATAAAGCGGTTACGGAGGTCTTAATACAATGGAAGGACACGACTCCAGAAGATGCTGAATGGAGAGAATTATTTAGCATGAAGCGGCAATTTCCAGAGTTCAATTGACATTATTAGTCATAGGACTTGCGGACAAGTCCTATTTTGAAGGGGGGGACAATTGTAACAGATTAAATATTCAGGGACTAATTAGGAAAAAAATTAGAAATTAATTGTCAAAAACCATTATAACTGTCATATGTTAGCGCAGGTTGTTAGAATGGGAGGAAATAGGTGGTTGATTACAATCTTATATAAGTCCCTTTTGTACATCCATTAAAAGATATGAATACAAGTATGAATTTTAGTTCCTCGTAAACTTGTCAAGTTGAGAGTGAGTGTGAGTTGGAGTTATTACGTTTTAAACTTCAACCGTTACAAAGTAAAAATAATCATACCTGGCATGAATTGATATTGACGGTCTTTCACTTGGACCATGCCATCCCGAACTTCCACCTCCAAAACATCACATCCCACCGCTCCAACAAATTTTAGTGAATTCCTACCATCCAGTGTTCATAAATCATCTTCGGTGCACCATTTGCACCATTCAAACTACACCAATTCTGAATTCCTTACCTAACGTAATATCTCATGCAAACTGAATTTCATCGTTTCCAAAACCCTTATCTTTAGTGGCATTGATTCAGAAAAGGGAACTTCAGACGTGAATTCCCACATTGACATGCACATTTCGGTTTTTTATTCAATTGGAATGAACTGAACCTTCTATCCCTTAAATAGCTGAGTAACCGAGCAATTAATTGGCATGGGAAATTGAACCTTCACCCGCCACTTCTCACCATTTATGTGCCAATCTTAAAGAAAAAAACATCAAGAGTTACATGTTAATTGAAGAACAGCCCCAACTTAACCTTAATTGGAGAAATAAAGGAAGAAAAATCGAGACCTTCTGGAATAACACCTTAGCTCTTTCTTTTTGCTTTTGTTTTTCCATTTCTATAAATAACAATTATTTATATGTTAATTCTTTGTTATTAAATTTTGCAACATTCACTTGAAGTTGTCTTGGGTTGTATGGGGACTTACATATGCTTAAACTGATGGAAACACTGCTTTCTTATCAACATATTAATGACATGCTGAAAAATGGTGAAGTCCTTTTATTTGAGAAGTGGAGAGATCTCTTCTCCAAAACCTGTTATCTAAATGAGTTTTTTTTTAGTAAAATAATTTTTTTTAATCAATGGGACTTTTCCTGTATTAAATAATTTTTTATTCACTCTTAATTTAAATTTTTATAATTATAATTTTAATTATAAAAATTTTATTTCTTTGATTTAGTGTTATTTAATACAATAAAATATTTATTTTAAAAATTAAAATATTTTTACTTTTGTAAATTTACAATATTACTAAATTTTAAAAATAAATAACACATTTTTACTTTTTATTTGGAAAATTATTTTAATTTAATGATTTTTGTGCAATAAAAAAAATTCACTAATTATCATAAGAGTTAATAGCACTAAATTTATAACATTGATCCCTGCCAAAAATGTTTTTAGAGATGGATCAAGTTGCAAATTTTATAAAATAGAACTAAATGATCTGATGGACAAATGGTCTTTATTAGTAATCACCATAGATATATTTTAATAATAAATCAATGGATGTGTTCAGCATTTAAGAAAATTCTGATTTATTTGATTTCTCTCGAACAGTCTTGAAGCTAATCCAATCTTGAAATTCCAAATCACGAAGAAAGGGATAAAATAAATTATAAAATCTTAGAAGCGTACCCGTGAAGTTTATATATACTTTAATCGAACACTCTCCACAGGTGTAGCTTCTTACAAATTAAAATTGAGATGCATGACAGTGCTTTTTCGTGCAGATTTGTGCACTGTGGAGACCTTAACAGAATAAAGTAATAACTTCACCGAAACACATTACAAAGACAGAGAGAGACCCACCAAACGAAGTCTCAAGTTTGTTTCATCGTACTCACAAAGGTATTGTCTTCTTGTAGTTTCTTTCAAACTTTCTTTCTTCTTTTTAAACTATGATGGGTGATGAATTAATTACTTATGAAAATATTCAATTTGTGGAGTTCTCTTACCTTTAATTTCTTGTGGGTTGATAGTGCTTGTTCTATGTAGCTGATTCTGGACTTCTTCTTCTTCTGGGTTTTATAGTTTTTTTTTTTTTTTTTTTTAAAGTGGGGTTCTGCTGCATTTTTTGAAACGGCCGGTCCCAGTCAAAGTGTTTTACTTGGTCGAGATGATTCTTTTTGCTCTCAATTTTTGCTATTAAATTGAGTCGGTTTTTTATTTAAGTTTTAATTCAATTTATACATATTTTCTTTCCTTATTTATTTTTAATTAGTGTGGCAGTTGGCAAGAGAGATTACTTGTCAACTGTATGGCACTTGATTTTCTTTTTTCCCTGTAATCTCAAAATTTTGGATAATTTATCATTTCTAATTGAAGTTCTGATTTGTCGATGGATAAAATAAATTACAGTTACATTTTTTTTATAAATTATATTTTTTAATTTTTTTGTTAATTATTCCGTTTAAGATTTCTTGATTTTATTTCAAGCTTGTGAATATATGTATGCCGTGCAATCTCTACTATTTGAACTATTTGAACGTTTACATAGTCTTATAAACTTGAATATGCTTTATTTACAGAATGTATTGTATATTTTTCCATGATTTGATATGAAGAAAGTGCCTTACATATGTAGCAACAGCATAGTAATGTGCCCTGCATCCGCACCGCACAAACTTTATAATCACACTTTATTTTATTCTTTTTGTGTTTATTTATACATCTTTGTTGTTTTATTTTGTGTTCTCTTATTTGAGGAGGTTTCCTTATCTTCCTTTTTCTTTGTAAAATTTTTTCCCTTTATCTTGAATTTCTTCATTTATCAAAAACATAAAGAAATTTCATCCATGCTTTCTTTCACACATGATTCAAGTAATCAAGGTTTTGTTCTGCCTAAGAAGGACTACCATATATCAGCAAACATAAAAGATGGTTGATCCAAAGAATAGTTCCTTGTATGGAGTATATGGAGCTGTGGCAGCTATAGTCATTGGCATCTTGTTTTCGGCTTTGTTCTTCGGAAAGAAAAGAGGAAAAATAAGAGGTGTGCCAATAGAAATTGGTGGTGAGGCAGGTTATGCAGTACGTAATGCTCGAAAAACTGAGTTAGTTGATGTTCCTTGGAAAGGAGCCCCAACAATGGCTCATCTATTTGAGCAATCCTGTAATAAATATGCCCACAATCGATTTCTTGGAACAAGAAAACTAATTCAAAGGGAGTTTGTTACCTCTAGTGATGGCAAGAGGTTTGAGAAGCTTCACTTGGGAGACTATGAATGGGAAACCTATGGAGAGGTATTTGCTCGCGTGTCCAATTTTGCATCTGGTCTTCTTAAGTTAGGCCATAATATAGATAGTCGTGTTGCCATTTTCTCTGAAACCCGGGCTGAGTGGCTTATTGCCCTTCAGGTAAACTTGCTTTATCCGCTCAATTTCCTTGAGTCATTCAATGGCCTTTTGGCTTAACTGTTCTGCAATCTGCATTCACAAATTTAATGAAAATCTTGCATAACATCAGGGTTGCTTCAGGCAGAATGTAACAGTTGTTACTATTTATGCTTCTCTAGGTGAGGATGCCCTGATCCACTCACTAAACGAGGTAGGAATGTTATCTCTTGTATAATTTTATGGATTAGATTGAAAATAGTTAAGCAATATAGTAACTATAATTTGTGATCATGTTCTCACTTGAAGTTTTGGAATATGAACAGACAGAAGTATGCACTCTGATCTGCGACTCCAAACAGTTGAAGAAGTTGGATGCCATACGATCAAGTCTAACATCTATCCAGAACATTATTTACTTTGAAGATAACGAAGAAGATACTTTCTCAGGAAGTTCAAGCAACTGGACAATTGCATCTTTTAGCGAAGTTGAGAAATTTGGGAAAGAATGTCCTGTTGAACCAAGCCTGCCTTCAAAGAATGCTATTGCAGTTACCATGTACACAAGTGGCAGTACAGGTCTACCAAAGGTTTGTTCCTTCAAGTTTTGTTGTAGTTGTTGTCCCTTTCTGTGTCTGTATGTATATCTTTGTTCATGTTTGTGATTGCTGCATGCCTACAAAATGTTTTGTCCAGAATCATAGTTATTAAGTCTCTCAGCAACCTGATACCAATTGAATAATGTAGTTCAGAATCTTGAGTAGTTGAGACTGACTTGGGTCTTGATATGACTCTATTGTCAATATGTTTTTTAGGCAGTAAAATATAACTATATTAAATTATTGTGTAAATATGATGAATATTATGTAGTCTACTAACATTGAGAACTATGAAGATCTCCACCAGCCAGTTGTGTTAACATTTTGTAATCATTTTTAGGGTGTAATGATTACTCACGGGAACATTGTAGCCACTACAGCAGCTGTCATGACAGTGATTCCAAATCTAGGTCGTAAGGACGTATACCTGGCTTACTTGCCCCTTGCTCACGTTTTTGAAATGGCAGCAGAGGTGATTTCTTCTCAGTCTTCTAACTGTCAAGGCAGTTGATGATATTATCTCTAAATTACTGCGGTTGTCCAGTCTGTTATGCTGGCTGCAGGTGTTGCAATTGGTTATGGCTCTCCTCTGACTTTGACTGACACATCTAATAAAATCAAGAAAGGAACCAAGGGAGATGCTACTGTGTTAAAGCCCACCCTTATGACAGCAGTACCAGCTATTCTTGATCGGATTCGAGATGGAGTTGTGAAAAAGGTGCGAATAAACTAATGCTCGACGCGTGCATGCAGCTCATACACACACACACATATTGTAACTTAATCCCCATCCTTTTTATTTTGTGTTAGCTACACCAATGTGATCTTTGTTATGAAAATCTGCACAAAATTCCTTACATTTATAATATAAATAAATAAATTCCCAATTGTCCAGTCTTTAGGATTGTTCATTAATTGACTTACCACTCCTATGGCGTACACATTGTCAGGTCTGGTGTGGGACAATGAGATCAATTTCCCAACCAGTCTTTGATAAGATTGTCTATCTACTGTTGCATCTTCAACTGATTCACTTAATTTGTGATTCTGCTCACTAGGTGTCTCTACTGGTTTGCACCCCAATTTTGCAGTTTCAGGCTTTAGGCAATAAATCCCGCACATACTTTTGTTGGGAGATGAAAATAACATGTTGAGAATGACCCACCTCAATGCCTAGAAAATCCTTCAATCTGCCTAACTCCTTAATCTCAATTTCTTTTAACAAACATTTCTTCAATGCTTGCATTCCTCCTTCAACATTTCCAGTTACAACTATATCATCTTCATAAACAAGCATAACTCCCCCTGAAGCTGAATGTTTAATGAACAATGGTATGATGATCACCTTGGCCTAGCTTGTACCCCATTGCCTTCATCACAGTAGTACATCTACCAAACTAGGCCCTTTGGGACTGTTTCAACCCATAAAATGCCTTCTACAGCTTACACACTTTTCCTTCCTTAGCTTCAAAACTAGGTGGGACTTCCATGTAGATTTCTTCTTCAAGTTTTCCATGCAAAAAAGCATTCTTGATATTGAATTTCTACAAGCTCCATCCATAGTTGCAGCTAGAGACAACAAAATTCTAACAGTATTCATTTTTGCAACAGGTGAAAAAGTTTCAAAACCCCATATGTTTGAGTGTATCCCTTAGCCACTAACCTAGCTCTGCCTTGTATTTAACAGTAAAAATCAAGTTAAATCCAACAAGTTTTCTTCCTCTAGGTAATTCTACCAACTCCATGTTTTGTTCTTTTCTAGTGCATCCATTTCAACCTTCATAGCATCACTCCAATTCTTACTGGTTAAAGCTTCTTCAACAGTTTTGGGAATAGTGATAGTGTTTAAACTTTAAATGAGTAAGGAAGTTTCTATGATTATTGGATAACTTTTCATAGGACAGAAAGTGGGCTAGTGGATACCTTGGCCTTTGGGTACATGCTCTAATACCTTTTCTTACTGCAATTGGAAGATTACCATCTTCAGTGGTCCCAGCATATTTTGCTCTTCTGATACAGCATTATTAGCTTCAGGTATAGATATCAGAATCTGGAACTTGTAGTGGTTGGATAACAGCCTTTGTCCTTCTGGAGTATACCTGTAGTGGAGTTGTAAAATAACTGATAATAATGGAGAAAAAGAGAGGAGAGTGGGCGCATTTGGTTAGACACTAGAATTTAGGTTGCAGGAGCATTGGTTTTATCCAAAAGGCATGACCAAGTACCCAAAATGACCTCCATGTGTCTTTGTTGGGTCCAGGCCAATTGGGCCTCCACACAAAACATACCAGAGAAGGAGGGGTAGGATGGGGATTGTGGGCAAAGAGGTTGTTAAGGTAGATTCTAACAGAATGGGTGACGTGGATGAATGAGAGAGGAGGGGCTGTAGGAGGGATATAGGGGTGTTGATCAGAGGAAGGGAGGTAGGATTTATCTGGGAGGTTATTTGGGAGGGCGGCTGTCATAGGGACAGTCATTGTTGCTGCATTACATAATCCAGTTTTCCTGTTGTTCTTGCTATTTCTACTTGTAATCTCAGGGATATCCCCTGACCGGTTTGTCATACATTTATAAATATATTCTGTTCCTATCAGTCTTGAAGGCAGTTTTTTGTATATCTTCATCCGCCATACGAACTTTATTATAGCCAGACCTTAAGTCTAACTTAGAAAACACCACAGTACCATGAAGTTCATCTAAAAGATCATCCACAAAGGGTATAGGAAACCTGTTTTTTACTGTATGTTTGTTTAACTCTCTGTAATCAACACAGAATCTTCATGAACCATCCTTTTTTCCTACTAAAACTATAGGACTAGCATAGGGACTGCTGCTGTTCTGTATAATACCAGACTTGAGATACTCCTTCACCAAACCATCGATAACATCTTTCTGTTGCTTAGAGTACCTGTAAGGCCTTTTATTCACAGGGTCAGTTCCTTGCATAAGAGGTATATGATGATCATGACCTTTTCTCTTTGGTGGAAGTGTGGTAGATTCCTGAAAAATGTCATCAAATTCTAACAGAAGGGCATCAACAGTAGTGGACAAAGAATTAACAGGAGCATGAGTGGTAAGTGATTGAAGCAGTAGTTCGTCCTCTTGATCACACATTTGTAACATTGACAAGTGGACACCCGAAGCAAGTGTCTTGCTCAACTGTTGTCTTCTTACATTTTTTAACCCCAAGGAAGATGCTCCTCTCAAAACCAACTTCCTTCCCTTCACATAAAACTGCATGGACAATTTATTAAAATTCCATGTAATATCTCCAAGCTTCAGAAGTCATTCAATTCCTAATACCAAGTCACAACATCCTAGGAGAATGAGAAACATATCAGAAGTGAATGTATGCTGCTACAAGGTCCATTGAAACTGTTTTGCCATAGAAGTGATAGAAACCTTAGCTCCATCAGCTACTGCTATACTAATGGGATCAATAGCTTCCATCCTACAACCAATCTTCTTAGCTATGTTAACATCCAAGAAATTGTGGGTACTACCACTATCTATGAGAATGTGCAAGGGAGTCTTCTTGTAGTAATCAGTGACTTTCATTGTTTTAAAACTTGCAACTCCAGTGAGAGCATTTACTGAAATTTGAGGATCAGTGAAATGACCTTCATCTAAAGAATCCATCTCAGAACTGATACCTTCACTAGCATCACCATCTGTCAAGTCATTCATCTCTAAAACATGAATATGCAATTTTTTGTGTGTTAAGGCATGTGTAGGGGTAAAGGGTTCCTCACAAAAGTAACATAACTCTTTAGCACGTCTCTCACTCATATAAGTAGGTGTAAGGTTTTTATAGGATTGGTTATTGGTTTTATTGTTGAAAGGTAATTTTTCAAGAGGTTTATCAGGTTTGTTGGCCAAGAGTGGTTTAGGATTAAATGAAGGCTTAAAGGATTTGTTGGTTGAACCGGACGCTTGAGTGGAAGAAGAAGCTGATTCATATAACTTGGCTAGGCTAAAAGCTTTCATGACATTTTCTGGTTGAAACATTCTGACCATCATCTGAATATCATTCTTAAGACCACCCAAGAAACAACTCAACATATACTCTTCAGTGAGGTTCAAACGAGAGATAATTACATCAAACTATTGATGGTACTCAACAATACTAGTTTTCTGCCGTAGTTTCATTAGTTCAGACATAGGATCATCAAAAGCATCTCCAAATCGTTCAATTAACAATTTGGAAAAAGTAGTCCAGGAAGGTAGAGAATAGGGATCAAAGGTTTTAACAAAACCTGTATGCCACTGAAGGGCTCTGCCCTCAAAATGCACAACAGCTAATCGTACTTTCACATCATCTGGGTTACCATCTATTGCAAAGTGAGTTTCACATTGGTATAACCATTGATTCACGGCATCTCCATTAAAATGTGGAAAATCGATCTTAGTTAATCTTGTTCCACAAGAATAGAGCTGGTTAGACTAGTGACCTCCACGATTTCCAGTGCCCTTCGCATGAAATTGAAACTGAGGGTCTTGATTTCTGGTACACTCTTGCAAGCCTTGTTGAACTAAAGCTTGAATTTGTGTCTCAATTGATTGCTCAATCGTCTGAACAATTGAAGATTGTAAGGAAGCTGTTAACGAAGCTGTTAAAGAGGCTTCCAAACATTGGTCCATGAATTCTTCCATGTGCAATTTCAAGCGAGCTTCAACGTGTTCTTCAGCCATTGTTGTTATGGTTGGATTGTTACAATCTGATACCAATTGATATGGCAAAGCTAGGAATTTCAGAGAATTCGAAGGATTGCATACAACAGGGAATCCAATAGAAAAGAATGGAATTCGAGTAAATCTTTATTGATGAAGAACAGAGAGAATTTTTACAATAGAAGAGTGTAAATCTAAAGAAAAAACCCCATGATTCTGAATAACAATTTTCTATTATAGCTGCACTTCCTAACAACTTGCAACAGCTTTTCAAATTTTAGAATAACTGCCAAACAACTTCTAAACTAATCTATTGTCACGTGTCCTTATTACAATAAGACCCCGTATCAATCTATTGTCACGTGTCCTTATTACAATAAGACCCATATCATTGGGAGAGACTAGGCTACTTAATTGTGGGTAATTCATTCCTAGTTGAGAGTATTCGATAAAGGAAAGTCTTTCTTCTGTTTGTTCTTCAAGAACTGAATTGGTTTCTTACACATTCTTTCTTTTTCCTATTTTCTGTTGTGGGTTCTTAACAGATGACCTTCAATTTGATCCTTCTTTTTTTCTTTTTTTTTTTTTGGATTTTGCCTTTATTGGTCTTCTCTCTGCACATCAGCAAACTTCTTTAAACTAGTTTTGTTATCATTTCCTTGATAGTGCTGAACTACTACAATTATTCCTATATATATTTGTTGATAATCTTATTTTTCTTTGTATAACTAGTCAGTCTGATAGGACTGGTATAGAATACAGAAAAATAGTTCTTGAAATTTTATTGAAGAACCCTAATTCCCAAACCAATATTAGGTGGATAGAGATTCAGAACATAGGCAGAATCTTTACACTTAGTATTTCCGAGTTATTTGAGAGAACTCCACTCCTAACCATAATACAGAAAACATATCCTAAACTACTGTTGGCCTACCTCCCAATGGCTATTTATCCAATTTCCTGCCTATTCCCTTCCATTTCTTCCTATGGTATGCCTTTCTGAACCTATCAATACCCCCCCCTTAAAGTGCCACCTTGTCTTGAAGGTGAAAATTAGGGAAAACTTCTTGGATTATGATAGCAGATTCCCAGCTATTCTCACATTCTGTGAGCTATTTCCATTTAAGAACTAACTCCCCCTGGGGTGTAATCCTTGTATCAATTAGCTGTTCTAAAGTTACATCCAGAACATGCTCCTCGGATAACATAGGAGGCAAAGGTGGTGGCATGGTGGCAGGATGCACTGCTGGCTTGAGGAGGGACACATGAAAAACTGGGTGTATCCGGCTATGCTTAGGTAACTGCAGCTTATATGCAACTTGGCCAATGCGATCCAAAATTTGAGAGGGCCATAGAACTTAGGACTCAGCTTAGCATTTGCTTTCTTAGCTAGTAATCGCAATCTGTATGGTTGCAAGTTGCAACTTCAAGAAAACCCAATCACCCACTTTGTAAACCATGTCACGCCTATGTCTGTTGGCCTGCACCTGATTTTGATCCTGTGCGTTACACAGATTTCGTCTTAAATCCCTCAATATTTAACCTGTTGCTATTGCAGTTGATTTTTGCTATCCACCTTCGATGGAATCATAGAGCCCTTCAGCAGCAAAGAAGGATCCCACCGGTATAAAGCTTTAAAAGGAGTAATCTTTGTAGCTGCACTATACTTTGTGTTGAACCAGAACTCAGACCAACTTAACATAGCTTTTGACCTTGTCATGCAACGTAAATAAGTCTCCAAACAATGATTCACAACTTCCATCTAATTACCGTTGGCCTCCCAACAGCTATTTATCCAATTTCCTACCTATTCCCTTCCATTTCTTCCTATGGTATACCTTTCTAAACCTATCACATTCATTCACATCACCATTTTTATCTCTGCTGCATTTAGTTTATTTTTCATTTTCAAACTTTATTGGTCAGCATTTACAACCATAGTGCACTGCTGGTCTGACATGAGCAAACTTAATTGTTCATCTTCACAAGATTTATCTGGTAGAATTTTCTATTTTGATGGCCACTTTCCTATCACAAATTGCAGAAGCTATCATTTATTCTTTTCTACTTTCTGCAGGTATTTGACTCTTTAGACTAGTTAGTTATTGCTCTTCCTTACTATTTCCTATTCTGTATGTTCTATGTAGGTTGAGGAGAAAAGGGGGCTTGTGAAGAATCTTTTTCATTTTGCATACAATCGCCGATTGGCAGCTGTAAAAGGTAGCTGGCTAGGAGCTTGGGGATTGGAAAAGTTGGTGTGGGATACCGTTGTCTTTAAAAGAATTCGTACTGCACTTGGAGGCCAGCTCCGGTTTATGCTTTGCGGTGGAGCCCCTTTATCTGGTGACTCACAACATTTCATCAATATTTGCATGGGGTAATGATTCGTACCTTTACACTACATAATACATGGTTGGAACTAACCTGTGTTCATTTTGTATATGTCCATGTATGTTTTCACATGCCTCTTAGGGGTTATGGATGTAGGTGAATGAAGCTATACACAGTTTGTATATTAGATTCATTTCGATGTGAATTTCTATCTAATAGCAATTGTAAGATAGAATATGTTGTATTCAATGGGTGTATGTAGTCAGAATATCTGAAGAGTTTTTAGATCATCTTTGGTGTATCTTAGGATTTTTAGAATATCTTAAAAGATCCTTAGAATATTCTAATATATGAAAATAGTTAGAAATTCTCAAGAGAACATAAAACTACGAACTTAATTAATTGATAAGAAATGCAAAACTCCTTGATATTATCTTTCCCACAATACTTGAAAGTTGTAACATAGTTAATGTGTGATCCATGTAGCCCACCTTATCTAGTGAGGTAAGACTTTGTTGTTGTTGTTGTTGTTGTTGTATCTGTTGATGAGTAATAAGGAAGCATAAAAACCTCAAATTATTGTCCCATAG
The DNA here is from genome assembly GCF_003935025.1 of Abrus precatorius. Classification (NCBI taxonomy): domain Eukaryota; kingdom Viridiplantae; phylum Streptophyta; class Magnoliopsida; order Fabales; family Fabaceae; genus Abrus; species Abrus precatorius. The sequence continues at coordinate 6,646,658 of NW_020874291.1, read as the reverse complement.
AGGCTATGCGACAATTGCTAAGATTATCAATCTTCAATTATTTATGCAAATCAATATTGATGGAATGTTTATTATGTAGAAAAAACAGAAGAAACGTAAATGAAATAAAGTGCAAAGAGAAGAAGAACAAAAGGAAAAGAAAAGAATCCAGAACAACCAAGTAAAAGTGACATGGTTAATTTTGGATTAACATAAGGCATTTGACTTCATCTTTTTGGTTTAGTAAGATTTTTATTGCCCAAATTCATATAGGTAAATGGCATAAGGACGTTTTATCACCTAACAAATTCAAATTCAAATTCAATCTAATCCTGTCATAATAATCTTATCTTATTTCCTTATAGAATCCCAGCAGAAATTTATTTGTTTTGTAATCCTATTAGATTCTGTTGACACGCATATCTGGAGTTTGATTGGAGAATTTGAGGTAAAGGCTCTAAATGGATTCCAGAGTATTAAAAATTGGAATGTACTGATTTCAGAAAAGGGCAAGGTGGTTTATTTTTCCTTTCAACAACTTTAGGTTCTTGTTAAATCTTTTGTTTTTCTGCTCTGTTCCTTTTCTGTTATTAATATTGATTTTCAAATGCTTGCTTGGCATTGAGGGGGAGAGTGAGAATGATAATGTTACATCTTTTCTTTCTGACAATGAGTTCGGTAGTCCACTGTCAAACATACTAATGATGATTTTTCCTCCCATTGATGATCATTGCAATGGTGTTTTCCATATTTTATTATATTTCCTGATTTTTTTATTTAATTATCATTATGATAGAAAAAAACAATGATAAATTGATAGGAATTTTTTTGATTCATACAGAAATACAGCAAGTGTCTTGCTGTCCCAGAGTTGATAAATTTGATTTACACCTCATGTTGTCCAATTAGAGTTGGAGCTCTCTATGTTTACGTATTTACTTGTCAACAGGGTTCCTATTGGACAAGGATATGGCTTGACTGAAACATTTGCTGGGGCTGCCTTCTCAGAGTGGGATGACTACAGTGTGGGGCGTGTTGGTCCACCTCTTCCTTGTTGCTACATTAAGGTATGTCATATATCCCAGCGACATAAAACCAGTGTCGTAAACTTCCAACCACAACTTATTCTTAATTATTGCATTCTAGTATAGTAATGGTCATCAACTATTGTATTTTCAAGCTGGTGCATAACGAAACTTATTTTGGACATCAAGGATATTAAGAAATTAACAGCATCTAAATAACAAATTCATCTCTCTTAATCTGTATTAGAATTTGCAATTAGTGTCACTTAAATAGCCTTATATAGGGGGAATTTAATTTCTTTATTAATGTGGTTGTATAGCTTGTTTCTTGGGAAGAAGGAGGGTATCTGACATCAGACAGACCACTGCCACGGGGAGAGATTGTGGTTGGGGGATTCAGCGTAACAGCTGGTTACTTTAAGAATGAAGAAAAAACTAAAGAAGTGTTCAAGGTAATTTCCAAACTTATAGTTAATGCATGTTGTTTTTCCATCTCAATTTGCTTTTACTGCTCTTAAATCTGTTTTGCTTATTATTAAGCCACAATTACATTTCTTTTGTTAACCTGGTACAGGTGGATGAGAAAGGTATGCGCTGGTTTTATACTGGTGATATTGGGCAATTCCATCCTGACGGGTGTCTTGAAATCATAGATAGGAAGAAAGACATTGTCAAACTTCAACATGGAGAATATATCTCTCTTGGAAAGGTAACTCAAACTATACCTTATCATTCTGAAATCTGGAGGAAGTACTTACTCAAAATTAACAAAAAATTGTTCTTGGTCTGACAATTGTGTTTTCATTATTACTTAATTGCAGGTTGAGGCAGCCCTATCATTATGTGATTATGTGGATAATGTGATGGTTTACGCAGACCCCTTTCACAATTACTGCGTTGCTCTAGTTGTTGCCTCACATCAGTCCCTGGAGAAGTGGGCCCAACAAGCTGGTATTGAATATAAAGATTTTCCGGATCTCTGCAACAAACCTGAAACTGTCACTGAGGTCTTACAATCTATTTCCAAGGTTAGTCTTAGGTGTCTTCAAATCTGTTGTTAACTTTTGTTGGCTGAGATAGAGAAGAATTAGGCATATTTCCTCTAAATAAGTTTAGAGCTTGAGAGGGAGAGCTATTTTGTTATTCTCATTTGAGAGAGGATTAGTACTTGTGCAAGGGAGGTCCCCTTAAAGCTCTGCTAATTTTTAGCTGTATTCAGGAGAATTTCCCTGTTCTTTCAAGTAAAATACAAGGTTCCTAATAGTTAACTAATTCGTGGATAGTTGGATATCACATCATACCATAAGCTGTAGTGTTGAGAGATATTAAACCATTCATGATCATCCACCAAAAAGCATAAGCTTCTTGCAAAATTGGTCCTTGAGTTTAAAGCCTCTATGATCAATTGGTTTGGAGTTTGATCCCTGCCACCTCCATTCTTTTAACTGAATTTTAAAAAGCCTTATATGAATTCATGAGCTTCCACTTGATAGCTTAATTTTTTAATGAAGTTTGTCTTTGACTCATGGTATAGGTATCTTGAATTCATTTTACGAAGTAATGGAAAGAGCAATAGGGATGCCGCACACTGCACATAAAAATCAGTTGGGTTGGTTGAAATGGAGGAATGCTTTAGGCGTAATACATCATTGCAAGTACATATGAACTAGTACATATAATCTCCAAGGATGATTCAACCATAAGAGCAACTAAGCTCTGTGATATTAAATGTTGGGTAGCGAAGTGTTCACAGGAACAGAAGATAAATGTAGTGGAGATAAGAATATTGACGTGGATAAGCATATAGAAATCAATAGATAATTTTAGAATGAATATATTTGGGAGTAAATAGTGAAATGTATCGAGGAGAAAATGAGAGAAACTCATTTTGGTAATTAGCTCTTGCAGAGAAGACCAAGTCAACCACTCTTAATGGGATAATTCTAGTTCCTTAACAACATGCATCTTGTTTAGCCTTGGGTCATCTATTTACTATTCCTTTGAGAATGATTTTCAAGGACGAGTAATTTAATGAATGAACACAAAATTTAACGGAACGTGGAACACACTTTTTATTATGACTTACAGTTTACCCACATCCAAAATCTGTAGATTTGTTGATGAAATGTATGTACTTAAATGTTCTTTTCTAATTGCACTATCTCACACTGTTAAGGAAGTATACACTATCGCAGCTTTGACGCAATTTCCAATTGAAATGATGCTTGAAGGATAAGCATTGTAAGAAATGACTTTTGGATCCACCAAACTGTATAGAGTTTTATTTATGATGTGACAAGTTGGTTAGAGGTTACCCACCATTGTATGTGTTGCATGGTTAATGGCTCATTTCCTTCATTTTCAGGTTGCAAAAGCTTCAAAACTGGAGAAAACTGAAATTCCTGCAAAGATCAAGTTGCTACCAGATCCATGGACACCTGAATCTGGAATAGTCACTGCTGCTCTCAAGATAAAGAGAGAGCAGCTGAAAGCTAAATTCAAAGATGATCTTCAGAAGTTGTATGCGTGAAGTAGCTAACCTCTTCTCAATGTATTGTCTAGTGCAGTTTATGTAATATAGAAGCTTTAATCTCTTTCTTTTCAATATCTGAAAGCCATATTTCTGGTTGATGTATGTTTATTATGTAACTCATCTGACATAACAAACACACTCCACAACATAATAATTTGGATGTAAACATGAATTCTTGCCCATGAAGCAGAATGTGTTACACTGGTGTCTGCACATACGTTCGTACAATGATACCATGTAATGGCTAGCACTATATAGTGATTTATGAGCAGTTATCTCAGTTGAAAATGCGCTTCCATGATTTTTTATAATAGCTAGCAATAGGTATTCGTTTCGTACTAAATCATGTTCTGTCCAAAGTTATAAAGACATTATATGAGATGTGGACTAGGAAACAATCCTGTATGACTTGCATGAAAATTTGGGATTGTGAAGTTAATGTGAAATGTCAAGTTTTAAAGAAGCTGCGACCCAAATCTGATAAAGTATTAATGAAAAGGAATATGGTATAAAATTATAATAATTGCAAAAGGAAAAGTAAGTACAATATTTTATTTAATAATTATAAAAACAAAATTATAAAAAATTAAATACCGTATGGAATTTTAATATCAATATATTAAAGTCAAATGTTATAAATTACAATTTTTTATCTTAAATTAAAAGTAAAACACTAAAACAAAAACCTATTTTATCCTGTCACAAGACTCTTCTGGTATCACTTTTTAAGGCCTGTGAAAAAGTTAATATATTAACTATAAATCGTTACATATTTTAAAGTCAAAATTAATAAAAGTAGACTAATAAGCACATGAAAAGTAATACATGGAAAGAAAAGAATTAACATACTGTTAAAAAAAATAACCTTGAGAAAAGAATCTTAAATAACTAAAATTCAAAAAATGCGGAAAACAAATATGATAATATTGAATTGACATTTAAGTCAACATTAAAAAAAAAAAATTTATTCACCACTGTCTATATATATATATATATATATATATATATATATATTACTAAAGATCTTTTACTAAAATTATCAAATGAAATCTTTTTTCTTATGTTTTATTTATTAAATTTATTACATTAATAATTTATTTATTATTTTTTATTTATTTAATGTATATATTATTTGGCCTTTTATATTACTTGTAGTAATTAAATTAATAGTTTATTTTTAAAAATTATATTTTTATTAAATATGTACTTCCATAAAATAATAATTCAATATTCTTGATAATATAAGATGAAGAATTAGTAATATAAAAAATATTAAATATATAATAAATTTGTAGATTGTCCACGATACAAATTCAGTATTAACGAAAATATTAAGAATAACTTTTTACAATCAATATTTAATAAATTTCCTTTCAAATTGTTCTAGTATAAAAGTTAACCCAAAAATAGACAGCAAAGGCATGATGATATAACAAACAACTACTTGATTATGTGACCAACAATCCATCTAAAGTACATATATTATGTATTGTGAAAGCACAATTGAGGATACATTTTATAATAAAAACTAAACACAGTCAAATGGCCAACAAAAAGTCTATCGATAGATGCAAGATTGATTCTCCGGATGAAGATGAACTTGAGAGCTTCATCCTGATAGTAGCAAAACTCGATAGAAATTAGAAAAAAAACAAATAAAAGCACTACAAGCATATTCTTTTCAACGTAATGTTATCCTACACAAGTTGCTTTTACTCCACGACCTCTTACTGTCGTGCAAAGCTTCATATTTATATGTTAGAAATATTAAATTCAGAAAAATTAAGGTAAAAAATAAAAGAGAAAATTGAAAAAAAAATAATATAATATTATATAGTATATAGTATAGAGTATAAAATATGTAACATTATATATAAAGAGAAAGTATGAATCCCTTGATATCAAATGTCAAATTTAAATACTTACCTCACTTATTAATTTTTTATAGAATATAAGATTGGTAATCCAACAGGTTAGAAGCTTTAATGAAATTGTTTGGGATAATGAAAATTTTCTAAGTTAAAAATCATCTTGAAGGAAACTATATTTCAACAAGTTTTGGGGGGTCAAGAAGGAGCCAAAGATAAGCCTGAACATAAGATAATATTGGAAGATTATCTAAGATCTTTAGTTTTAATTAAAAGGTACACATTTCGAGCTATTTTATGAGATTTTTGTCACATTGTTGATTTTTCTCTAAACTGCTTGAAGGACAAGAAAATATTTTAAGACCACAAAACTAAAGGCTTTTTTCGAGGAGTTTTGAGGAGTTTTCAAGTCACGGACACCCAAAACTGCTCGAAAAATAGAACTGGCAAGAAAATAGTCTAAGTCCACAAAACTGATAGCTTTTCGAGGAGTTTTTGAGGAGTTTTCAAGTCCCTGACACCCAAAACTGCTCGAAAAACAGGACTAACAGAAAAATATTCTAAATCCACAAAAATTGATGGCTTTTCGAGGAGTTTTTGAGGAGTTTTCAAGTCCCTGACACCCAAAACTGCTCAAAAAACAGGAAGTGGTCAGAAAATATTCTATGTCCACAAACCTAGCCGAGCTCCAGATTTCCTCTAGAACTACTCGAAAAATAAGAAGTGGTCAGAAAATATTCTAAGTCTACAAATCTAGTCGAGCTCCAGAGTCCCTCCAGAATTGCTCGAAAAACAGGAATGAGCAAAGAAAATGTTCTAAGTTCACAAGACCAAGACAGGCTCTCAAAACTCCAGAATGGCTTGAAAAGAGAAGTCAAGAAGAAACTATTCTAAGGCCATAACATTAAAGGAGTCTCCTAGGTTTCTCTAAAAAATACTCGAAAGATAGGAGTCTTGAAAAATCCAAAAGCGGTTACCAGTAGTTATCAACATTCACCACAACAAACAGCACGATCACAAGCAATCGTGGATAGTGAGCATCAACAGTTGAAGGCAGTTACTAAGAAGTGCTCGCAAAAGGAGAAAAACGGTGGTGATCTTCATGTCTATAAATACTCCAAAGCACCATTTCACAAAGGACGACTTTTTGCACCCTGACACCGCACCTAAACTCTCTGAGACACTGAAACCCTGCACCGCGCCAGACACCAGCTACAAGGAGACATAACGGTTGTTGTTGTTCATTGCTAGGAGTCGTACGTTTACATTCACGCACCTTTACATTCTTGCATTTACATTTCCGCATTTTAATTCCAGCTTGATGCTTATTTCAATTATTGCAATTCATTTACTATTTAGCGCTTTTCTGTAAAGAACATCTACATTTGATTCAATTCTGCCCATTTATTATTCACTATTCTTGCTTAATACTCTTTTACACAGTTAATTTGAACATCACGTTAAAAATACACTTAAAAGAACCCAAAGAGGACCTAAATCTAGTCCCCAGATTAATCTTTGGATTATTTGTTTACAATTGTCATTTTTCACCGTAAACAGAAATAGATCAATTTTATAAAATTTTGTAAATAAACAAAATCAATAGATACTTAATCACATTACCTTATTTCAATGTGTAATATGTTTTAAAATATAAAAAATTATCAAATTTTAGATAATATTTTAAAATATCAAAATTTTGTTAAATTTGATATAAATAATCATAATATAAGATTTAAAAACAATTTTATTGATAATTTTATATTTTATGAGAAGTTATTAATATAAGAATTTTAGCTGTTGACATTCCTAAGAACCACACAGTGGCAGTAAGCCTATGAGCAAATCAAATGTCACAAAGTGTGATAGTATTACATAAAATGTTGTGAAGTTATTAGTTCAAATAGAATGAGACTTGCGTAGGTAAAATAGGATAGTCATGAGTTGGAGAGATATGGGTTTCTCGAAACTTAGGAAGAGGATGTCTTAGTAATTGATCGAGCTAGTGACTTGACTTGTTAAGAAGCTATTTCAGGTCTATAGTCAAAGAAATGACTTGAAGCCATGAGCTGTGAAATTAAATTTATGTACACTAATTAGGTATAGACCTAGATTAAACCACGTAAAGGAGTAAAATTCATTGGTTGCAAGTAGAATTTCAAATTGAAAATTAACATGGAAGGTAATGTGAGTATTTTTAAGGAACAATTAGTGGCTGAGTTTCAATCATTGGTTCCAAGCATTTGATATTTTTTTTTTTTAAATAATAAGAGAAAATAAGTTTTAAAATAATTAGACTCAACAAATTTTTTACTCTTGGTCCTATGTATTCTTCAATACAATGGAGAAATTAGAACTACATAGTTATGAATAGAAAATCTTTTTTGAAATATATAAAATGAAAACAAAAATCTTATTGAAAGGTTTATTAAAAAAAAAAAAATACCCTTTGAGGGTATCAAAATGATTAAAAGAAATTATTATTATTATTATTTATTTTTAGTTTTATATAAAAATAAGATGAAAATTTTATCATTATAGTCATATATTTTGTGAATGGTAGAGTAATTTATACTTTACTATACTTAATTGTAATTTAAGTTTGAAAATGTATCTTTTTTTATATAGAAAAGGATAGACAAATATTTAGTATTTTGAAATAAAAATAAAATTCAAGATAATTTATGTGTACAATAATCCGCATGTTGATAGAGTGGAGATTGCAACAATTCACTTTGAGAAAGAAGTTATTCCATGGTTTCAGATGCTACAACACATGAATGTTGTTGGCTCTTAGGAATGAATTGACTCGTGCATTGAAAACTCAGTTCGAACCTTCTCCCTTCGATTATCCAATGGGAGAACTATTTAAGTTGCAATAATCAGGCACAGTCTTTAATTATTACTTGAAATTCACGACTCTAGCTAATAGATCTGAAGGATTATCCAATGAAGCTGTGTTAACTTGTTTCCTGAGTGAATTAAATAAAGATATTCGTCGTGATGTAGTTGCTCAGAGCTCTACTACTTTACTGAGAGCTGTTTCTTTAGCAAAACTACATGAGGAAAGTATACTCCTATTTTGAATTTTTGCTCTAATTCCTATGCTCATAAATATTCACCCATAGTTTCGACAACAATTGTGCCAAATCCAACCAAAAACATACGTAAGTCATCTTTACCCCCACAGTTACCAACCCCTTCCATTTCCCCAATCAGAAATACCAATGTTAAAAGAATTTCCACTGCTAAAATGCAACTGAGAAGAGAAAAAGATCTGTGCTATGTTTGTGATGATAAATTCACTTTTAACCACAAATGTCCCAATAGACAGTTTTTAATGCTACATACTGAAGATAAAGACTTTGAGGCTGAGATAAACCTTGATGTTGTTATTACTGATAACAATAGTACTACTGAACTTGGTGTAGAAGGTGATCATCATTTGTCCCTCAATGCTCTGAAAGGTAGCCTTGGTATAGGCACTATAAGATTTGTAGCTCACATCAATACTTTGCTTGTGAAAGTATTGGTGGATGGACGTAATTCTGACAATTTTTTGCAACCTAGGATTGCAAAATTCCTCAAACTGCTAATAGAACCAGCACCACTCTTTAAGGTGATGGTTGGTAATGGGAACCATATGACTGCTGAAGGTATGATTAAGGAACTCCACATTCAAACTCAAGACAAGAAGTTTCAACTGCCTGTTTTTCTATTGCCTATTTCTGGTGCATACCTTTTACTTGGAGCTAACTGGTCAAAGAATCTTGGCTCCCACATTACTGATTATGCTTCATTACAACTCAAATTTATGCACAATAGAAAATTCATTACCCTACAAGGTGATTCTTATTGTACTCCCACTCAAGCTCATTTGCATCATATTAGGAGATTGATTAACAATGATTCAATTGCTGAGGTATTTAGCATGCAGTTAGTTGACCAATATCATTATCAATTTCTATTACTTGATTTACCTGCTGATGTAGAGCCTGAATTGGCATTATTATTACACACTTATAGATCTGTGTTCAGCACAATTAATTCATTACCACCTCAAAGATCTCTTGATCACTCAATACTACCGGTGCAAGGATCACAACCTGTGAAGGTTAAACCGTATAGATACTTACATAGTCAAAAGGATGAGATAGAAAAGCTGGTGCATAACATGTTGGAAGAAGGTATTATACAGCCTAGTAAGAGCCTATTCTCTTCACCAATTATACTAGTCAAGAAAAAGAATGGATCATGGAGAGTTTGTGCAGATTATAGGACATTGAATGCTATCACAATTAAGGACATGTTTCCTATTAATAGTAGATGAACTTATTGATGAACTATTTGGAGCTTCATTCTTTTCAAAGTTGGATTTGAGATCCGGCTATCATCAAATCTTGTTGAAGCTAGAGGACAGATATAAAACTGCATTTAGAACTAACCATGGTCACTTTGAATGGCTGGTAATGCCATTTTGGTTAACAAACGCTCCTGCCACTTTTCAAAGTTTAATGAATGAAATATTTAAGGGGATTTTAAGGAAGTTTGTGCTGGTATTTTTTTATGATATTTACAGTGCCACATACAAGGATAACTTGCATCATTTGGAAATTGTTCTAAGGACTTTACACCAACACCAGCTATATGCTCGATTATCCAAATGTTCATTTGGTGTTCGAGAGATTAATTTTTTGGGCCATACATTGCCCAGAGCAGGTGTTGCCATGAAAACTACCGAGCTAGAAGCTGTTAAAAAATGGCCTCAACCAACAACAATCAAACAATTGAGAGGGTTTTTGGGACTCACAAGATATATAGAAGGTATGTAAAAAATTATGTTTCTATAACTGGGCCTCTTACTGACTTACTTAAGAAGAATTCATTTCAATGGTCAAAAGTTGCAACTGAAGCATTTCAAAGACTTAAAGAAGCTATGACTTTTGCACCAATTCTTGCTATTCCTAATTTCAAGGAGCCATTTGTACTTGAAACTGATGTATCAGGATCGTATTGGAGTTGTTTTAAGCCAAGCTCAGCACCCAATTGCTTATTTTTCTAAGAAGCTTTCACCTAGAATGCAGAAGCAGTCAACTTATACAAGAGAGTTCTATCCAATAACTGAGGCAATGGTTAAATTCAAACATTATTTGTTGGGACAAAAGTTAATCATTTGAACTGATCAAAAGAGCCTTAAGGAATTGCTTAATCAAACCTTGCAGACTCCTGAGCAACAACAATGGCTACCTAAGTTCTTGGGTTATGATTTTACTATCCAATACTGTTAAGAATCAGAATAGAAAACACAGAACAACAGCAGCAAATGAAAGAAGAAAAATAGGGAGATTGTATTTAATTATTAAAACAAGAAGAAATGCAAGGAGAGACTCTCTCCCTACCCTCAGAGCCTGGCTCCGTTGAAGAACCTTAGAGGCTCTCCATTCTTACAAATTGGGTAACTGCAAAAGATACCCCTCTAACCAAATCATTCCCCCATATAACAAACAATTCTCTCTCTCTTTTGGCTAACTAACTAGCCAGCTCACCCTCTTTTCCAGCCACATATCTCGTGCCTCTCTTTTTCTTTCTCACATAAACTACCCACTGTTTTGGGCCAGGTCCAGTATCTTGCACTAGCAACTCATTAGGCCCAAATACACGTTGGTCTCTAACAAATACAAGCTAGGCTGAGAAAATATACTAGCAGATGCCTTATCTAGAAGCATTTTCATGGCATGGTCAGAACCTACTGCACGTTGGTTAACAAAGTTAGTAGAATTAACAAAATCTGATGAAGACTTGTTGAAATTGATTAGCCAGCACAGTCAGGGTGAATTGCTTAATACCAAGTATGTAGTGGATGGATTAGTATTCAGGAAAGGGAAATTGATGGTTCCTGCATACTTCACATTAAGAAAGCAAATTATACAAGAATTTCATGATTCTAAAGTTGGTGATCATGCAGGTTGGACTAAGACTATTGCTAGAATTTGTAGTCAGTATTATTGGCCCTAAATGCAAGAAGAGATTAAGGAGTACATCAGGAACTACAGCATTTGCCAGCAAGCTATGGTGGACACAGCCTTACCCGTAGGATTGCTTCAACCATTGCCCATTCCTCAGAAGATTTCGGAGGATATTGCCATGGATTTCATCACCAATTTACCACCTTCTCATGGCTTTTCTACTATAATAGTAGTAGTTGACAGACTCTCTAAATTTGGTCATTTTATTGCTCTTAAAGCTGATTTTAGCAGTAAGAGTGTGGCAGAAGCATTCATTAATCATGTGGCAAAAATTCATGGATTTCCTAAATCCATAGTTTTTGATAGGGATCGGGTCTTTATTAGTTCCTTTTGGAAACAATTGTTCAAAGTTCAGGAGACTACCTTGGCCTTGAGCTTTTCTTATCCCCCTCAAGGTGATGCGCAAACAGAAGTGCTTGATAAGACATTGGAAATGTACTTAAGATGCTTTGTGTATGATACTCCTAAAGCCTGGTATTCCATGCTACCATGGGCTCAATTTTGGTATTAACTCTTCCTTTCACCATAGTATTAGTATGAGTCCTTTTAAGGCTGTCTTTGGAAGAGAATCCCCTTCAGTTATACCATATGAATATCATTCAAAGAATCCCGTTTCATTACAAGAAACACTATTGAATAGAGATAAGGTGTTACAACAGCTTAGAGTTAATTTGGCAAGGGCTCAAAATTATATGAAACTACAAGCAGATAAGAAGCACAGAGAGATACAACTGGAAGTTGGAGATTTAGTGTTGGTCAATCTACAACCCTATAGACAACATTCAATTGCTCTTAGGAAGAATCAAAATCTTGGTATGAGATTTTCTTGTCCTTTTCAGGAGATAGAACAAATAGGATCAGTTGCTTATAAGCTCAAGTTGCCAGACTTAGCTCGTATCTATCCTATTTTCCACATTTCATTATTGACAAAGTTCACTAGTAATCCAAATTAACAATACTTGCCATTACCACTCACTACAATTGAGTTTGGTCCTTCAATGCAACCCCTTCATGTACTTGCCACGAGAATCATCATGAGGAATTCTACTCAAGTACATCAGCTGCTGATACAGTGGGAATTAACTGAACCTGAGGAAGTTACATGGGAAAGATTTGGAGACATGTCAACAATCTTATCCTCACTTAAACCTTGAGGACAAAGTTGCTTTTAAAAGGAAGGGTATTGTAACGAGTAAAATGGAGGGAGAAAGAAGCGCGAGAAATATTGTTAATCAAGAAGGACACGTGGAAGGCGATCCGCAAGTGGTGGTCAAGCAAAGAAGCACTTGAACTCGCAAAAAGAGTGTGCTTTTAAGGGACTTTCTACAACAAGGAATGGATGATGTTGGTATGAACCTTCTTTCTAATTTTATTCTCTCTCTATCATCTTCTACTTATCTTCTCTGCCAAATTCTGCTTCTGCTTCTGTTCTTCATAACTCCAGGTGGAACATTCTCTCTCGAGCTGTGGAATCATTCTCTAATTCTTTTTCTTATTCCTGTTATTTCCCATTTATAGTAAGTCGTTGTACCGAATCTAGTTCTGTTTTTGTTTCCCTTCAATGTCAATACAAAACTACTGTTTCACATCCCATTTGAATTAGAAATCATACCAAGTAAGATTATCCCATCTGAGGTCTCTAGTTGCATAATCTGTGGTATTCATCTTTTGAAACTTTTCAAAGTGACAAACCAAATTCACAACTGAGCAAGCTTATTATATCAAAAGAAAAAGGCCTCAATCGATCCACCAACTATCCGTATGTTATCATAATGACATAAAATAATCATAGGCACAGAACCTAATGTCATGTATGCAAGTGTTATCTATTTTATATTAGGGATCGACAATGGAACTAAAGAGATATTCACGCACACACTGCAATGTGACCAGAAAAAGGTTAATACATATGAATTTGAGAATCATACATTGATAACCATAGTAATTTGAAAATTTGTACATACTGTTTCTCACATCCCAAAATTTCCTTACTTCTTAGTTAATTACTAATTGTATCAATATAAATAAATTAAAATTAGATCATATATATATAGTTAGGAATTAAAATACACTTAGTCAAATTTACCCGAAAAACAGACAAATTAAGAAAAAACTGGATAATAAATTATAGTGTAATCCAATTTTTATAAGAATAATTACCTAAAAATTTTGTTTTTATAAATTTATACCATCTTAATTATGTATTAAAAAATTTATAATCAATTGTGGAGAATAAAAAAATAGAAAATTAAAAATAAGTTACAACATTGGCCAAAAAAATCAAAATATCCCTAGATTAGGCCTAGAATGGAGACCCAAGTTGGATAAGGAAATAATAATGAAAAATTCTGAAATTTTTATGCCAAATTATTGGGCCAAATGAGGTTGTATTCGTTTAAGAATCAGACCCAAACCTCAAATAGAAAATTCAAACCAAATTTTTCAAATTCAGCACTCAAAGTGATGTAAAAAGGGCTAGGCAAATGTACTAAAACTTCCAATTTTGTAATCCTATCTTACCCAACCCAATTGGCACGGTTTTGGCATTAAAAATAGACTAAATTTATCAATAATTAGGCAAAGTATCAGCTGAAGTAAAGGAAACCAATAAGAAAGAAGACTTGGTTTACTAAAATTCCTTGATGATGACATAGGGTCAATGGTTTAATTCCTAACCAAGAAGCCTAACCAAATGTCAACCAAATCCAACCAAACTCAGCCAAAAAATAGTGTTATGTGACGGGGAAAATCTGAAGTTATAAACCAGGAACTAAAGGCAAACTAACAAGGAAAACTTAGGTCAACTAGATGACATCACAAGGGTCCAAAATATCCACTTTGAGCATGATTATTAGGGACTGCTTTTCACCATGATAAAATCTGAATTTGGGGAAGGCTCCAACAGCAAAGTTACTCCACTTTAATCCCTCTAAATGGTCATGAACTCCCTGTCCCATAAAAACCAAGAAAAAAATTAAAAAGCATTCCCCAAATAGGCCTAAATTCACATGTAAATGGAGCAAATTTGAAGATCTAGCCAAAATTCCTAAATCCAGCCAAACCAAACTCTTCTACACACCTGATCACACCCAACGCATGCCAAAAATAAACCCCACCACTCAGCCATGTCACTCTCTAAGCCATTTTTTCATAGGAAAAACTCCAAAAACACCAAATAACTCCACCACCAAATTTAGCAAAAGAACTTCAACATTTGAAGACCTTTTTGGACAAACTCAGAGCTCACTTGGAAGGGCAGTAAAGAGGCTCAAACCAGACCAAGAAAAAGAAGAGAAAGAGGAGATCAACACACCCTTGCAACCACACCCAAAAAGGCAAAGACAAAATCAAGTAAGGGAGGGGAATATAGTTCATAAATTGGGGGAATACTTTTGCTAATTAATTTTGAGTCAAGGGGAACCTTTAACCCTTTATATTGAATGAAAATTTTGTGGGTCTAATTGATACATGAAAACTAAATTTACTTGCACAAGAAAATCCAAGAAAAATGTTAAAAACAGCGAAAACAGAAAATTCTGTAGAAAAATCTTAACCAACTGTAAGTGGGTATTTTGAGAGAATTTTATTGATGACTTTGCTTTTTATTTGTTATTGTTATGATATTAGGCTGATTATATGTGAATCCATACCTTGAAATTGATTGAGGGTTTTGTTAAAGTTTTCCATTTATAATTAGGAGTTTTCTATCAGAAATTGTCTACTATTTCTGTAAATATTCTTTTGATGCATGATCTGAGTTCTAAGTTTTTGTTTAAGTTTTATATGGCATAAATACTCTAAACTTAGTAAAAATTTCATGATTAGGCTTTGGTAGAACATAAAAAGGAATTTTCATAAATTTTTAAGAAGATTTACGGTTTTGAGTAGTTATAACTGCTTTTGTGTTTATTTTATTTTATTTTTAAAAATCACGAAAATTTTCCTAAGGTATTAGCTTGTATTATTATAATATTCTTGATATTTTGAATTTATCTTGACTTGAAATAATATTTTAAATGTATTTTTAAAGATTTTGAATGAAAGGGCAAAAGGAAAATGATTTAAAAATAGAAAACTTACTAAGAAATAAGCTTTGGACTCTTGGACAATTTTTGAAACCTCTGAAGTATAAGAATCATATAAATTTGACCAAGATATGGAAGTAAATTTGAAGGATTGGACCTTTAGATGAGAAAGTACTATGATTGGACCATAAATAGACTTCAAAAAGTAAAATAATTAATCACATGAGTAGTAGGACCAAAGGAATGTTTTTGACCATATTGAGACTTGGACAATGACTTAAAGGAAAAGGAAAAATGTGCTGGACAAATTTTTGGAACATATGAGAAAATCTTTGGAAAAATTTTATTCATGTAGATAGTAAAATTTTGAAACTTTTCCCACTGGTTTTACTTTATTTGGATTTAAATTTTATTAGTTATGATTTTTCTAAAATTCTGCTACATGAAAATAGTATTCTGGGGGCAGTATGCCTTGATTCAATTTTTTTTTAATATCTATGTGTGGCGTTATTTTATCTCTATTTTTGTATAAAAATATAATTATTAATGAAACTATTCTCACCGGTTTCACTTTATTTGGATTTAAAAAAAAATAGATATAAATTTTTGAATATTATGATGTGTGTAAATGATTCCTGTAAATAGCTCACTTTTAGTTCCTTTATTCTTAAAATTCATGCATGATGTGATTTTAGTTATATTTTTGTACAAAACTATACTTCATGAAAAAACCATAATCACTAAGTTTACTTAAATTGGAGTTAAAACAAAATACTTATGATTTTCTAAATTTTTTGTGATATGAAACTAATGGTTTGTGCATATTGCTGAGAAACATGATTTTGTTTTTCAGGATATATATGGCATTATTTTATTCATATTTTTGTATGAAAATAGATACTATAGGGAAAATATCTTCACTGGTTTGATTAATTTTGGACTTAAAATAAAATATTTATGATTTTTATATTTAACTTATTCTAAGAAGTGAGTTAATGTGAGCAACAAAGAATAATTTGGACAATTTCTGAGATATGAAAGTGATGAATTTCTACTTGTATTTTTCTGTGAAACTATATAAGCAAAGTGAAAGAATTCCACTAATTTCATGAATTTTGGTGGTGAATTGAATAACGTATGATTTTTTATATATGCAGTTGCAGAATTCTGCTAACTTGTGACATGTACTGATAAAATTAAAGCACGAATTAATGTATGTAAATAGTTTGAATTTGAAAGTATTTTTACTTCGAAATAGACATAATACTGAGAATAATCTCGCTGGTCCCATGTGTTTTGAAAGAGAATTGAATTTATTACAAATTTTACAATTTAGTGGATTCTAAAAGTGACATCATGTGAGCAGTAGAAAGAAACGAAGTTAAATGTTACATTCTGTGAAAAAATTATTTATGTGCATATTTTTGTTGAAAAGTAGACACTTAAATAAATAAAACCTAGGTGATTTCATGATTTTTGAATTTGTATTGAATTAGTTATGAATTTTACGCATGAAATCTAAAAAAAAAAAAATCCTAAAATAGCCATGTCCATAAAATGAATGATTCTCTTGTTTTAAGGGATGAATGATTATGATAGTGTGTATCCAATGGGTAGATTAATGGCTAGAATTCATTTTGTGATTATAAAATAGTTCACAGGAACAGTGGTACAGGCGAGGGGTAAATAGTGTTAGTTTTACTATAGGGAATAGTAAGGTACCCAAGTCCTAGCAAGAGACCAAACTTAGTTAATTTGTGTCGCAGGTAGCGAGAAATATGCTAAACTATCCTGACAGGCACTAGAGCATACCAAGATTAGTTAGAGTGTGAGCCGCTATGAGTGACCATAATAGAATTTGAGCATGTTTGCTCGGTTCCCTATTTGGGATGTTGTACCTATGGCACTATCTGGATTGCGGGCACAAAACTCCCAATCTTCAACCCAGAAAATTAAATGGACAATTAATTACTCCATGGAGGAAAGAAATAATACAAGTAAACTACTATGAGATGGTTATTTATAAGTTATGTAGTGGTTATCTTTATTCAGCAATTAGTATTGCCTTATGAAATAATTTATGAATGATTTACTGAACAAGTTAAATTTATGGATGCAGAATAAGTACTGGGAGTATTCCTATTCCTGAGCAGAACATGACTTTTAGTATGGGATCAGGAACGTGGAGCCATAATAATACTAATCAAATTATTATCTTTACGAGTTATATGATACTAACTATTACTACCATTAACAACCTTTATATTGCTCACATAATTATGCAGAGTCCTGTTAGAGTTGAGATTCCCTACCAATGTATTGTGCAACAGCTTACTTGGGCCTTCATGTCGATCCTCCTCCGGATGGATTAGATGACTAAAAGAGAGATGTGCCCGAAAAGAAACAAAAATAGTCAAAAATGGGGTATATGTAATGCATTATCTACTGTTGAACAACAACTCCATATATATGTAGATGTGCATTATATGTGGGATATATGTCTTCATTTATATTTACTGAACAAGTTAAATTTATTAGAGTCTCTAAGTTAAATATAGTAACATAATAATTGGGATGAAACTGTTAATAATAACGGGGATGTCTCCCTATCTAACCCAATCGACATTCCCTACTTTGTTTCCCTTCTTTTTGCTTTCATTATTTCACATGTATATAGGTTTAAATCTTGCTGGTATAAATTCTATTTGCTTTTTAACCTTTTTGAAGCTAATGTGAGTCAATTGTTGAATACTCGATAGTCATTTATGAACCATAACAATTTTAAGCTAAAATTAAAAAACTAAAACTACTCACATGCTTACAGTCTATACGTGACCTCTCATCATCATCCAAGGCAACAACAATTCAATTTCCTTAGCATAAATAATCAAAAGAATGAGTGTGTATAAAAAATACAAAGAAAGAAAATGCAGCTGCACAGATGTTCAATTCAAGACTTAACCTTCGAGAATAGCACTTCTATATATTACAACCACTTATATTTCTCTCCCCCTCCTAACCATCTTCTATTTGAAGAAAGTATTACAATTCTATTTGAAGAAAGTATTACAATTCTATTTGATGAAAGAGCTGATGTGAAATAAAATAAAATAAACATTAAGGTATCACATGAATAAGAGTGATTCTTGAATTAAAAAAGATGTACTTCAGTGGTGTGGACACAAAAAATCAATTAGAAATCAACACAGCCGCTGAGAAAATAATAAAGTAATCAAAAGAAGTAAAAAGGAAGAAGCTCGAAACATGTCGTAATAGAACTGCGAAATAATTAATGGACCAAAATCAATATATATATGGACAAAAACTTTCTTCTCATATCAGCATAAGTTTAGAAATTCTTATACCCTTCTTACATGTAACATATGATAAGAAGACCTTTTCCTCTCTCCATATATATATGAAAGAAAAGAAATAATGACTGTACCAACCGCTGAAAAAATGATGGAAGGTTGGCAATTACCTTTCAATTTTTAGTTTGTTGCAAAAATTTTGTTATAAGATCATAAATTTGTTATAGAATAATAAATTTATTATAAGTATTATATTATTAGTAAATTTTATTAAAAAATAATTAATTAGTTAGAATAGAGTTTTTATTTATTTATTTTAGCTGTATTTTACTTGATATTTTCATTATTGCAATTGTTATTTTCTTTTTTTGTTACGCAATTTTTATTTTCTTTTATTCTTATGTCATTTTATATTATTTTATATATTTTTATAGATCTTACTTTAAAATATTCAAAAATTATTTAATTTAGTTAGATTAATTATTTCAAATAGACTGAATTTAGTGCTCACAGTTTACTCCTCTTTCTTTGTTTGCTTATGTGATATATAAATCGAGCCTCCAATATATATATTTATTGCAATGAAAAAAGATTAAAGAAATAATCAATTTTAAAAAGGAAAAACACCTTATTCTATTGGTGATGTAAATGTAAAAGGTAAAAGTGTCTCTTCTGTAAGCATTAAGAATAAATATGGTGCCTCTCCTTTTAAGTATAAGTATTGAATGATAAAGATAAAAAAATAAATAAAAAAAATATCTTCCTCAGGCGATAAATGACAAAAAAATAAAAGTGTTTCCTCTATAAATAGTAAAAACAAATATGGTGCCTCCAAGCGATAAAAAGTTGTCTCCCTTTCTAGGCAGTATTCAATTGTAGTGAAATAAAATGAAAATAAAAAAATAAAAAATGAGAAAGAAGAAAATAAATATTAAAAGAGTCACCACAAAAATTTTAAAAAGTTTTAAAAAACTTAAAAAAAATGTCTGTTAACTAAATTCAAGTTTAAGAATCTACTTACAGGTGAA
The DNA here is from genome assembly GCF_003935025.1 of Abrus precatorius. Lineage (NCBI taxonomy): Eukaryota > Viridiplantae > Streptophyta > Magnoliopsida > Fabales > Fabaceae > Abrus > Abrus precatorius. The sequence continues at coordinate 6,626,863 of NW_020874291.1, read as the reverse complement.
AAGGTATTACACCCCACAAGTTTGAAATAACAATTACTCTAAATTGTGTAAAAATTAAATTTTTATTTCATTCTTAAATTTGATATTTTACTTGTCTGTATGTTTTTTTTTATTTTTATAATGGATAAAAAATATGTTTTAAAATAATTAATTGGACTCAACAGGTTTTTAATCCTTTCTCTTACTATTCTGCTCTTACATATTCCTCAATGTAATGAAAAAATTAGGGTTACGTAGTTTTAAATAGAAAAACTTTTTGAAAGATATTTGTAAATGAAAGTTAACTCTTTGAAGGTGTTAAAATGATTTGGAGAAAGATAATTTTTTATTTTTGTTTTTTTCTTTTCTAAAAATATGATGGACAATTTAATTTTATAATTGTATAATTTGTGAATGATAGAGTAATCTATTAATCATTGTCGTTAATTTTTATTTGAATTTAAAAAATTATTTTTGACTATATACTTTTTATAAGTAATAGTGTTAAAATATTCGGTATTTTAAGAAAATAAAATTTATGACAATTCACAATTACAGGATGCTAAATAATGTAGCTAACTTAATATCTTATGATTTTATAATGTATGAATAACATAGTAATCTATGTATCACTATTTTGTATGAATTAAAGCAAATTTATTTGTTTTTACTATATATTTTTATAGAAAAATGTAATAATAAATCTTGTGTTTTGAAAAAAAAATTATATTTTAACAAAACATTAAAATTTATAATTGAAGCTTGAATTTTTTAAAAAAATTGTCTATTTTCTTGTTATATATATATATAAAGGAAATCTCACAGGTCTAATTTTGTAATATACAAATGATATAGTTATTTAAACATTGCTATTTTAAACCGTGTTACACACATATTTTCTAATGTTATTTCTTTTTTAAATAATTAGTATATTTAAAAAAGAATTTTATTCAATAACTTATTATCTAGAACACCTAATTTCATGCTTATCTGATACATGAAAATTAAATAATAAACTAATTTTTTCAATAAAAGATTTCTAAACTTGTATCCAATGAAAATGATAATGGTAATTATAACAACAATTAACATAATAAGAACTAAAATGATTAACTTATTGCATTTAATTACTTTATTATTTGCTATTATCACTGCCACTTAAAATACAAACTAGTTAAAGAAATTAATAAATTTTAAACTAAACTCCTAAATTCAAATTTCACATTTTGAATATTTTTTTACTAAAATCAGACTCTTAAATTTTCAATTATCCCTCGACTTAGTTCAAAATTGCTAAATTTAATATTTCATTTGTTTCCTCAACATGACTTAAAATCAATCCAATTGATTCTAAACTTGATAAAGAACCACCACGGTTCTCAATCATAAAACAAAAAAGATCCCAAACAAATCGAATCACTTCAACACTTCTGCGTCTGTCCCTCCCTCTATCCCTTTCTTCTATTCACTCATGCGAAGTAGATCTCACACATTCTGAGTTCTGATTAACCTCATGAACGGAACCATACACACAAATAAATAATATTAATAATATATTTTGTACCTATGAAGAGTGAGAAGCAAAGTTCTGCGAGAATTCGAATGTCGTCAGACAAATTAAGCATCATCATTTCCGTGTGTATTTTTGTGTGAGGTTCCTTTTTTATGTGCAAGAGAGGAAAGAAAATAAAAATGGATTGTGCAATGTGTGGAGGTGAGTGAGGGATGATGATGTGAGGTGAGAGCATGTGCCTATCTGCTTCCCCACTGAGAACCCGATGAGTGGGAGAGTAAAGAAAACGAGGAAATGGATGTCAATTCTTGAGTACATGTAGCCATAAAGGCAGCAAAAGAGCAAGCATAAACAACTTTTTATACATGGCCTTGCAATTTATGCAATTTTTCTCTTTTCTCCACTTTTCTTTTTTCTTTTTTATTCTTTTTCTTAACTTGTTTTGATTTAATTATTTTTTTTTTAAATTGTTGTAATATGACAAATTTGTTATAAAATAATAAATTTCTATTTTCTATTATTTTTATATGCATTTTATTTTAGTATTTTAATTATTATAGTTTTTACTTTCCTTTATTTTTATGTTATTTTATATAATATTATGGATACTATTTAAAAATATTATTTTCATTTTGGACTAACACATGCACCCATAATTTTTTATTTAAATTTGTTAGATTAATTATTTTAAATGGATAAAATTGAGTGTTGACAATTTGTCTTTCTTTACTTGTTACTTTTGTGATAAATATAATGAACTTTTGTATACCAATTTTTGTCTCCAGGAATTGCTTCCAATTTTTATAAAAGATATATAAAAATAAAATAATAAAATTATTTTACAGAAAAATAAAAAAAAAATAGAAAAGGAGATTGATTCGTGGAAACTGAAGCCTTGCATTATGCAAGCTTATACTCCAATATCAAAAACTGATTTCAAGCATGAGAAAGGAAAACTCAGGAATTTTTGACATTTTGTAAAAACTTTAGAAACACAAAATGAAAACCAATATAAATAAAAATGAGAGACCCAGAGGAGAGAAGGGGGCACATAGTTTTCAGAAAATAGAGCAACGATTTAGAGTAAGAAATCTGAAAAAAAGAGAAAAATCAAAAACAAATATTTTAAAGAAGAGAATAATAAGAAAATTAGAAATAAAAGAAGAGAAATTATGCCGTGAGTAAAATCTTCATCCTCCATTCATGTTTATACTCAAAGTTACATCTTCATGTAGAACGAAATTGTAAAGTATTTTTTTTAGAGATAAAGCTCTTGTTTTTCTTACCCTGTTAGTTTAGAACACTACAATAATAGGTGTGAGACTTCTCGAATGAAAGGAATACAAGTTTGTACATTGAATTTTGCTATTACATAAATCTTTTTTTCTTTATCATTTATTTAATAATTATTTTATTATTTTAATAAAGTTAATTTTAGGTTGATAAGAAAGAAGACCGAGATATGACCGTTGTAACGTCCAGAATTTTGTAATATAGTTTAATTATTAATAGAAGTGATTACTTGGATTTTCCTGTGTTGTTATTTATTATTATATATATACAGGGTGATGAGAATATATGTGTATGCTGGTATTAGAATGAAATTTTGGCTAAGTGTTCTGGTGCAGGGTGTTCTCGCTGTAACGAGAGGGACCTGGGAGGAAGGCGTGAAACTGTCGCATTGTTGTTGTAGCGAGAGTGTGTCGCTGTAGCAACAAAGCAATAGTTTGGGGTGCAGTTTTGCTGTAGTGAGATTTTGTAGAAACTATGGTGCAATTTTCTCTGATATTTTCACTGTAGCGAGGGAGGGTATCGCTGCAGCTAGGTATCTCGTTGTAGCGAGAGTGTCGCGACCAGAAGAAGATTTAAAGGAATTAGGGTTTGGGGAAGCGTTATTTCTCACTTTCCCTTCAAGATTTCTTCAATTCTTTCACTCCCAAACCCTATTCTACCGATTAAATTGTCTCCAAAGTCGTCGTGTTAGGAACACTTAGAGGTGAGTTTCCATGGTTAGGGTTTATGATTTCTCATCCCTACTCACTGTTTTCTCAGTTTTCCTAGGTTTTCATGGGGTTCTTCCATGTATTTAGGTCAAAGTTCGTGTGAGGGAGCGTCTATCTTGTTGATTTAGTGTGTGGGTCTTCATTTGAGGTAATAGGGGACTCTACCCTATCTTTTTGTGTTTAAATTACCATTTATTTCGTTGAATGTTGTGATGTGACTGAGATAAAGAGTAGGAAATGTGTGATTTGAGGGAAATTATTGTGTGTTTGGAGTGAAATGTGAATTGATTGTGGGCTTGACATACCCTTGATTGAGAATGTGTGTGAGCATGTTGACTTGTTGATGATTGAATGGTGTAAATGAATATGAATGACCTATTGGTATGTTATGTGTGGAATAATGGCATATATGCCAAGTATTGTGAATGAATTATGTGTTAGAATTTTCTTAATCCATTATGTAATTTTCGTTGTGATATGACTATTATGAAATTACCGTTTCCCATTAGATCTTGAATTACGTTATTCTCACTACACAATATATGGTTTTCATACAATTAAGGGTTTAGAGACCACTAATCTGAATCCATTGTTCATTGATGTTACCTCTCTCTTTGATGTTGTTGATCCCTTTGTATTTTTCTCAACTCTTCCTCCCTCTTTTAGCTCCTCTCGGATGGTTGAGAAAAAGTTCATTTCCTTACGTTTATTTAGATACCGTAAAAGTGATAGAAAATAGAGAATGTCGTAACCCCTATTTGGTAACTGCTCTTTTATTTATCTGAAAGAAAGGGAAGAGTTTCCTCATAATTGTATTTACAGTTATACTATCTATGACTCTATATTTTATATTTAACTACCATCATATTAAATCATTAATTAGAGTCATGCTATAAGTTACATAGGCCACAATAATAGGATTATTAAAATAATCTAACAATCTTCCACTTGGCCTATGTGACTACTTGAAGATTCAATAAACTGTAAGTGCGCATATCATTGATAATATCAAGTTATCATCTTTTAATGATTTAAGTTGATCAGATTATGGCTGTCACAAGTCATTTAATGACATGATTCCTTCCAAGTATCACAGAACCAACTCAAATCAAAATAGCTTTAATCAGTCATACTACAGACTGTAACTCTATTGTGTTTTTAACACTCAACCTGTTATCAAACTCAAACCATACATGTACATTAACACAATTTAGATAACAAGTAAACAAGCAGAAATAATACTTTTATTGAATTCCCAAAATGTCTACAATAATATGAGCAAAACAATTTAAACACATATATGTGAATCACACAATCATGCTAAAAAGGACTTGTCTATAATGCCCATTCTACCAACATGGCCAAAAAACGTTTTAGGGGGCAATCCCTTAGTTAGCGGATCCGCTATCATTAAATCAGTACCAATATACTCAATAGACACTTTCTGTTTCTGCACTTCTTCTTTCACTGATATATATTTTAAGTCCATATGTTTTTCTCCCTTTGAATACTTATCATTCTTAGAGAAGAAGACAACTACAAAATTATCACAGTACATTCTTAGCGGCTTTTCTATACTATCAACAATATCAAGCCCTAAGACAAAGTTTTGAAGCACAAGGCATGAATAGTGGTCTCAAAGCAAGCCACAAATTCCGCTTCCATGGTAGACATAGCAATAATGGACTCCTTTCCGTTCTTCCATGAAATCGCACCTCTAGCCAACAAGAAAAAGTAGCTAAAGGTCGATTTCCTTAAGTCTACACATCCAGCATAGTCTGAATCTGAGTAGCCAACCACTTCTAGGAGACTAGATCTCCTATAAGTAAGCATGTAATCCTTTGTGCCTTGTAAATACCTAAGGACTTTCTTTGCAGTCTTTCAGTGGTCCATTTTGGGATTACTTTGATATTGGCCTAACATTCCAACAGCAAAATTGATATCAGGCTGAGTGCATGTCTGAACATACATTAAACTCCCGACTACTGATGCATAGGGAATAGATTCCATTGCTTTTCGCTCCAACTTATTCTTGGGACACTGCATTTTACTAAACTTGTCTCCCTTTTGAATTGGAACTACCCCTGATGAGCACTTTTCAATTTTGAATCTCTCTATTACTTTGTTGATGTAGCCTTTTTGAGATAATTCCAGTAATCCTTGTGATCTATTATGGAATATTTCTATTCCAATCACATAGGAAGCCTCACCTACATCCTTCATCTCAAAGTTCATAGAGAGAAACTCCTTTACATCATGCAACAACCCAACATCATTAATAGCAAGAAGAATATTATCAACATACAAGACTAAAATGATGAACTTGCTCCCACTGACCTTCATTTAGATACACCGGTCAACAATGTTCTCTACAAAATCATATGACGTGATGGTATCATTGAACTTAAGATACCATTGTCTGGAAGCCTATTTCAACCTATATAATGATTTCTTTAACTTACACACTAGACTTTCTTTACCTGCGGTCAAGAAGCCATCAGGCTGGTCCATATAAATTTTCTCTTCCAAGTCACCATTCAGAAAGGCGGTCTTTACATCCATTTGGTGAAGTTCTAAGTCATAATGAGCCACCAAAGCCATAACAATTCTTAAAGAGTCATTCTTTGAAACCGGAGAGAAAGTCTCTTTATAGTCTATGCCATCCTTTTGAGTGTACCCTTTAGTAACAAGTCTAGCCTTGTATCTCTCAACGTTGCCTTTTGAGTCACGTTTGGTCTTAAAGACCCACTTGCAACTGACTCATTTTGAACCTTTAGGCAACTCGATTAGATCCCATACCTTATTGTCACTCATTGATTTTAACTATTTTTTCATAGCATTCAACCACTTTTCAGAATTGTAACATTCCATGGCTTGCTTAAATGAGACTGGATCCTCATCAATACTCAAGTCACATTCATGCTCAAGTGAGTAAACTACATAGTCATTCGAAATAGCAGATCTTTTCCTTATAGACCTCCTCAATGTAATCTCTTGTGGTTCACCTTCCTCTTGTTCATTTATGACTTGCGCATTGTCAGCTGGTTCATCCTCTATATGTTGTTCTTATGGGTTTGGAACATTAACTTGTTGTCTCCTTATGTTGTGTGACTGTGATACAACAAGAGGAACAACAACTTGAGAAGAGACACCAACTACAGGAGTTTTCGCACGTGTCTCTTTAATTTTCACCTTTCGTGTTTCACAACTCCTACTAAACTGACCATTTTCAATGAACCTTACATTTCCAGACTCAATTATTCTCATACTATGGTTAGGACAATAGAATCTATACCCCTTTGATTTTTTAGGATAACCGAAGAAATAACCACTAATGGTTCTAGCATCAAGCCTTTTTTCATGTAGATTATACACTCTTACTTCTGCTGGAAAATCCCAGACATGAAGATGTCTTAAACTGAGTTTCTTTTCTATCCACAGTTCATAAGGAGTTTTTGGAACTGCTTTACCAAGAAACTCTGTTAAGCAGATACTTAGCGGTCTTTAATGCGTACAACCAAAAAGACATAGATACAGAACTGTAAAGCAACATACTCCTAACTATTTCCATGATAGTACGATTTTGCCTTTCAATCACACCATTTTGTTGTGGTGTACCAGGCATAGTATACTGTGCACATATGCCTCGACTTTCTAGAAGTTTCACAAATGGACCTGAACATTATCCACTTTCAACATATTTCCAATAATATTCACCACCTCTATCTGACGTCACAATCTTTACCTTTCTATCTAGTTGTCTTTCCACCTCATCAATGAACACCTATAAGACATCTACTGATTGATATTTTTCATGCAACACATACAGATAACAATAACGTAAGTAGTCATCAATAAAGGTAATAAAATATCTTTCACCACCCCAAGATGGGATGTCAAACGAACCACAAATATCAGTGTGTATCAACTCTAAGAGTTGATTGCTTCTTGTGGCTGGATTCTTTGATGTGTGTTTGGTTTGTTTTCCTTTAATACAATCCACACATACATCCCAGTCAACAAAATCCAATTGAGGTAAAATTTCACTTTTCATTAACCTCATCATTCTTTCTTTGGATATGTGACCTAACCTTTGATGCCACAAAAAAGCAGAGCATTCATTACGCACATTCAAATTACTACTAACAACATTCTCAACATGAAACAGAGATTCAACAAATTTAACATTAAGATTGAAACGATATAAACCATCAATTAATGTATCAGATCCAAAATAGTATAAGTGTTTATACAAAGAAAAGGTAACGTTTCTAATCTTAAAATTAAAACCAAATTCATCCAACTTTGCAACAGAAATCAAATTTCTAGCATATTCAGGAACATAATGACACTTTTCTAGATCTATGCAACAACCAGTATGCAAGATCAATCTGTAAGTCCCTATTCCTTCTATCCATGCCTTCATTCTGTTCCCCATGTACAAGAACTTTTCAGTTCTGCTTATGGGCTGGATCGAAAGAAATCCCTACATTACATATGACACATGAGTAGTTGCACCAAAATCTAACCACCAGGTATTTTTAGGTACCTCAATAAGATTTGATTCAAAGCATACTGAAACAAAATATATACCTTTCCTTTTGAGTCAAACCTTTCTCTTCGAAAAATCTTTCTTGAAGTGGCCAGTCTTCTTGCAGAAGAAGCATCTCTGGCCCTTCTGGATTCGGCCTTCACGAACCTTTAATAAGGCCTTATCCTTCTTGTCTTTTTTATCTAGCTTAGCCTTGCTACTACTAGCCCCTTCATGAAATGTGAGATGGACAGAGTGTTCTTTCACCTTCTTCAGCCTCCCTTCCTCCTGAACTAGCATGGCCTTAATCTCCTGTATGTTCCATTTATCCTTAATGGTGTTGTAATTCACTTGGAACTGACCAAACTCAGGAGGGAGTGAGTTCAAAATGAACTGTACTAGAAAGAATTCATTTACCTCCATGCCTATTGATTTCATTTTTTCCACTTGATTGATCATGTCATTCACATGGTCATGAATGGGCCATGACCAATCAAACTTCTTAGTACTCAGCTCAGTCAATAGGTACCTGAAACGGACTTGTCAGTAATGTCTGATTGTGCATAATTTTTTACCTTTACCATAAATTTCCTAGCATTTTCAATCTTTGGCATTGATGGCTTCACATTTTCAGCCATAGTCATTTTCAGCAAGCTCAAGCTCAATCTGTTCGACCTTTCCCAAGCTTCACGAAGAGTCTTTTCCTCTTTAGTATTGGTCTCTGTGATGGTTACAGGCTCTTGTTCCATAATGATTGCTAGGTCTAAGTCCATTACACCTAGTTGGAATCGAACTTGTTTAGCCCAATCATCATAATTGAGCCCATTGAACTTGACTATGCCATTGCTCATGCCATACGTATTCATAGGGGCTGAAATATTTAATACATGCTTAAACATTTATGCTTTGAATAAACTTAATAGATTTAGATATCCAACCATTATCAATTATGCATCTAAGTTTACCTTTGAGTAACTCCTAAATACACAACTTTAATCGACAACCAGTCACTCAAACCAATATGTAAGTTATCTTTAGATATACAAGCATATTATGAAGTGCTTACACATCTCCTTAATGTCATTAATCATATGCAATGATCCACATTTGGGCAATCTCCTAGCATTATAATTAATGAGCTAAATTATTCACCCTTTATGTCACCATATAGCATCAAGCAATTTTGAACAATTTACAACACACAATTAAATGCTTAAAGAACTTTTAAAGCCAGGCCACTTTGGTGACTAACAAGCTACCCTTAAATTAAGCATTAAATTGTGAAGTTCTCATTATGATAATATAATTTAGAATTGATTAACTTGTGAATTTAATCACTTTGGTGAGTAAAATTCACTTTGATGTAATTCTAAAATTATCTATATATTTTGTGACTTATATTCCTTATTTTGCTGAAAAATTACTATGCATGACTGTGCTTTTACTTGATGCATGGTCGTGCTTTGATGATGCATGGCTGTGCTTCCATTATTCAAGGTTGTGCTTCGTTGAAGCATGACCGTGCTTGTTCCTGATACGTGGCCCTGCTCCCTGATGCATGGCCCTGCTCACTGATATATGGCCCTGCTTGTATTACAGATTCAAAATCCAATGTTTCTAACTTCCAAAACCTTAGAGTTTTCAATTATTGATCCAAAACAATTATTTAACATAAAAAATATGTCAATCTATCATATAAAACACCTAGGGTTCATGTAATTTGGGAAAAACTTTAATGGAGAACCAATCTCTTATGAAGAATCAACGAAATTCACAACCTTACTCTGATGCCAACTGTTAGAATTTTCTTAATCTATTATGTAATTTCCATTATGATATGACTATTATGAAATTACCGTTTCCCATTAGATCTTGAATTATGTTGTTCCCACTACACAATATATGGTTCTCATACAATTAAGAGTTTAGAGACCACTAACCTGAATCCATTGTTCCTTGATGTTACCTCTCTCTTTGATGTCGTTGATCCCTTTGTATTTTCCCCAATTCTTCCTTCCTCTTTTAGCTCCTCTCGGATGGTTGAGAGAAAATTCCTTTCCTTGCATTTACCGTGAGCACACTTAGATGCCGTAAAAGTGATAGAAAATAGAGAATGTCGTAATCCCTATTTGGTAACTGCTCTTTTATTTATCTGAAGGGAAAGGGGAGGGTTTCCTTATAATTGTATTTACAATTATACCCTTTATGACTCTATATTTTATATTTAACCACCATCGCATTAAATCATTAATTAGAGTCATGTTATAAGTTACATAGGCCACAATAATAGGATTATTAAAATAATCTAACATTATGGGCCTGTGTGCCGTGTACTGTAAATGAATGTGGGCCTCTGTGCCGTGTAATGTGAAGGAAGGATAAACTGTTATAGGACTTAGATTGTATTTTGAAATTATGATGTAACTAAATTAGTCCTATAACAGTCTTTGATATAAATTTGTAATCCTTTATTATTTTGAACTGTTTTATGAAAATCTATTATGGAATCTTTTTATTTAAATGAAAATTTTTTATTACTCCTATTTTGTGAAATTATTACTTAAAAATTAATTTAAGGTGTTACAAGCGCATGACAGCCTAAACACACATCCGCTATCATGCATCATTCATAGTCCATTTCTTCTTCTTTTTTCTTTGTTAGTTTGTTACTTTTTCTTTACAATTTTACCTTATTTTGTTTGGGAAAAATCATTTTTGAACTTAACGGTTCACAAAATAAAATTTGAGCTATTTTAATTTTATTTATTTATTTATTTCTTTACACTTTCGTCTAAAATTATTATTAAATTTGGTTTGACTTTCTTTTTTAAAATTTTTTTATTCTGTTATTTAATTTATGTCATATTATTATTATTATTATTTACTTTTCATTTTTTACACTTTTTTAATATATATATATATATATATATATATATCTTACTTATTATTTTTAATTTTTTTTATTATTTTATGTATTTTTTAAATTTAATTATTTAAAGTCACTTATTGATTAACCTAAAAAATAGTGATAATGTAGTTATTCTCACGTGATTATTTATTTTTATGTAATTTCTTGGTTTGTATTTTAATTATTTATTTATTATTTTATTATATTGCATAATCTCATAATGTTGGTGTAATTTAATTTTACGATTATTGAATTATGTTTTTCTAATTTATTTTGTTAAATAATTAAATAATAATATAATAGTATCAATTTATAATATTAATGTATAGCTTCTTTATCATCATGTATTATAAATTGATAAAATATATGTGTACCTATGTTAACAAGACTTTATACAATATTAATTTATCATGTATTGTCCTTAATTAATTAGTTAATCATCTTAACAATTAATCAAGATATATTCTCTTTCTAATTACTAACTTACAAATTAATTAACTAATTTTAATCTAAATTATTTTATTCATAAAATAATTTATAATGCTAATATGTAGCGACTCTACCTTTATGCGTTGTAAATTATCAAAAATCTATGTGTACCAATATTAACTTAGGTTTTAATAATATAAATTTATCAAATAAAGTTTTAATTTTTTTTATTAAATAAGCATCTTCTTTAATCAATTCAAAGATTTCTTTTTTTATTAAAATAAAATTAATTTCATATTTTAAAATTTCTTAAGTCATATTTCTAATTTTGATAAATTAAATAACTAAACATTTCCTTAATTATTTATACAAATTTCTATAATATTGAGATGTAATTTACATTGCCTTTGATTATCGAAAAAATTATGAAAGATTTATATATAGCTTACACTATCTTAAATTCTCTTAACATAAATCATCAAATTTAAATAAATTTAAACTTTTTATTTACTTATTTATTTACAAATATTTCTTATTTTATTTTAATGATTTGCAATGTATTTGTGTGATCTCTCTTTACCTTCTATATTGTTTATCGTAGGATACGTATATAATCGCGTTATTTTATATCTTAAATATTATCTTATAAATTAATTTAAATCTCAAAATAAATTTTCTTTTACCTAACATAATTTTAATCAACAAATTTTAAAATTTTTATGGTAAAACTACATGATTTTGAGTTCTTCATTGCCCTAAGAGATACGTAAAAACATGAACTAGTCTTGTTGAGTCAAAATAATTTTCAGAATAAATTTTCTTTGTTAAGATATCAAACAATATTTCAATAAATAATTTTTCTTTATCTAAAATAAAAATAAAAAATATTTATTGTTTAGGGTTAAATAAATATTTTTTAAAATTAGAATAAATTTAGATAGTTAATTTAAGGTAACTGTTTTTAGACAGACGTTGTAGGATGCTAATACCTTCTCTATATGTAAATGACTCTCAAACTCATTTTTAGTTTCAAAGATCATATTATTTTAAAAAAATTTCTAAGGTTTTCTTAATATAAACTTTGGTGGCGACTCCTCTGATGATGTTTTTCTTAAATACCTTTTTCCCATACTGTTGTGACTGCACAATTACAACAACTTTCAATTTATATAAATATCACAATAAGAAAAAAGTAAAGAAATGAACCAATTTTGTCAAGACAAAATACCTTCTTTTGTAGGTGACATAAATGGAAATTAAAAGTTCAATCATCTATAAGTAGTTCTATCTCCTTTTATAGCAAGTAAATAAAAAGTAAAAGTGTCTCATTTTGTAGGGAGCACAAATAATAAAAATGCCTCTTGATATAGACAATAAGAATACTAAAGGTGTCGACTTTTTTAGGCAGTAAATGACAAAAAGTGAAAGTGCATCTCACTTTAGGTAATAAGAACAATAAATTAAACCACCTTCGTCTTTAGGCCGTAAATGATAGAAAAATAAAATAGTCTCCCTTTGTAGGTGAGACGTCCCTATTCCAAATAATTCCATCTCCTTTGTCATATTCCTTTTAAGTAAATTTTCAAGTCTAAAATTTTCTTTAGTAACTTTTAATAGATTTAATTAAAACTTTCTCTTTTATACAATAGTACTAATATCATAAAGTGACATAATATCATAGTGCTAAATAGGTTACAGACTATTTTATTTTTTCCTAACATATTTAATACATAATAATAGAACCAAGAGGTCTACATAGTAACCCTTAAACACATAATTTACATAATAGATAAACAAGCTACGACAATAACAAGCTATTCCTTAATCAGCTCATTCCCTACTCCTATAGTCCACTTGGAGGAGAGTCATTGTACATCCATAACATTGTTAAAGAACACAAACAAAGAAGGGGTGGTATGTAAAAATTGATTACTGGGCAAGTGCACCTATTGTCAAAGTAATATTGCGAAAAAAAATAGAGTACCAAGTGTCGTATCCACATGGACTGTTACTAAGAATTTCTTCCTTGATTACCCAATTGTTAATGAATATGAGCAAGAAAGTATATTGAAAAATTCGCTGAACTAGGAGAATAACAAATTAAAAGAAATGGATTTCTATGATAGTAAACCTAGGAAAGTATGACTAAGTGTATTCAAGAAAAATAAGTGAGTATCTCGATTATAAATCCTCTTAAGTGTCCAATTAACTGGAATTCTCCTTCAACTACTTAGTTCTAGTCTCTTGTTGTTGCAGGAATTCCTGAAATAAACCAATACCTTTTTTAAGGATAATGATTCCTAACCTTCGGTTGATTAATCGGAATGTCTTCCTTAATTAGTTTCCCTAGGTTGCATTAAGTTTATTATGAATTCCATAATTAGGGTTATTTCTAATACAGAGAACTCACATCTTTCTATCTCTAGAAATACATTCAAGTCATTTTAATTGAGCAATGGTAAATTCATGCAGGATTTTTACTCAAAATCAAACAAGAAAATAAGATAGGAAATAATTAATACTATTCAATTAAACTCAAGAGAAGAGAACATGAAATAGCATTAAGAAAAATTCCAGAAGAATTGATCACATAGGATTCATTAAGTTTAGATACTCAAAGGAAAATTAAAACCTAAACATGTAGAAACTACAATTACAAAAGAAAGAAATTAAAAATCTTAATTGCATCCTCCCAGCGGCACTAACTCTTTCTTTCCCAAAAACGGCTCCTCCCTAGGTTGTTGTGCCAAGTTTTCTTTTATATCAATGGTCCAAGGGCTCATCTTGTCATAGAAGTTTAATTATGACGTAAGTTATGTAACACCTCAAATTTAATTTCAATAAATAAAGAATTTGCAAATTTTTAAAATAATAAAATTTCTATTTTCAATCCAAGTTCATTAAACATTTCAAATACAGAAAGGGTTTACAAATTATATCGAACAGTTGCTGTAGGACTTATATCAAATGCAACAGTTTTCAAAATAATATTCTAAGCCCTATATCAGTTCCATCCACCCCTTCACTGAGCCCGATGCTGATCGTCTTAATTACCCGAAAAATGAATGTAAGGGTGAATACTCTACACTACCAAAACACACTAGTGGGCATAGAGTCTCACCTCCAAATCCAATTCAATACATTTATGTAGAACCAAACACAGACAACATTATCATTCAAAATCGATGCACACATGGCACTAACTGCATTTCACATTCAATAAACACAATTAACAACAATCCCATGGATATGCACACCAGTCACATTCACATTGACACTGTGATCACAGATTTACACTATGAATGGTCGTGGGTTACCCCCACCTCACGGATACCACGTGGGCAGTCACGGCTCGCTCAACAAAGGTAATGGTCAGAGGTCTAATCAGGAAGAGAGTGTGTGGCCTGTGGTGCACCCGTTCCACAGTCAGTGCCAGTACCACTTCCTCTTCCCCAAGGTATTTCTACCGTCCTCATTTCCCAAACCCCCAGTGTATCGCTGAACCATTCACAGCACATTACAACAGCGTTGCACGCCCCAGTCACACACATTTCAATATACGACACATAGCCCACAATTAACAGTTCACGGCACTAGGCCCATATTTCATTTTCACAGCACACACAGCACATAGCTCTCAATTTATTCAAGACACAGGGCCCTTAGCCTATTTCCATTTATATTACACGGCCCTCGGGTCCACATTTTCACACAATATGCCGGAGGTCAGACACCTCCAGATTCAACCCAATTCGTACAATTCATCAATACACATAAAAGAGTAGGGTAGAGTCTCCCCTTACCTTGGATTGAAGACCCACGTCCGAACTCAACCACGAAAATGCTCCCCACACGGTTTTCGACCTAAACACGGAAGAATTCCATGAGAACCCCGAAAATCACCCAAAATCAGAGAAAGGGAAGAAAAACTTGAAACATCCTAATTCTCAGTACTCGTGGTCTGCTAAATTTTGACAAAACCTTTGTCAAAATTTAAAATAAAATAAAAAATTAAATTATTAGGAATTATTTAATGTGACTTTAGAGTTTTATATTCATTAGATAATTTGTGATTTTCTAGAATTTTTCTGGAATTTTTAGGAAATACTTAAAATTACCTTATTTTGCAGGAATCTTAGCAAAAATAAATAAATTTTCAAACTGAATTTAATTCTATAGCAAACAAAGCCGTAAAATTTTAAAAATTTTACGAGAGGCTAATAATATTAGAAAGATCTTGGAAAGTAAATTTTTACAATGAAATTTGATAAATTTCAAAATTTTATTTTTCAGTACATCTAATACACAGACAAGAAACGAACCGATCCGAGAGCAATTTGAGTGAATTAAAATTTTAGTGACTATCCCAGTATTATTCTAAATATTCTACTATTTTTTTTTATAAATTTTCTCTACCTGTTAAACTGAAAAAAGAAATATACATTTGCAAAAGTGAAATTTTTAAGTTAAAAAAAAAAGATAAAGTAATTAAATTTTTACTTTTAAAAAGTGATTGAGAGAGAGATATATCTTCTACAAGCTTCCCGTAAGTTTTTTTTCATTTCTCTCTCAAATACACTACTCACCTTCAAGCTTGATTTTGAGGGCCAAAATTTGATCTTTTTGAAAAGTTTCAAGAGGTAAACTTGTTACCCTTATCCTCCTCTACACTTGTATGGTTTTATTTTTTTTAAAATGGTGTTATTTAATTTTTCCTTCTTACTTGGATGAGCTTGAATAGGAATGGGAAGGGTGTTATCTTGCTTTTATTGTTGTGGTTTTACATCTAGGATACTAGAATCATGCTTGAAATGGAAGATTAGAAGTGGTTGAGCTAAAAACCTAAGAATCCAAATTCGCAGGTCACTGTTCACTAAATTCTGGGATTTGTATGGACTTAATTAGGAGTTTATGTCTTCATGAAAGTTGTATCCCTTTTAATACTTGAAATTTAGCCACTGATTTCACCTCAAACGGATATTTGTAACTCAAGTTATGTCCATTTTACTAACAGGTGTTCTAGCTGTCACCTTAGGAGGTTGCCCTGTTCTAACAGTCACAGATTTTGATTTACTGGGACTTATTAGTGCTCATAAAAGTTGTAGGAAATTGTATGCGTGAAATTTAGAAATTGGTTTCATGTCAATATCTTATGTGTAGCGTGAGATATGACCATATTACTAAGGTATGTTCAGAGTGTTAGTGTAGTTGATCCCTGTCAGAAACAGCCACTGTAACCTGAAAAATGGAACTATTCTATAGGGTATTTGAACTTAATTACTTCATAAAATTTTTAGATAAATAAACCCTTAAAATTTAGAAACTGGTCTCATGTTAAAATATTAAGTATATCTTGAGTTATGGCAAAAACACTGAACCTTGTGCAATCTGCTCGAAAATTTCCCTGTCATGATTTTGATCAACTTTATTGCACAATCTATTTCGATTTAGACTTTGACCTCTACATCAATATTGTAGATAATTACGTTATTAAAATTTGAACTTTGACCTCATGCCAAAACAGTCTATATAACTCTAGAAAATTCCAAAGTACTGAACCTTGTTCATGCTTGCCATTAGGATTCTTCCTACTCTAAGTGTGTACTAACTAGGATGATGTTTTTAAGTTAAGTGTGGGGTAAATGTGAGCTTAACATATTAAAAATAAATAAATAAATTGGATTAATAAAATAAAGTGAGTTTAAATTCTCACGAGATAAAATCAGAGAACTATAAGGTTCTAACTAGCGTTTCATTAAGTGTATAGATTTCATCGGAAATCAACTTCAAACGTTAGAGAGAACAAACGTGGAAGTAACAGGTAAGGGGTGGGCTATGTAGTAAGGATTACAACATAAACTTATTTAACCTTATTTGTTGAAATTATCTAAATTTTGTTATGATTAATGATTGTGATTTCTTTATATGCTTAATTTTGATAATGGTTTGCTTATGTGTTTGGTGATGGAAATATATGTTTGATACTTCATTAAGACATAAATTGTGTTATATGATATGAGTCATCTTTGAGTGAGCATTTATGTGCAGGTTTTTTTTTTATAGGAAAGTTTAATGAAAACAAATTGAAATGATTGAATGATGGATTAAGAACTCTTATAATAATAATAAAAAAAAAACCACTTAGGAACTCATACATTATTCATCCGAAAATGGTATTTTGTGCAAAATGGGGAATCAGAGACTATGGACTCTGGGAATACGATGGGGAGGCCCTGAGGGAGGACTTAGGGATAGGAAGGGTAGTGGTTGGAAGCCCTAAAAGGCTCAGGCTTGCTACCTGTTGTCGGGGATCCCACTGTACAAACTCTCCTGTACCTGACTGTGCTCTTGCCGTATATCATGGTCAGTGAGCTACTAGGTTCATATTTGAGTGTAGATCTCAACAATTCCGTGGTTGGATTTCCATACCTAGTAGTATCAACTCCTGGCTACCCCAGCACTGATTTAAGAAACGATTCGGGCTCGCATGCATGGACATTTTAGAAAAACAAACTAAGATCATGCACTATCATCATCATTCATTGGAATGCGATTGATCTGTGAATGTTTATGATGTTTAATTTTAATGTGATGTATGAACTATTGCTCACCCTATCGCTGTTTCTATTTTCTTTATTTTTTTCTCTGTACCTGCGGTATTCATTGGATTACCACCTGTAGCAGAGAGAGATGGCCCAGATTCCACACCAAATGAATATGACGATCAGGCTCATTAGCCCGGAGCCACAGCGATGGCAGCACGATTGGGATAGACACACCCATACTTTTGCGGGCATCCTTACTATATTTTTTAGGAGAGTGGCAGGACCCGGAGGTGGTGTCCCTATTACCATAAGGACTAGACTAACCCTTGACTTAGATAATAATAATCCTTTTCAGCCCATACTACCACCAATTCCCCCTCCAGCTGAGGAGGAGGAAATGGATATTGATATTCCAGAGGATTATGATCCTTTGATCATCGATGAGTCTGAAGATATGGATTCAGAGTAGTACTGATGCTACTTTGTTTTTTTTTGTATAGTGGCGAAGGTTAGTCGTAGGTAGTATTTTGCTATACATAGGTCTTTATGATATCGGGTAGAAGTCACTCTTTTTGATTAGTTATGCTGCTCTGTAGGAAGTCATCTCCAGTGTTGCTTTTATTATTTTGAAGAACGGTAACTGATGTTTCATATGAATGTAATTATGTTGATAGGTGAAATGGTAAGTGAGTTCCTCAATTAACAGTGTTGTGTAGTGCAGAGAATTTACTAACCATTTTACCCTTTGTATTACTGTAAAAAGGATATCTAAATATTTATGAAAGTTTACCTTAAGTACTTTATAAAGTGACAAAATTCTGAAATGTGTTATTATGTATGAAGGGAACATTATTAGTATATATATATATATATAAATCAAAGCACTAATTCCCTAATTGGGAGTTTGTAAATCAACAGATGGTACAAAACTGAAACCCTAACCTTTTAAAACTCACCTCCAAGCGTTCCCTACACGAATCCAAGCTCCAATCTCGCTCCCGAACGACTTTGGAGGCAATTAGTCGGTGAAAACGGGTTTTGGGTTGAGAGGATTGAAGAGATTTGGGAGGGAATTTGAGAAATGAACCTCGAATCCCTAAACCCCCTTTTAAAACCCCTCTGATCGCGACACTCTCGCTACAGCGAGATATTCTCCCCTCGCTGCAGTGACACGCCCTCTCGCTACAGCGGAAAAACCAGAGAAAACTGCACTCTGGTTTCTGCAGAATCTCGCTGCAGCGAGACCCTTTCGCTACAGCGAGACTGCACCCAGAAATGCACCCCAAAATTGTCGCTCTCTCGCTACAGCGAGAAGGCGACACTTCTAATCCTTCCTCCCAGGGCCCTCTCACTACAGCAAGGATCCTCTCGCTGCAGCGAGAGCAACCTAGTATCTCGCTCTGCACTCAACCCAACCAGTCATACATATACACATATATACATACACATAAACATCATTTTTCAATACATCAACACACATGAAAATACCTTTATTTGTATACAATTATCAATAATTAAGATTACAAAATTCAGGGGTTACAACTCTCCCCTCTTTTAAGGAATTTTGTCCCCGAAATTCAACCAAATACACACATATTACAAAAACAACCCCGGGTACAGTTCTCTCATTCTACTCTCCGTTTCCCATGTGGCATCTCCCTCATCACTATAGCTCTAAATCACCTTCACCAATGATATCTCTTTACCCCTCAACTGTTTAACACAGTGATCAGCAATCCTCACCGGGTATACGTCATACGACAAGTCCTCTCTTACTTGAACCGGGTCAAGATCAATCATATGGGAAGGATTCGGCACATATTGCCTAAGTTGCGACACATGGAACACCGGATGTATATTCGAGAGATTCGGAGGCAATGCAATCCGATATGCAGCAGAACCAATCTTACTCAGTACTTCGAACGGTCCAATGAACTTAGGAGACAGCTTCCGAGATTTTAGAGCTGTCCCCACTCCGGTTACAGTTGAGACTTTTAGAAATATGTGGTCACCCACCTGAAACTCCAACGACTTCTGCCTTCTATCAAAATAGCTCTTCTGTTGATCCTGGGTTGCCTTCATTTTATCTCTGATCATTCTAATTTGCTCATTCTGCCTTTGGATCATATCTGGCGCACACAAAGTCACCTCTCTGGTTTCATACCAACACAACGGAGTTCTGCACCTTCGCCCATACAAGGCCTCAAACGGTGCCATTCCAATGCTAGCATGGTAACTGTTATTGTACGTGAATTCCACTAGCGACAAGCACTCTTCCCAAGTCCCCTGTTGCTCGAGCACACAAGCCCTCAACAAGTCTTCCAGGGATTGGATGGTCCGCTCAGTCTAACCATCAGTTTGTGGGTGATAGGCTGAGCTCAGCTTCAACTTAGTCCCCAACGCCCGTTGCAAGCTCTCCCAAAACCTCGAGGTAAACCTCGGATCTCTATCTGACGCAACACTAGTCGGTACTCCATGCAGCTTGACTATCTCTCGCACATACAACTTCGCAAGTCGCTCCAATTTATACCTCATGTTGATCGGGAGAAAGTGTGCAACCTTGCTTAATCGATCTACTATCACCCAAATGACATCATGGTTGTTCCTGGTCTTAGGCAACCCAGAAACAAAGTTCATAGAGATTCCAACGGCTGTAACAACCTAGGTGGACGCTGGTGCTCTACCTTCGCTTTCTGGCAAGTTAGGCATTTAGTCACATATTCAGCCACATCTCTCTTCATACCATTCCACCAAAAACTCTTCCGGAGATTCTAATACATTTTAGTTGCACCGAGGTGAAAACTCATCTTGCTCTTATGTGCTTCCTCAAGCACCATTTGTCTCAGCTCATCCACTTGAGGAATGCACACTCTGTTTTGGAACTTAATCACCCCGTTCTCATCACGGTGGAAATCCAAGTCCTTTCCCTCATCCTTCTGTCTCATCATGTCTTGTAGGAAAGCAGCTCCCTGCTGAGCATCTCGGACGTATATCAGAAAGTCGTTGTGAATCATCGTCGCTCTAAGATATAGACTCCCCAGCCTCACCTCCATGGCCAAATTCATGTCCCAAAATTCCTCAATTAACTCCATTTCTTTCACCATCATTGCTGCCACGTGCAATGATTTCTGGCTCAATCCATCGGCTACCACATTTGCCTTGCCAGGGTAGTAAGACAATGTGAAGTCATAGTCCTTGAGAAATTCCATCCATCTCCTCTGCCGCATATTCAGCTCTTTGTGATCAAACAAATACTTCAAGCTTTTGTGATCACTGAACACCTCAAACCTCGCTCCATATAGGTAGTGCCTCCACACCTTAAGGGCAAAAACCACCACGGCTAACTCTAGATCATGTGTCGGATAGTTGACTTCATGCGGGTGCAACTGCCTCGAGACATAGGCGACCACTCGCCCATCTTGCATCAAAACACGACCAAGCCCTTGCCCGGATGCATCATAATACACATCAAACTTCCGCCTCGGGTCAGGTAGAGCCAACACCAGCGCCGAAGTCAATCTTATTTTTAGTTCCAAGAAACTAGCTTCACACCCCTTGGTCCACTTGAACTCCTTTCCTTTACGGGTCAGCTTCGTCAAGGGCAATGCTAGCTTGGAAAACCCCTCAATGAGTTTCCTATAATAGCCCACTAATCTTAGAAAACTGCGCACCTCTGTTACATTCGTCGGCCTCGGCCACTCAGCGATTTCTTCCACTTTTGCAGGGTCCACCATGATCCCTTCCTTCGACACTACATGCCCCAGAAATTGGATCTCTGACAATCAGAACTCACACTTGGAGAATTTCGCATACAGCTGTCTCTCTCTCAAAATTTGTAAGACAATCCTCAAGTGCTCAGCATGTTCTTCCTGAGTTTTTGAATAAATTAGGATGTCGTCAATGAACACCACCCAAACTTATCCAAAAACTCGTGGAAGATCCTGTTCATGTAGTCCATGAACACCGCAGGCACGTTGGTCACCCCAAACGACATCACCAAGTACTCATAGTGACCATACCGCGTCCTGAACGCCGTCTTAGGTACATCTACATCTTTCAGCGGATTTGATGATATCCCGATCTCAAATCGATCTTCGAAAACACTGCGGCTCCTCTTAATTGGTCCATCAAATCATCAATCCTCGGAAGTGGGTACTTGTTCTTGACTGTCACCTTATTCAGCTGCTGGTAATCCACACACATTCTCATGCTTCCATCCTTCTTCTTGACCAAGAACACTGGTGCTCCCCACGGTGACACACTCGGTCTCACAAACCGTTTCTGTAACAAGTCTTCTACTTGCTTCTTGACCTCTGCCAATTCTACTAGTGACATCCTGTAAGGTGCCACAGAAATCGGACTTGCTCCCGAAATGAGGTCAATAGCAAACTCTATTTTCCTCTCAGGCGGTAACTCAGAAACATCTTCGGGGAAAACCTCCAGGAAGTCCCTCACCACCAGAATATACTCCGGCTCAACCACATTTTCTGCATCCATCAAAAACATCACCATAAAAGCCTTGACGTTTACCGTGTTCTCCCATGCACCTTGGCTCATAAGTCTTGGAACCTCTACAATTGTTGCCCCGAAGATCAAGGTCTTCTCCCTACAGTTCAGCAACACATGGTTGGCAGCAAGCCAATCTGTACTGAATAAAGGTCAACACGGTCCTACTGGTTGGTAAAGGAAACCGAGTACCTATTCAGTATAATAGGTCGGATACCCTTCGTCAGGATTAAAAGGTAATTAACCTAATTAAGGGTAATAATTAAAATATTATTTAAATTAAGAAAAGGGCCAAAAGTCAAGGCTGACTCAGCAGGCCCATTAGCCCATTGTAATGCCTATAAAAAAAAGGTAAGAAATGCAGGTAAAAGGTTGACTTATCTTTATTAAATAGCATTTATTGCTCAGAACCGAATCCTGACTTCAGCATCGGAGTGCCTTTTGCAGGTTCCCTTCCACGTCAACAGCAGTTAGAGAAACGTCAGCACGTCCACCGTGGGGCACGATTAGCCTCATTTTTTAGAATTAAACATAGCACTAACGAGAAGCCAGCAGGAAGGAACCTCTCGGCAACAAATGAAGGGTGTCACACCAGAGGAACCGATACCTGAAGTGGTGATGCAAGGAGGAACAGATGAGAGCATTTTAACTGTACTGAGGCAGCTTAGGGTAGAAATGACGGAAATGAAGAAGGAACGAGAGAGGGATGCATTGGAGCTTTCGGCTCTAAGAAGGGAAAATGCTAACCTAAGAGAAGAGATAAGGACACACATCCCCTCCCAAACTACACCCATCATCCGGGATCAGGAGGAATCCTCGGTGTTGTAAGAAAGGTCAAAACAAGTTTATCAATCTGTAGCCAAAAATGACCGAGATGATCTAGCGAACCAAAGCCCATTCGTTCACCATATTCTGGAAGCTAAGCTGCCTGATAATTGGAGAGGATTGGCAATAGACAAGTATGATGGTACATCTGATCTTGGAGAACATATGGATGTCTTTATAACCCAAGTCGGTCTGTACACAGAAAATGATGCTTTATGGTGTAGAATTTTTCCCACTTCACTCCGAGGGCCTGCACTCAGTTGGTTCACCCGACTCTCCCCTTTGTCCATCGACTCTTTTGCAACTCTCACAAGACGTTTCAACTTGCAGTTTGCCACAAGTCAACCTCATCCCTTAACATCTCTGGCCCTAGTCAATATTCGCCAAGAAAAGGGAGAACCACTTAGAGCATTCATGGAACGCTTTGGCAAAGCGACTTTTTTAATCCATAACTTGGAACCAGTGGTGGCTATACACCACCTCACAATAGCCTTAAAGCCAGGACCTTTTGTTAATAGCATCTGCAAAAAACCCCCCGTGGACCTAGACGAGTTAAGGAGTCGGGTTGCAAAGTATATGCAGATGGAAGAATTATCCGAATACCGAAACCAGGTACAAATAGACCAAGGGTCCAATTCAAAAAATACAGACAGGAGAGAAGCTTTCAAGGCTAGGCAGGGAAACGAGAGAAGAAATGAACTTGAAAGGCCGCCCCGGGGACCTAAGTATCCTTCCTACACTACGCTCAACACTAACCGGTCTAGAGTACTTGATCAGGCGTTGGCCATAGAAATATTGAGAATGCCTAGACGCGCCAACACTCCTCCTCAGGAAGATAAAAGTAAGTCTTGTCGATACCATCAGAACAGGGGTCACACTACCGAGGAGTGCAGCGCGCTGAAAGACAAAATTGAAGAATTAATCAAGGAAGGACATTTAAAAGATTTTGTACAGACAAATTCCATGGGGCAACCTAACAGAGGAAGAGACTGTTACCCTGAACCACCAAAGAGGTCTGACGACAAAAAATTTGAACGACATAGGAGCAGGTCCAGGGAACTCCCAACTAAAAGATATGATAAGCGAAAGAAGTATCCCAAAAGGGTCATTAACACCATAGCTGGAGGGTTCGCCGGTGGAGGACCTACCCATTCAGCCAAAAAGAGGCATCTCAGACATGTCCGTTCTGTTAATAATGTTTCATTGGGCAGCAAAATCCGGATCCCACCTATTACGTTCATTGACAATGACTTTCAAGGAGTCGATCCGGTGCAGGATGATCCCATGGTCATTAGTGTAGACATTCTTAATTGCACTGTTTGGAAAACACTAATTGACCAAGGGAGCTCGGCTGACATCTTGTATTGGAATATGTTTAAGCAATTAGGCATCTCTGAAGAAGAGATCAGAGAATATCACGAACTGTTAGTCAGTTTTTCTGGGGAACGAGTAGAGCCTAGGGGATGTATATTGACTTGTATACCTCGTTTGGATCAGAACATGAGGAAAAACGTATAAAAATTACTTATCTTGTAGTACATGCGAACACCTTCTATAATATACTACTCGGCAGACCATCCCTGAATAAATTGAAGGCCATAGTATCCACTCCGCACTTGGCCATGAAGTTTCCATCTGAAAGAGGCCGAATCGTTACAGTCCATGCTGATCAGAAAACAGCCAGAGAATGCTACTTCGCAAGCTTACGTATTAGACCCTTTCATGGGAATAGTCGAGATGTCAATATTGTATCTCCTCGGTTGGGAGAGGACTTAGATGTTGAACTTGATCCCAGAATGGATAAGGGATATTGGGTTGAGCCTAATGAAAACAAGCAACCTTTCCAACTTGGAGCAAAACTAGAACAAGTTGCTTATTTAGGAGTCGGTTTGAATGCATAAGAAAAGCAAATTTTTCAGGAAATGCTGCTAAATAACGCCGATTTGTTTGCTTGGACAGCCTCGGACATGCCTGGCATCGATCCAACATTTCTTTGTCAACACTTATCGGTCTACAAGGGGCCAAACCAATAGCTCAAAAGAAGAGAAAAATTGGTAGCGATAGAGCAAAGGCAGTAGAAGAAGAAACCGGCAAGCTACTACAGGCAAGCTTTATCTGAGAAGTCAGGTATTCAACATGGTTAGCCAACGTCGTCATGGTTAAAAAAGCCAACGGCAAATGGCGAATGTGCAAGGACTTCACGGACCTCAACAAAGCATGCCCAAAGGATGCATACCCCCTACCAAACATTGATACCCTGGTCGATGGTGCAGCCGGTCACAGAATACAGAGTTTTTTGGATGCTTATTCTGGATATAATCAAATATGAATGTATCCCTGGATGAGGAGAAAACGACATTCATCACAAATTCAGCAAATTTTTGTTACCGAGTGATGCCGTTCGGTTTGAAGAATGCAGGGGCAACATACCAGCGAATAATGAACAAAATTTTCGAGAAGCAAGTGGGTAAATGCATGGAGGTGTATGTGGATGACATGGTGATTAAATCCCTCGCATTGAAGCAACATCTTGACCACTTGAAGGAGGTATTCGGTGAAGCTAGGAAGCATGGTATGAGGTTCAATCCTGAAAAATGCACATTTGGTGTAGCTGGCGGTAAATTCTTGGGTTTCATGTTGTCCGAAAGGGGGATTGAGGCAAACCCCGATAAATGTAAAGCCATGATCGACATGGCCAGCCCTCAGAATGTCAAGGACGTTCAACGACTTGCCGGGCGGATTGTAGCCCTCGCTAGATTCTTGCCAATAATGGCAGAAAGGTCTCGGCCTTTCATTGAATTATTGAAGAAATCCTAAAAATTTGCTTGGTCCAACGAATGTGAGGACGCCTTCGTCCAATATAAACACGTGCTAGCAGCGCCACCTGTGTTAACAAAACCAAAAACTGATCAGGAAATGATTGTTTATTTGGCCGTGTCCGATAACGCCATTAGTTCGGTTTTACTTCAAGAAACACCTGAACCGGCTCCCGTATATTTCATCAGCAGAACACTTCAAGGTCCTGAATCCTAGTATCAATTAATGGAGAAAGTGGTACTTGCCCTAGTCCACACAGCTCGTCGGTTAAGACACTACTTTCAGAGTCATCGGAGGGTGGTACGTACAGATTGTCCAATGGCCAAAATTTTAAGGAAACCAGAATTGGCTGGTCAATTGGTAGCATGGACAATTGAACTATCTCAATTTGACATTCATTTTGAGAACCGACGCCCCTTTAAAGCTCAGGTGTTAGCCTACTTCGTCAATGAATTCACTGTACAATGACATACTACTTCAGACATGTGGAATTTGCACGTTGATGGATCATCAAACCGACTAGGTAGTGGAGCTGGGGTCATTCTTGAAGGGCCGAACACATTTTCCATTGAACAATCCATTCGGTTTTGATTCAAGGAATCCAATAATCAAGCCAAATATGAGGCTTTACTTGCCGATTTCAGACTAGCGAAGGAGATGGGAGTTAAACGTATTACTGGTTGGAGTGATTCAAAAATTGTGACCGAACAGGTTAACGATACATATCAGGTTAGAGACTCGGTTATGCTTAAATATTACCAAGAAATCAAGAGAATAAAAGATGAGTTTGAGGAGGTATGTGTTCGGTACACGCCAAGAAACATGAACGAACGAGCCGACAAGCTAGCTAGGCTGGCTAGCCAACGGAAACCAGGGCAGTTGCAAAGTGTGGTTCACCAAGAAATCCTCCAACCCAGTATCGCCAAACAAGAATGCATGGACATAGAAAATTCATCTCATAATTGGATGACCTCACTCATCCAGTACCTCACCGATGGCAGCTTACCAAAGGATACAACTTCAACTAAGAAAATAAAAACACATGCAGCTAAATACCTTCTTCTCAGCAAAGACTTGTACAGAAGAGGAATTTCAACCCCTATGCTTAAATTCCTAGACAACGACCAAGCTAACTACGTCATGAGGAAAATCCATGAAGGTATTTGTGGTACCCATTCGGGAGGACGAACTATGGCAGCAAAAATACTTAGAGCCGGATACTACATGGTCCTGCCAACAACATGGTCCTCACCTACACCAATTGGGGAATGGACCTCCTCGGTCCTTTTCCTTTAGCAAAAAGGCAATGTAAATTTCTCATGGTCGCTATGGATTACTTCACCAAATGGATCGAAGCCGAACCCCTTGCCACCATCACGGCCAACAATGTACAGAAATTCACTTGGGGGGCTAGTGTACTGAATAAAGGTCAACACGGTCCTACTGGTTGGTAAAGGAAACTGAGTACCTATTCGGCATAATAGGTCAGATACCCTTCGTCAAGATTAAAAGGTAATTAACCTAATTAAGGGTAATAATTAAAATATTATTTAAATTAAGAAAAGGGCCAAAAGTCAAGGCTGACTCAGCAGGCCCATTAGCCCATTGTAATGCCTATAAAAAGAAGGTAAGAAATGCAGGTAAAAGGTTGACTTATCTTTATTAAATAGCATTTATTGCTCAGAACCGAATCCTGACTTCAGCATCGGAGTGCCTTTTGCAGGTTCCCTTCCACGTCAACAGCAGTTAGAGAAACGTCAGCACCGCAAAGCAGAGACTTGAAGACCCATGTTATCTTGACAGGAACACAATCCATTCCCAGAATCACATCCAATTGAGAAAGAGGTAAACAAATCAAGTCCACCTCGAACTCCCTACCGTGTACCATCATTGCACACTCCAAACACACCCATGAAGTCACAACCAGCTTACCTGTAGGGGTAGTCACCACAACATTACATGGCAATTCAGTCACATACAAGTTCAAAATCTTCACACAGTCCACAGATATAAAAGAGTGCGTAGCACCCGAATCAAACAGTACATCAAGCAATCGACCCTTAATAATGCATTTACCTCAGATCAGCTCCTCTGACTGTGAAGCCTCTGCCCCACTCATAGCAAAGACTCGACTAGGAATACTTGGCTTCTGCCCCGAACTTGGCCCCGTACTTCCTCTTGATTCCGATCTCTGAGCTACACTTGCACTACCGCTTCTCTTAGCGGCCCAGCACTCATTGGCAATGTGCCCCAACTTCCCACAGTTGTTGCAAGTCATCCTCGGCTGTGGGCAATCCTTCACCATGTGTGGCCCACCACACCTGAAGCACTTGAGCGGCCCTCTAAAAGAACTCGATCCAGAACCACTTCCACTACTCCTCTCTTGAGATGAACTCCCTCAAGACTGAGAGCTGTTCGAACCCGAATACGGTCCCCTTGAGAACCTAGGGGGTCTTCTATCTTGCCTCACAGGGCCGGCTCCCCTAGTGTCCACTATCTTCCCTCTTGAGTTAGCTTCAAAGATTCTGCTCTTGCTCACCAGAGTAGGCAAGTCTGTCAATTGAAACACACTGACTGCAGCCTGGATGTCTGGCCTCAATCCATGCTCAAACTGAGCACACAGATCCTCCTCTCCATTACCATGCTGATAGTGAGGTCAGTACTTCATCAACTCTTTGAACTTAGCCGCATACTCCCCAACAGTCATACTTCCTTGCTTCAGCTCAAGGAACTCCCTAGCTTTCTGCTTCCTTAGGTCCCGGGGAAAGTAGTTCCCAAGGAAGATGGTCTTGAATGTCTCCCATTGGATGTAGCCATCCTCTTGTGGCAGAGTCTGACCGGCAAACATCCACCAGTCCTCAGCCTCCCCACACAGCAAATAGGTGGCATAGGCAACCTTGTTCTCCTCACGGCACCCCATAGCATTGAAGATCTTCTCCACATCAGCCACCCACCTTTGAGCTCCTTCGGGGTTGAACCCACCCTCAAACTTTAGAGGATCATGCTTAGTGAAGGCAGATAACCCTCT
The DNA here is from genome assembly GCF_003935025.1 of Abrus precatorius. Taxonomy (NCBI): domain Eukaryota; kingdom Viridiplantae; phylum Streptophyta; class Magnoliopsida; order Fabales; family Fabaceae; genus Abrus; species Abrus precatorius. The sequence goes on along the minus strand of NW_020874291.1, from coordinate 6,597,779 downwards.
ATACTCAGCCGACTCCCCGCCTTGATTATGCACCATGGCTTCCAGAATCTGAGTCATGCGCTCTATGAGGTCATTGGTGCCTCTAGCTCCTCTACCTCTACCTTTACCTTTACCAGACATATTCTAAGCTACACAATTTAACACTCATAGTCCAGCACATCAAATCAATAATACATTTATAATTCAGGCAAACAAAACAATCAACACTTATCTTGGACGCCTGATACCCCAGTCTGGTTTTGATGAACTGCTCTAATACCAAAATTGTAACACTTTAAATTTAATTTCAATAAATAAAGAATTTCACAAATTTTTAAAATAATAAAATTCTTATTTTCAATCCAAGTTCATTAAACATTGCAAATACAGAAAGGGTTTACAAATTATATCGAACAATTACTACAGGACTTATTTCAAATGCAACAGTTTTCAAAATAATATTCTAAGCCCTATAGTAGTTCCATCCACCCCTTCACTGAGCCCGGCGCTGATCGTCTTGATTACTTGAAAAATGAATGTAAGGATGAGTACTCTACACCACCAAAACACACAAGTGGGCATAGAGTCTCACCTCCAAATACAATTCAATACATTTATGCATAACCAAACACAAACAACATTATCATTCAAAATCGATGCACACATGGCACCAACCGGATTTCACATTCATTAAACACAATTAACAACATTCCCATGCATATGCACGCCAGTCATATTCACATTGACACTATGATCACAGATTTACACTATGAATAGTCGCCAGTTATCTCCACCTCACGGATACCACGTGGACAGTCACGGGTTGCTCAGCAAAGGTAATGCTCAGAGGTCTAGTCAGGAAGAGAGTGTGTGGCCTGTGGTGCACCTGTTCCACAGTCGGTGTCAGCACCACTCCCTCTTCCCCAAGGTATTTCTACTGTCTTCATCTCCCACACCCCTAGTGTATCGCTGAACCATTCACAACATATTACAACAGCGTTGCACGCCCTAGTCACACACATTTCGATATACGGCACATAGCCCACAATTAACAGTTCACGGCACTAGGCCCATATTTCATTTTCACAGCACACACAGCACATAGCTCGCAATTCATTCAAGACACACGGCCCCTAGCCTATTTCCATTTATATTACACGACCCTCGGGCCCACATTTTCACACAATATGCCAGAGGTCAGACACCTCCAGACTCAACCCAATTCGTACAATTCATCAATACACATAAAAGAATAGGGTAGAGCTCCCCTTACCTTGGATTGAAGACCCACATCTGAACTCAACCACGGAAATGCTCCCCACACAATTTTCGCCCTGCACACATGTAAGAATTAAATGAGAACCCCAAAAATCACCCAAAATTAGAGAAAGGGAAGGAAAATCGAAACCCTAACCATTTAAAACTCACCTCCAAGCATTCTCCACACGAATCTGAGCTACAATCTCACTCCCGAACAGCTTTGGAGGCAATTAATCGGTGAAAACGGGTTTTGGGTTGAGAGGATTGAAGAGAATTGGGAGGAAATTTAAGAAATGAACCTCAAATCCCTAAACCACTTTTTAAAAGCCCTCTGATTGCGACACTCTCGCTACAGCAAGATATTCTCCCCTCGCTGCAGCAACACGCCCTCTCGCTATAGCGGAAAAACCAAAGAAAACTGCACTCTGGTTTCTGCAGAATCTCGCTACGGCGAGACCCTCTCGCTACAGCGAGACTGCACCCAGAAATGCACCCCAGACTGTCACTCTCCCGCTACAGCGAGAAGGCGATAGTTCTGGTCTTTCCTCCCAGGGCCCTCTCGCTGCAGCGAGAACAGCCCAGTATCTCGCCCTGCACTCAGCCCAACCAATCATACATATACACATATATACATACACATAAACATCATTTTCCAATACATCAACATATACGAAAATACCTTTATTTTTATACAATTGTCAATAATTAAGATTACAAAATTCGGGGCGTTACAAGTTAAAAGTACACGGCCATGTACTTTGACCGTGTACATTTTTTGTCTCTAAAAATTGCCCTTGAAAGCTTTTTTGAAAAGTACACGGTCATGTACACAGCTATGTACCTTGACCGTGTACATCTCTGGTTTTCATGATGCACTTCAATTGACGTGACTACTAAGATACACGCTCATATACACGGGCGTGTGCTTGCCCGTGTATATCTCTGACTCTAATTATGTGCTTAATTGATGCAACCAGTGAGATACACGCTCATGTACACAAGCGTGTACTTGCCCATGTATATCTCTGGTTCGTTTCTTACTTCAATTCCCAATATTCTTTAAGCTCTCACTTCTTGATCCTTTTTCCTAAAATATAAATAAAATGTACTCAAAAATTGATTATCATTCATGAATTACATTTTAGGATCAAGTATTGAAGTCATTTATCAAGGGGTGAGTATAAACATTCATAAATAATGTCATAAGGCAATACTTATGCTTAAATGAACAAAAAATCAATCAACAAACCAATCAACCATTTCAATGTCTTTCGTTTATTATTTCTCCATGGAGTAATTAATTAATTATCTAACACTATAAACTCTAAGTTGAAGATTGAGAGTTATGTGTCTGTAGTCCGGCTAGTGTCATAGTTACATCTTCTTCCTTTATCAGAGACAAAACATAAGTGCACATTTTGTTTTATTGTCATTAACAGCAGCCTTCACTCAAACCAATCATGGTATGCTCTAGTCCTGTTAGGATATGTTAGCAAAATTCTCACTATCTACGACACAAGTTAGTCACTCTTGGTCTCCTGTAGTTCTTGGGCACTCTTTTATCCTTTATGGTCACACCAATACTATTTGCTCATTACTTGGACTGTAGCATATTCAACAACTTTCCTTGTGAATTAATTTATATTCACAATCACGAACAATTTTACAACCATTATCTTGTTTAACAGGTATATTATCACAACTCTAAAATAAGAAAACAATCAATTCTATGTGTAACACCCTACATTTCTCCATCTTAATTATATTAAGTTTATAAAATTTAGAAAGAACAATCAATCTTTTCCTTATAATAGTTAATCAAAATTTCCAAAGATAAAAACTTTTCATCACAGTTAATTTGTATAATGACAGATTTAAGAAAATAAACTACATGATATATATTACAGAGTAATATTTACATATCATTATCCAGAATATATCAAAGTTTATAGTAGTTCATACTCCTTCTCACATACTGAGGACCTGAAACTAATCATCTGTATCACGTCAGCTCTTAATTTCGGCCATGTCTTCAGCGGTTAATCCATCATCCTCTCCAAGATAGGCGTCACCAGAATCTGTCACCATTTCTATACTAGGGAATCTCTCAAGTGTATAACTATTAGGTTTTTCTAACAAATCGTGATCATGATAAGTAAATACATTATTCATGATCCGAGAAGGCCTTTCTATTCTCTGGTATAAATAAAAACTAAGATTGATGAATTTGACCACCGGTTGGAAAATCAAAAGGAACTACATAATTATAAACTACTTCTAATGTGTACTCCTCATCATTTACAAAATATACTCTAAAATGTAAATGTACAACACGTCTATATTCCCTAAATACATAATTTAATCTACAACTAGCATAAACATATATTATATCAATCTGCATGGGATGTGTTGTCATCTTTACTACCTATTGAGTGATGTAAGGGTGAACAACTATTCTATTTCAAACATAACACAATTGCACCATATCACTTATCACAATAATGATAAATATGCAAAAATCATCACTTCATATCACATATCAATTATTCTCTTCCTAACACACAAATTCACACAATTGCATTATATTCTTATTGTTTCATTTCCAAATATGAACTTTCAATGCACTGTGATCACAGTCATTCAATGCCTCTAGCAATTCTCGAGGTCTTACTCAATCATATAAATAATTGCTGGTTAGCTCATGTAATGCAGATACAATGTATGCAATCACGAGCCCCTTAGCACAGTCATAGTCAAGAGTCTAGTCAAGAAACAATTGTGAGGCCATATGGCTCATTCGCACTCAACAATAATATGTGCACAAATATAAATGTTGCTCACTACCCTACATTTCTCTAAGATTTCCTTATCGTCTCTGGACTATATACCCCCAGTATATCTCTGTAACTATTTACACCAATCATTCAACTTTCTTATTCATTTACCAATTCCATTCCAAAATCGTGCTTAACAGCACTTCCTAACCAATCTCATATCTCCAACTCATGGTCTCAATACCCACATTATTCAATAAATCATCGATGATTTGTTCATCATATTCAAATATTTCTCAACATTAAAGTCATATCACATTCAATATCTCGAGATTTTACTCAATCATATAAATAGTTGCTGGTTAGCTCATGTAATGCAGATACAATGTATGCAATCACGAGCCCCTTAGCACAGTCACAGTCAAGAGTCTAGTCGAGAAACAATTGTGAGGCCATGTGGCTCATTCGCACTCAACAATAATATGTGCACAAACATAAATGTTGCTCACCACTTACATTTCTCTAAGATTTCCTTATCGTCTCTGGACTATATACCCCTAGTATATCTCTGTCAACATTTACACCAATCATTCAACTTTCTTATTCATTTACCAATTCCATTCCAAAATCGTGCTTAACAGCACTTCCTAACCAATCTCATATCTCCAACTCATGGTCTCAATACCCACATTATTCAATAAATCATCGATGATTTGTTCATCATATTCAAATATTTCTCAACATCAAAGTCATATCACATTCAATATATTCATCACATATAATCAAAACTAGTTTAATCATAACATCATCCTAGCTTATCATACATTTCATATTTACATAGTAAAATTGTCAAGTTTGTAATTTATTATTGAGTAATCTATAATGTTTTCTACTTGTTAAATGTTAATTAAAGGATTATTTAGTATTGGAATAAATTTAGATAGAGTTTAAAATTATTTTTAAAAAAAATGTGAACAGTAAATCCGACGTGAACAGGAAATTTGGCGTGAACAGTACTCAATTTTTTTTTTAAATTTTGCATATAAATAGAGCGCCTTACACGAAATTTTTATTCTTTATACTTTTCAAAGGTTCTAGAGAGAGCTAAGGCCATATACTACCATTTTTTCTCATACTATATCATCTTAAACTTATATTTCTCTTCAGATCTAGGATCATATGTTCATTCTAAGCGATTCAAAGTAAGTTTCTTTAGGTTTGAATCTAGATTTACCGTCTATTTCTCTTCATCTCAAATTTCTTATAGGTATCTTATGGTTTTTAGGATAAACTTTGATTTTGGAGCAAAATCTTTGATTAAATCTTTGAGAAATCCTTGTCTTCAGGTAAAGGGGGCTCTACTTTACATTTTGTTATGTATATTACTTGAGCACACAAGTCCTCTTCTCCATCTTCATGCTGTTAATGAGGCCATTACTTCATCAACTCTTGGAATTTCGTATCATACTCTTCCACCATCATGCTTCCTTGCTTCAGCTCAAGGAATTTTTTGCCTTCTCCTTCTTCAAATCCCGGGGAAAGTAATTACCTAGGAAGATTGCTTTAAAAGTCTCCCACTGAATGTAGCCACCCTCGTGTGGCAACGTCTGACTGGCAAACCTCCACCAGTCTTCCGCCTCTCCACATAGCATGTAAGTGGCGTAGTTCACCTTGTGCTCCTCTCGGCACCCCATTGCGTGGAAGATCTTCTCCACGCTAGCCAACCACCTCTGGACTCCCTCAGGGTCAAATCCTCCCTCAAACTTTGGAGGATTGTGCCTAGTGAAAGTAGACAACCCTCGGTACTCAGCCAGCTCCCTGCCTTGGTTATGCACAAGGTCTCTAGAATTTGAGCCATACACTCCATGAGATTATTGGTGGCTCCAGCTCCTCTTCCTCTGCTAGCCATTCTAATCTAAGCTAGCAAACAATTCAACAAACCACACTAAACTCATTAGGTCAATAGCAACATTTATGAATCAGGTAATCAAAATATATCAACACTCAACTTGGACGCTTCTGCCCGATACCCCAGTCTAATTTGGATGAACTGCTTTGATACCAAAATTGTAACACCTTAAATTTAATTTTGAAATAAAAATTTCACAAAATGAGGATAATAAAATTTTTATTTAAATATATTTTCCCAACACGTATTTTCATCAAAGTGTTTTAAAATAATAAGGGTTTACAAATTTGTATCAAGTAACTGCTATAGGACTAATTCAATTACATAATTTCAAAATAAATAGTCTAAGTCCTGTAGTAGTATCATCCATTCCTTCACTGAACCCGGTGCTAATCGTCTTAACCACCTAAAAAATAAATGTAAGGATGAGTACTCTACACTATCCAACACACACAAGCAAGCATAGAGTCTCAACCATGCACATTTCACATATTTTCTAACACAGTTTAAATCAAGTATTCACAACCACAATTAACATTTCATTTCAATTCACATACTGGTGTCTCACTGCACCATCACACAATTGATGAACAGCAACATGTGCTCACTGCACACTAGCCACGCTCACTGTGGCACTATGATCACAATTTCACACCATGGATGGTCGCTTGTAACCCTCACTTCACGGATACAACGTGTGCGGTCACGGAGAAGAGTGTGTGGCCTGTGGTGCACCCACGCTCACTGTTGGTGTCACCACCACCTATTCTTTTCCAAGGTATTTGTTGTTCGCAATCTAACACTAGCAAGTGCACTAGGATTGCAGCAAGTGATGAGTAATTTAAGATCAGAATATCGTCTCCACAGGGAATTTAGGTTTCAAGTACCACTTCACAGAATTATAACCATTTGAGCCATACGAATTTTTGAAGGAGATTTGTAACATATAACAGCAATAAACCAAAGCAATTAAAGCAAAGAACTTGCAGAGAAACAAAGTATAAGATTTGTGATGAAATGAAATAGCAATGAAGGATAGTTAGGAATTTACTTCACAAGAATATCAATATCAATCCAATTAAATCCTCTGAACATTCAAGCAATTGAATAATTGACAATCAGTTTCACATATATCTAGCCAAAGGTTAATTCCTTAACTCATTGACCCTAACAATCCACTAAACCTCCCTAATCCCTTAGGTGAGATTCAATTTCAGGTTGCATTAAGAATTAGAACTATAAGATTGCAGAATTAGGTCTCCTTATCCCTAAGAAATCCCTAAACGCTGGTTGCCAATTCAGATCAGAGCAAACAATCCAATTCCCATTGGTAAAGATTCCTCTTGATTAATCAAATGAATTTCCATTCAGAGATTGCATGAAAAGCAGAATTAACAACTCAATTAATCCAAGAACTTAAAGTTCAGAAGATAAAGTCGAATCAATACATCAATTCGAGTTCCATAAACCCCTAACTATGGGAAATTAAGCACACATTGCAACAAAAACAGAGAAAGAAGAAGAAGAAGATGAAGAAGAATGCAGAGCAGCCATGGCCACGAGCTCCAATCCGATCCCTCTTCTTGGAGCTTCAAGCTTCGACCCCAGTCTTTTCTCCACTCTCTCTCAACGAGAATCTAACTAACAAAACAGAAAATGAGCAACCGATCCCGGTTTTCGCGCTTCAATCATGTATATATAGAAACCCCACTTCTGCGTGTTGTCACTTTTCTTCACAAGAGTAACCACGCAGAAGCTTTATGTAGTGCGCGTGTTCACTTTCAAGAGCAAGAGTAACCACGCGCAACTTGCAGAGTTGAAGGCTTCTCTGGAACATTCACTTTTATTCAGAATAGTGGCAACGCAGGAGGTCAAGGGCTGCGCGTGATCACTTTCGTGAGTAATAGTAACCACGCACAAGCTGTCCTGATACAAGTGCCTCTGGAACGCTCACTTTCGCTGGCGAAAGTGACAACGCGCAGCTCCTCAGGAATAGAGTCTTCTCTGGAACGTTCACTTTCGCTGGCGAAAGTGATAACGCACACTGGCAACGCTCACTCTTGTAACTAAAAGTGATTACGCACAGGCTCCTCTTCTCATTTAGGCTCTAGAATGATCACTTTCACTAACAATAGTGATCACGCCCAGCCTACATCCCATAATTCTTGTATTTTGGAGTCCAACATTGCCGTTCTTCCTCTTCCTTTCCATTGATGATCCATTTCCATGACTTTTGCTCAGATTATTCCTTCAAAAACAAGATAAATTCCTTAAGAACTAAGCATAAATTCTATAAATGCGAAAATAACTACAAATTGAAATAAAACTTTCAATCATTCTCTTTTTCTGAGTTTTTCTGCTTTCTTCATATATTTTCCTTATTAAATGAGCTAGAATTATGCTAAAATATCAGTAAAAATATGGATTCATCAGTATTTCTACCGCCACCCATCTTTCATATCCCCAGTGTATCGCTGAACCATTCATAGCTTCCAGCACATTCACAACCACATTTAACATGCCATTCACACACATTTTCAACTACATTCTCAATTACATCACAACATTCATGTCCATACACGGCACGTATGCCCACTTTCATTTGTATTACACTCAAATATCAAATCCCTTCACAACTAAATTGCTACATCACACACATTATACTCAATATCCATCCCAATCAAATCAATTCCATTAAAAGATACATCTTCCTACATTTCAATCATCCATATTACAACACACAACCAATTAACGGAGTTCAAGCACAAAATAAGATGGGGTGGAATCTCCTCTTACCTCAAATCAAAGACCCACACACAAAATCAACAAAGAATGTGCTCTCCACATGAATTGTCCTAAACACATGGAAGAATCCCATGAGAACCAAGAAAAACTGAGAAATAGAGAATGAGGAAGAGAAACTAAAACCCTAACCATTAACACTTACCTTCAAACGCCCCAAACATGATTCCAACCTTCAATCTAGCTTCCAAATGGCCTTGGAGGCAATTTAATCAGTAAGAATGGGTTTCGGATTGAGAGAATCACAGAAGAAGGGAAGAAAATGTAAAATAATCCATTCCCTCAAACCCTAACCCTTCAAATACCCCTTTAGTCGCGACACTCTCGCTACAGCGAGATATTCTTGCTACAGCGAGATATTCTTGCTACAGCGAAGGCAACGACATTCCTCTTGCTATAGCAAAAATCTCAGAGGAAACTGCATTCTAGTTTCTACAAAATCTCACTATAACGAGACTGCACCCAGAAATGTACCCCTCACTACAGCGAGGGACCTCTCACTACAGTCAGAATGCGACAGTTTCATGCTCTTCTCTCAGGGTCTTCTCGCTACAGCAAGACCCCTCTCACTACAATGCAAACACCCCAGTACTACACACTTAACCTATATATTCCATTAATCCACAAGTCCACACTCATCCTTTAATCACATTATACAAACATACACATATCTTCACGTATTTACAGACATATTCTAGCCACCATTCAATACTCATTATCATCATATAATTCAAACACACGACACATAATAATCCACATATATTTATATTAATAATTTAAACTATTATTATTACAAAATTTGGGGCGTTATATATAGAGTTTAGAGACGATGTGAAAATTTGGAAGAAATGTAGGATGGTGACATTTTCGTATGTGTACACATTCTTAATGAGAGTGAATGCGTCTATGATGTAATGAGTTGTTATAGAATATATATATTACCGATATCTTATTTTTGTGATTGATATTATTATGTTATATTTTATCCTATGATTATACTTATGTTGTGATATTAATCATTGAGATCATGTTATGTTCAATGACAAGGTAGATGTTCATTCTTACTAAATGTTTCAAAGAATAAAGATAATGCCACCACAAAGGCAAATTAGATTAGTAGACTATCTTGTATACTATAAAATGAATTATGTATTTAGAAAATATCAGCAATTTTGTCATTTTATGTTTAGTATATACTGTGATGATGAATTACGTTGTATATGGACAGTAGAAATAAATGTAGATTATGGTGTCCCATTTTATTATCCTGTAAATAGTAGGATTCGACACACTCTTAGTATTTATATTTACTTAAGAACTATTAGGCCTTCGAGAGTTATAGATAATGTTTACACTTTTCACAATCATGACTTTCTTGAAAGACCTACCCGATATAGTTTTGAGCAGATCACGGGTGTTAAGGTCGTGGAAGATGCCGGTGATCTCTATCTCGAAGAAGACAAGGATCTGACTCCAGATGAGCTAGCTGAGATAGAAAGTTGGCATGGTGATGACAACTAGGACTGGGTCCTCAGTATTTTGGGTATGGATTGTAACTACCTTTAGGGCTTAGTTTTATTTTGATTATGTAATTAATTGTTCTAAATATTATAGCTTTTTGATTAAATATTTGTAAATTATTATACTGTTTATATATATATTCCCAAAGTGGTTCAGTACAATGTAGTTATTAAGTTACAATTTATCATTTTTCTCGTTTTATTACCTTAATTAACTTACAAAAGGATTTATTCATGGAAAGTTTAAATATTCTCACATTTTCATATTACATATTTTTTATGGAAATATATTTCATCCTTCCGTTTCCACATAAAATATTATATATTTTACAAATGAAATTAAGGATGTCACAAAAGATGATAGAAAAATATTACTACAAATAAAATAATTTACACATGATTTTTATTGACTAGGAAAAGACATATGATGGCACCAAGAGAAGTGCTATGAAAGACTTTAGAAAAGAAAGTGGTTTGTGTAACATATATTTAGTCTATACAAGACATGTATGAGGAAGTAACTACATGTATGAACTTCTGGATGAGTATATAAGGACTTCTCAATTGGAATAGGTTTACATCAAAACTTCACTTTGAATTGTTGTGTAATCTAGTCTTAAATGTACTTACAAAAGACTTACAAAAGATTATCCCTCAATCCATGTTCTTTGCAAATGATATAGAATTAATTAAGGATTTGAACTTAAGTTATGGAGAGAGACTTTAGAATCTAGTGGTTTTTTCTTTAGTAGAAGTAAGGCAAACTATATATTAAGTTTAGAAAAAGAAAAATAAGATAAGGATCATGCGTTGAAAGTTAAAATTGAAGATGATATTATAGTATAAGTTTCTAATTTCATATTTAGAATCGATTATACAAAATAATAGAGAAATTAATGAAGATATTACTCACAAAATACAAATTGAGTGATTAAAATGGAGAAAGGCACCAGGAGTTATTTTTTACTGTAAAATGCATATCAAGTTAAAAGAAAAGTTTTACTGCATTGCAATACAACAAACTATTCTTTATGATAATGAATGCTAAGGTTTAAAGGAACAACACGTGAAAGTAGTAGAAATGAGAATACAAAGATGGATAAGTAGATATACGAGAGAATATTATAATAGCATCTATAGTGAAAAGAATGACTGAAAATCATCTAAGATAGTTTAATCATACGCAAATAGCTTTAAAAGCGCCAATAAAAACAGTGAATTGTATATCTCTTAATCGAATAAAGAAATAAGATTTGATTATTATTATTTATCATGGCAAAATTAAAGCGCTCCAAAGGGCCTTTAAGTTGAATTTTTCTATTGTTATTTAAGAATTAAGAGCTTATTTAGAAAAATTTATAGGCAATTTAAATAAACAATATGACACACATTAGCTCTTTTTATCTTAATTTCAATAAACTTACTGTTGTCACCTTATTCCAATAAATTTTATTATTGAATTTGACTTAATTTATTGTTTAAATATAACTTATTAAATAAGTATTTACAATAGTTGTGTAACCAAATGCATCCTTAATTAAGATTGTGATTGGCTAAATGATGTCACAAGGAATTCCCCCAAGCTAATAAAAATGTATACGCTGATTTATCTCAATGTGGTTACGAAGAATCATACAGCAACAGAAGAAAAGTCTCTCGCCCCAAATGATGAATAAGCCAATGGGTCTCAATATTGTTATGGACTAGTGAGTTGGGTAGTAAGCTGCTCTCACTTTTCTGTTTATTTGTTGAACCAAACTTGAGATTAGATGCACTTCTAGTTGCAACTAAATTTGTGTATTTGTACCTTTGCCAGTCATCTCATGGACATTTACTCGGGCTCAACAGGAGTTTGTGAAATGGCCACTGTTGATAGTGATGGTCGCAGGAAAAGGTATAAACCAGGCCCCAAAAATGGTATCAATGATATGGGAAGAAGCCAAGAACCTTTGTCAAACCTGCACATTGGATTAGCTTTAAAATATATGCTAGATTGTCTTTCAGATAACTTGGGCAGGTATCTATGTATAAACTAAAATAAAAATTTAAATGCCAAGGATATTACCATTTTCGAGCAGTCATATCATTGTAGATCCAAAATGGTGCAAATGTGGAAAATATAATAAAATCAATGGACATAATATGGATCTGCAACATGAAAACCCAATTTTAGCAACTAAAGAATAATTCCAAGTTCATATTTCATCAAGGATGGATAAATGCAAATTATGAAAATGAGCGCATAAGAATCTTTTTCTAAATTAGCCAAATATTTGGCCTAGTGTTACTAGGTTCCAACAGACTAGCAATTGTTAATTTTACATTAGCAAAGATCAGCATAGCAAGATTGAAAGTTCATGGCACCGCTAAGCTTGTATAGTGAATACAAAAGCAATTCATGTCAACTACATGAAATGCTGAGTAAGAACTTACAAATTTGCTTTCCCTGAAGTACTGGTAAAATTCTTTCCACACATCTTGTCCAGCTAAACCAGCATAGGTTATGATGGCTATCCCTGCAGCAAGTGATATCTGATGTGTAGCTTAGGTAAGTTACAAAGTCCAAAATATAAAAATAAAAATGAAGAATCTAGTGGGATTGTGCTATTCAATGGTCAATAAAGCTTCTCAAGTTCTCAACACAGCATGTTTCGGAAGTTAGGTCTTTCAATACTAATTCATGCTAAAGGAAATCTCTTGGATTCAAGGGCTTTTAAAAACTATTCCAAGTCATCATGGTTGGTTTAGTTTTAGTGTGAAATTTATTTGATGCATTCTAAAAACCATACCATAAAAGTTATTTATTACAATTGGAGAGCACAATGTCTTATAAACCTCATACTGGAATGTTATACTTCCATTGTGGGACCCAATTTCATAACATGCAATTCGATCCTAACACGTTCCCAACTTCAAATACGGCTTTTATAGATATAGTAACCCTGTATGTGAAAACCTTCCCAGTATTTGTAGTTCGCTTTACTGTAAGATATAGTAACTAATAAGAACCTTGGGAGAACCATACCAAAAACACAAGCCTAGTTGGAGAGCTCAAAGCCATATAAACCTCACAATAGAATCCCATACTTCCAGTGTGGGACCCAAGTCTCATACCTTGCAATTGGATCTTAACAGGAGCATACTACTATTAAATGTGAGATTTAAAGCTAGTGTGTGTATGTGTGTTAAGAGAAAGCATCAATTGATTGTCATTGTTGAGATAGAAGACTTAAAATTAATAAAGCTCTCAAATTTGGATGTTTTGCTTCAGCAATAGAGCAAATTGAATTCACTAGAAAGAATAGAATACATAATGATTTAAAACTATTTTCAGGTTTTCTCTAAAAGTAAACATGTGACTGCAATAGGGTTGTTTCTGTTAAGCATTAACCTGAAAAAATCACCTAAACATGGAACCATTATTTAGATTACAAAGATAAGTTTGCAACAACTTTGCAAGATGAGCACTTACTATTGCAGTTACTTTTGATTCCATAAAATTCAATGGCCATGTTTTAAGCTCAGTTTCTTCAACAGGAGGTGCTGGTGGTCTCCAAAGTACAAAATAAGGAAGAAGTGCATATGCACCACCAATAGATGAAAGTACCAGGAAAGGCCATACAGGAATATTGTTTTTCGAGCTGTAGAACAACAGGTGGAACATATGAAATCAGCTTCAAGTATTGTCAAATAGGACGTATACATACAAAAATACTAAATTATTTTATTCTCCATACAATATGTTACGTGTAGCGGCTTGTAAAGTTCTCATAGTAGCATTCAAAGCAGTAACAGAATTAACATAGCAGTAATGTGTAATTAAATTGCAAGGATGGGGTATGTTACTTCAAACTAGTAGTATTCAGTTAAATGTTATTTTGACTGATTTTTGCAAAAGACAAAGGAGGTAAGCATTAATCTTGAAATTGAGAGGTCACCACAAAGTGTTGATGTTAAAAAGGTATTCAACCAGAAGGAAAATTCCATTGTATTCACTCTAAAACAAGGGTCAAGTACTCAAACATTACATCACAGATTTTTGACTGTACTCAAATATTACATCACAAATTGAGAGGTTATTAGATAAAACACCACAAAGTGTTGATGTTAAAACGGTATTCAACCAGAAGGAAAACTCCATTGTATTCACTCTAAAACAAGGGTCAAGTACTCAAAAATTACATCACAGAATTAACATAGCAGTAATGTGTAATTAAATTGCAAGGATGGGGTATGTTACTTCAAACTAGTAGTATTCAGTTAAATGTTATTTTGACTGATTTTTGCAAAAGACAAAGGAGGTAAGCATTAATCTTGAAATTGAGAGGTTATAAGATAAAACACCACAAAGTGTTGATGTTAAAACGGTATTCAACCAGAAGGAAAATTCCATTGTATTCACTCTAAAACAAGGATCAAGTACTCAAACATTACATCACAGATTTTTGACTGTACTCAAATATTACATCACAAATTGAGAGGTTATTAGATAAAACACCACAAAGTGTTGATGTTAAAACGGTATTCAACCAGAAGGAAAACTACATTGTATTCACTCTAAAACAAGGGTCAAGTACTCAAACATTACATCACAGATTTCCAGTTCATCACTGTTTATGTTTTGATGGTTTGCCAAAAGGAAGGGTGGCAAGGCTTAAAGAAATATCTATTTGCACATTGCATGTACTCTTAGATGCATGGCAAAGATGTTAGATATGAAATCATTCATGAACCTCCACCTAACTACTTAAGCCTTTAGGAATGTTGATATGGGACAGAGTCCCTTACAGCTTCCTTGTCAAAGACAACTCTCCTGAAAGCTCAAGCTAGCAGGTGGAGAGGTTATGAATGGTTTTATATCAAATAATAGAAACCATATTATTTATGTTAGAGAGAAATATAAATAAGAGTGAAGTACCTTCTTCCTGTAGGAAGCAGAAGCATGCTATATGCCAACGGCCACAAGCCCATTATATACCACAATGATACCAGCACCTCATTCATTCTAAAACCATCATCTCCTTTTAGATTCAGGAGCTTTTGAATGAAATACACGTCCCTTGACTGAATGAATAAATAAATAATCTCACTGATCAAAACAAAAGGAAAGAAAAAATAAAGTCGTGTGTAACGGCGACAAGAGAGGAAGAGATTTTAGTCAGAGAAAGGAAATGGAGATACAAAGCGGAGTCAAGGTTTATCAGCATCCTTTCCAATCACACTCACATTCTTTTCCTTTTATATCCTTGCTCTACTTGATTCGTCATTGCTATATTATTCTTTTGTAATTGAATTATTTCCCCTCCATGTAGAATGCAATAGGTGATTACCATAGTCCATCATTGGCATTGCCAATTGAAGAAGAGCATCCAATCTGTTGAAATTTAGCACTTCTGCAACCATCGATAGGAATCAATGGAATAGGCAATCAATTTGAAGCACTAGGTGAGACATTTGTGCATCAATTGGTTGATATGCCATCTGCTTATAACTAAAGGAAATTAAGTAGTTGATATCGATGCACAAGCACTTAGGGAATGGAAAGGTGTGAAGATTATCACAATCACTGTGTGAAGTAGATTGAGGTTGATAGAGCCCATGATCCAGCAGAACAGATGTTGGGCAATGATAATCAAAGCCCACTGATTTGGAGGTTCTATTCCAGGAGAAAAAAGGGGACACGTGGCAAGGAGGCGGATGGGGAGGTTGTTACGGTTAGTGGGTGTTTGTTATGTTGGGAGAGAGGATTGATAAGTGAGTGCAAAGGAACATGTCAAGGGGAAAAAGGAGTGAGGATTCAGCACCAGGCTTGGGACCAACAATTCTGGGAATTGTTAGGTGCGTTCAAGTGTTTTGTTTTTCTCTGATCACTGTGCTTATACTATTTAGGTGTGTGCACTGCTTTTGAGTGATTAAACTTTCATTAGAGGTGTTTGCCTTTGAGGTCATAATGTTACTTTATAGGCTCTAATGTGCGGTTAGTTGATTCAATAGTTTCAAGCAATGGATTGCTAAGGTCTTATACTGTTGCCACCAAGCATTAGTTCTTCTCACCAGCAACGGTGGAGAGTGATGTGGTAGAGAAGGGTATCTTTTCAGAATTAAGGTTAGTTATGGATGGAGAGCACTAGCTCTGTGTGAGAGCCTAGCTCTGTGGTAGTAGTACTCATTCTATTGATTTTTCCTTTATATCAAATAATACCAGCATCATTTCCATAGATTCTTCAAGCTTAGGTGAGGCTCGATCTATATGATCAAAGCTAGCCATGTGCTGGTCATGTTTGTCCTCAACCAAATGTGAGAGACATTTGATTAGAGCTTACAAGTGCGATATTTGTATGTAAATCAACAGCAATGTGAGTATAATAAAACTGAACGAGTCTTGACCAATACAAGTGTCACTAACAAGAGTCAGGGAATGACATAGGCATAAGAGAAGAGAAGAAGAGATTCTAGTCAGAGCGAGAAAATGGATATAATTCAAGGTTCATCAGCATCAGTTCTAATCACTACCATCAAATGCATTACTGTTACTTAAATGCAGAAATGAACTTCCAAACCACAATATGAAAACAAAGATCCAACCCGAATCATTATTAAAAACAAACACAACCATATTGAAGATTTTAATGTTTCTTTGGCACTTAAAAACTTCTACGCTTAACAAGGCAAAGGAAAATATCGAGTAATCAGTAAACCCTTACCTCAGTCCTTTAAAATATGTTTGGAATTTGAGTTTTGAAGAAAAAGAGAACCGGGGACAAAAATTTACATTTTGAATAGGTTAAATTATAATTTTCACCCTCCATGTTTAATTTAGGTTTCAATATGGTCCTTAAACTTATCTTAATTCAATTTATTCCTCTAAGTCATTTTTTGTATCAAAACTTTCCCGATATTTTCATGACATATTTTCATTTTTTTAATAAACATTCTCTTAATATTTAAAGTACATTCTCTTAATATTTAAACATATCTAGAATATTTTAAAGAGTTTGTCTAAGTTGTCTCACGAAGTAAATAACATCATCTTAGATATGGACTAAGGGTTTTTGTCTATAAAAAGTTGACACACGTTTCAATACTCTGTCTTAAGTTCATTAGTCCCATCTTAACCCAGTGGTAAAGTAGACAAACCCAATTAAAATAACTAAGAATGTGGAAACAGTGAGTTCATATGCATCCATCATTACTATTATAGCATGTTGCAACTTAAAAAGCAGAGTTATGTAAGCAACACACCGGGGTTTGGTTTGGGGCGAGCAAGAAAACGTAGTACATGAGTGCGCCCCACAAGAGAAATAGCAAAACTGAGGTTGTCCAGTCTCTTCCATTGCCATTACCACCCACTTCACTCTCTCTCTTCAAACTGCCACAAACATGGAGACGATCCTTTTTAGGAAACGCAGCCAACGAGATTTTGATTTTGGTTTTGACATGAAGCGGTTTAAGGAAGCAACTGAAACGTGTTGGTCTGTGTGTCAAAACTCTGGCTTGAGGGTTGCGGGGTTGGAGTGAGTTTCGGTTGTTGGGAGTGGGAAAGGTGCAAGAGATGAGATTGGGGTGAGGTAGCAGCATAGTCCAAATGCTCATGGCAACGCCGCTTGCTATTCTACATCAACTTTGGATAAACAGATTCATACCTTTTTTGGGAGCAATAAATAACTTTTCACTCCTACAATTATTTATTAATTTAACTTATTAATTTTTATTTATAAAAAGCAATTTTTATTTAGTTTGTTTCAATAATTTTACAACAAAATTTATCAGAAATTATAAAAATGACTTGTCAAAATATAAAATAAAACTAAGTAAATAATCGTTGTATATCATATATTGAAGGTTTTATTAAATATTTAGCTTATTTATTTTTATAATAACTAATTATTAAAATAATTCAAAAAATTAATTATTTTTCTATTTAGAATTTTGTCTTTGCTATGTCACCCTATTTTTTATAATTTTTTAAAAATATTTTTACATATCAAATAAACAAAACTAATTTTTTTAAATAATTTCATATAGTAAAAAGACTAAATTTAAAAAAGTAATAATATATGTCAAAATTTTAGATAATTTCATTTAAAATAATTTTAAATAATTTTGTATACACTGTAAAAAACTTCTTCAGATTTTTTTAAAGAATCTTATGTTTTTTTGGAGGGGAGGGAAGTGAAAGATTTGAAGGTGGAAGAATAGAAGGGAGAGCAAAGTGAAAAGAGGTTAAAATTCTTCAAATGTTTAATATTGAGAAACAAGGATAAGAGAGTTTAAGTATATAAATGATATTATTATATTTTATATCTTTTATTCATATTTTTAATTTTACAAAAAAATAAAAATTAATATTTTCTTTTTTTAAAATTATATTTTTATAATTTTTTAAAAAAATTCTCACTTGAAAAATGTTGAAAGGACTTTGGAGGGTTTAAAAAATCTCTCAAACTCTTCCCTTCTTAATTAAGTAATTAAAAATTGTTCTTGTTAGAAAAACACTAATCTTCGGATCTCTGCCTGGGTAGGATGACATCCTTCCGTACATTGCTGACGTGGGAAGGGTACCTGCAAAAGGCACTCCGATGCTAAAGTCAGGTCTCGGTTCTCAGCAATAAATATTATTCAATATTCAAAAGTCAACCACTTATCTGTACCTCTTACCTTCCTTTTATAGGAGATATTCTGGATTAATGGGCCTTGTAGCTCAGCCCTGTTTTTAGCTTGATAATTAAGCTGATAATATTCTTAGTTTTTTTATCTAAATAAATTTAATTGTTTTTTAATTTATAATTAATGTGTCTTGAGAGGTACCCATCTTTCGTAGGCCGAATAGGTATTCGGTTTCCTCTTTCTATGAGTAGGACCGAGTAGTGCCTTATCCGGTACACTTGCCCCCCAACCCCGAGGAGGTAGGACGAAAGGGCTTAAATTAATTGGTGAAGTGCTCGGCTATGAGAATACATGGTCGTTAAGTAGTCGGCTTACTTCTAACGATATCTTCATGTCAAGTATTCAGTTTTAGTAGAGAAAAACGATGATGTCAGCTGACGAATTAGGGTTTCAAATTTTTAGGGCTTCCTCGTGTTTTGAGCCTCTGAAACAAAAGGTTGCATGATCTTAGTTGTCAAATCTAAGGAAGATTTGATGGTTCGGAGAAGGTGTGACCCTTCGCTTGCCTGAACCCCTGGCTTCTATAAATATGTGGTGGACCAATCTTCAATTCACATTTTTTGCTCTAGACCGAAGAGTACCTTTTGTGCATTGCCTTCCACGATTTTCCATAGTTATTTTCTTCAAACCGAAAGGTACGCTTTGCTTCTTTCATTCCTTTCTTTTCCTGTTATCATCATGGCTAGTTCAATTGTGTGGGAAGACTCCCTGTCAGATCATGTGAGGCTGACTAATACTGCCGAGGGTGGGGACCTCGTGAATGATAGAAGGTTTGAAGAAGTTTTTTCATAACCGAATAGGGATAGTTCTGAGGTTAATATTAGGGAGGATGAAGACAATGTCGAATCGTCCCATGCAGGTGTTGAGTCGGATGAACCTCTTCCGGGTGCGAGCCCCCTAAGAAAGAGACATGTTTTCTCCCCATGTTCGATACCTAGATATGAATGGGTGCATGATGAGGTGGCCGCCTACTTTTCTCGCTTCTAGAGGAATAAACACATTCAATCTTTTGTAGATAACTTTGACATATCCTTGTGGGAGGGTTCAAATCCGTATCCTATAACAATAAACACCTGTCGAGGGGATGGATCTGACCACCCAGACTTTGTATTTCTAGGGGAAGATGTTGAAATGGTTGACACCTTCTACGTGTATGAGTATATGTTTAGGGAGTTAGGTATTAGACTCCCTTTTGACGACTTCCAAATGGGAGTTTTAAGGGTGTTGAACGTTGCACCTACTCAACTGCATCCAAATGGGTGGGCGGCCATGCAAGCGTTCAGGATCCCTTGTAAATTTCATTATATAGAACCTAGTGTAGGTTTATTTCTTCATTTTTTTTTATTCGTTCGTCTGATAAGGCAAGATGGGTGTCTTTAATAAGGCAGGCCGAGTTGCTCCTATTCAAACCTTACACTTCGTCTTTTAAGGGTTTCAAAACTAGTTACTTTAAACCATGAACCCTATAGGTAAGAAATATTTTTTTGATAAAGAAAATTGACCCCTCTTTCCTTTCCGTTGGACTCGGGTACCTCATTGATATGACATTTATCCCAAGGAAATGTTGTCGGCTGAGGAGTTGTCGGCTCTGGAGTATATAAAGACTCTGCCTAGGGAGCTCCCTGCCCGCTCCTTTGTTCTATTGTTGAAGTCCCCCCAACCTCGGTTGGATATGGATGGTATGTTTCATATTTTTACTTTTGTTTCCTTTAAGCGCTGGTTTATATTAATTCAACTTGTTTGCATTTTAGGAATAATGGCATAAAGAGGAGCTAGTTTGGGTTATCGACACGGTCTCAAGCTGAAGGCTCCTGAAGGTACTCCAGCCCACGCTCACCGACACCCAATAATAGATCAGTTGCCACCTGTAGCTGAAGCCCGCTCCCCTCCTCAAGATCCTGCCCTTGCCGAAGGTCGATCAAAGAAAAGAAAAGACAAAGGCAAGGAGAAGGAGTCAAAGAAAGAAAAAAGACCCAAGCATGCTCGTGACGTTGGGTCAAGTGGTCGGGGGAGTTCCTCTGCTCACACCGTTGCCACCTGACACTATATCTGAATCTTTCTTTGTTGAAGGTTTTCGGGTCAACCAAATGGTATGTCCGGATTCCATATCAGAGTCGAGACAAGTCCTTATAAATAAGCAGACTGATGAATCCACATTTTACTAGATTTTTATACATCATTTATTACTTCTTATAGAAAAGAATAGACTTAGATAGTGTAAATAAGATGAACATTCCAATTATGCTAAATAATATAGGTTTCTTAGTTTTTGGTTAATTTACATTGATTTAGATAGTTTATTTTACATGTTTTAATCATTTGAATAATGTAGCAGGAATCCCTAAGCCTATTTTGAAGAATTATTAGATTTTGAGGAATTTGAGGTGAAAGTAACTACTTTCAAGATTGATAGTAACCACTACAGCAAGCTACATTCAGCAAAGGGACCAAAGTGATCACTTTCAAAGTTACAAGTAATCACTCCAGAGAGCTCAGAATCCACTAAGCGGCTCGTAATCACTTTCAAAGTTGAAAGTGATCACTCCAGAGAGTGCAGAATTTCAAGAGCTGTGCGTAAACACTTTCTAATTTTATAGTGAACACTCCAGAGAGCCCAGAACTCACTAATGCTACGTGTGTTTACTCCGAAGATTCATAGTGATCACTTTGGAGGGCGCCTACCTTAGTATAAATAGATTTTTACCAAATTAGGGTTGGAACTTCTTACATTTTTCATACCTTTTCTCTTCCTTACTAAATTAGGACGATTTTCTAGAGCTTAGGGCAACCGTCCAACCTAAGGTTTGGTTTCTCATTTCCCTTGCTTTTTGCATTTCCAACTTGCGTTTTTGACCCCCATTTCCATAGAGGTCTAAATTTTGTGTAATCCTTGATGAATTCACATTGATTCTTGAGTTCTTTGATTTTAATGATAATATAACTCCTTTCTTTACATGAATTACTTTTTTCTTGTCTCTTGAATTGAATTAATGGTGAATGAGGGGGATATTGCTTAATTAACCCTAATTCATTTTAAGGAGATTCTAAACTAGGGATTGCTTAATCCTAGGTTTAATTCTAAGGTTGCATAATCTTGGGATGAGGGATTAGAGCCTAACAAATTGCGTAATTTTGTTGGGACCATAAGGTTGATTTTCCCTTGTTAAATTAACCTAATTCATGGGAGAGAGGATGTGTAATAAAATTTGAGTGGAATGAGGATAGAATCTATGTGGGTTAACCAAGAATTGCTACTTTCTATTGTTTTAATTAATTAAACTTGTTTGCTTGCTGTTCTTTATATTGATTTGAAATCACAAAACCCCCCATTTTAATTGTTTGTTCAGTTAATGCCTTCAACATGTTTAATGAAGATTAATAGCCAATGTTCACGGGAGACAATCTAGGGTAACCCTAGTACTACATTAAGTTGTTTAAATTTTGATGAGGATTTGCAACAAAACTTTTAAACATAACGACAAATCAATTCGATCATCAAATTGGCGCCGTTGGTGGGGAACATTGGTGTTGATTTTTCATAAACATGTTATTTGCTCTGTTTTCATTTTTGTTTTTTTGCATGTTTAGTGAATTCTCTTTTAACTTTTGCATTGTGAATACTTTAGTATAGTTGTAGTTTCATAGGTAAGTAGAGATATCTTGCATTTAGGTAAAACCAATTGTTGTTTTCTGCATTTTGTGAATTTTGATTTCCGCACTTTAGTTTGTTGCATTGCATTTTCGTTTGTTGCATAATTGCCCTATTTCTACTACATAATTCTGCATAATTTAATCAATAGGACCGCACACTCTTTTGTTTCATTTTCACTGCACATTGTATTTAATTTTTTTACATAATAGTTTCCTGCATAATCTGCACTTTAGTACTTCATTCATTCAATTCTTTTCAATTTCCATAGCTAATTCCTAATGAATGACCAGATCAAATTCGGGAGATTTATATCCTCCAGATACTGAAATTGATAGGACATTCCGTAAGAATCTTAGGAACCTTAATAGACAAAACTCTGCACATAGTGAAGAATCATCTTCTCCATCTTCCATATATTCTTATCTGCATTCTTTAAATTCTGAGCCTTTAGAAATGGCAGAAAATGACCTGACACTTAAGGAGCTTGCTGCACCGAACGTGACTTACCAGACTTTGTGCATCCAATACCCAGATGTGGATGCCCCTTTTGTTCTTAAAACTAGCCTAATCCATCTTTTGCCTAAATTTCATGGTCTTGCAGGTGAAGATCCACAAAAACACCTCAAAGAATTCCATATTGTTTGCTTTAAAATAAGACCACAAGGTGTGCCTGAAGAGCATGTGAAATTGAAGGCTTTTCCATTCTCTCTTATGGATTTGGCTAATGATTGGCTGTATTATTTTCCACCTGGCTCTATTACAAGTTGGGATTCCCTCAAGAGATTGTTCCTGGAAAAAATTTTCCCTACCTCAAGGGCCGCCTCAATAAGAAAGGAAATATGTGGTATTAGGCAGCTGGAGAGAGAAAGTTTGTATGAATAATGGGAGTGTTTCAAGAGACTTTGTGCTAGCTGCCCCCATCATCAGATAAGTGACCAGCTCCTAATCCAATACTTCAATGAGGGCTTACACCCAATGGATAGGAGCATGATCGACGCAACTAGCGGAGAAGCCCTAGTTGATAAAACTTCCGCAGCCGCTAGAAACCTAATTGAGAAAATGGCAGCTAACTCTCAATAGTTTACTACAAGGCAAAATTCTATCATGTCCAGGAATATCAATGAAATTCAAACTTCAGATTCACACAAGTTAGAGCATAAGCTAAATGAGTTGGCTTCTATAGTAAAACAGTTGGCATCCATCCAAAAGAATTCTACTGCATATACACCTCTGCCTCAATCCATTCCAGCCATGCTTTGTGGGATCTCTTTACGGATCACTTCACTGATATTTTCCCCACATTGCAAGAAACTGAACCTTCAGAAGGTAATCCTCAAGCTTATGCTGCTAATATTTTTGCTAATAAATTTCCTTTTCAGCCCGCAGCAACAACAAAGCTGAGATTTATCTTCTAATAGATATAATCCCGGTTGGAGGAACCATCCTAGCTTAAGGTGGGGAGGAAATGCACAGCATCAAGGCTCTAGCCAACCAACCAACAACCATTTCCAACCGCATCAAGCTAGACAAAGCAAGCCATATTCAGTCCAGCAACATCACCATCCATCATCTCCATCTCAGTAGCACCATCAAGCATCCTCTTCACTGGCTCTTGCACCACAAAAGAGTGAGTCATCCTTGGAAGACCTTGTGAAGCAACTCACTATGAATAATCTCAATTTCCAGCAATCGAGTCAGGCTTTCCAGCAAAACACTCAAGCAAGCATCAAGACCTTGGAGAATTAAATGAGTCAACTTGCTTCATCCCTGAATCAACTTCAATCTCAAGGTTCAGGCAATCTCCCTGCACAAATTGTAACAAACCCAAAGAATGTGAGTGTCATTACCTTGAGATCTGGTAAGGTGATACAAGAGCCAGAGATGCCTAAAGAGAAGAATCCTAGTTGCACTTTAGCTGCAGAAGGTGGAAAAGGAGAGATTAAGAGCCAAGAGCAGCCTGCACCTATGCCCACACCATGTCAACCAAAAGTGGTAGACAAAGAAGAGAGGTCCATTCCTATTCCCTTCCCTTAAAGAATGGTTCAGCCCAGCAAGAAGCAAGAAGAGGTTGACAAAGAAATTCTGGATACCTTTAGAAAGGTTGAAGTCAATATCCCCTTGCTAGATGCTATCAAGTAAATCCCAAAGTACGCCAAATTCCTTAAGGACTTGTGCACTCATAGAAGGCTAAAGGGTAATGAAAGAGTGAACATGGGGAGAAATGTATCAGCCCTTTTTGAGAGGTAGAAAACTTCCATGCCTGAGAAATGCAAAGATCCAAGGACGTTTACTATTCCTTGCATTATAGGTAACAATAGGATAGATAATGTCAGGCTTGATTTAGGTGCATCTATTAATGTTATTCCTTTATCTATCTTCACATCTTTGTCTCTTGGACCATTGTAGCCCACAGGTGTCATTATCCAGCTGGCAAACAGAAGCAACACTAATCCAGCCGGCCTTGTGGAGAATGTTCTAGTGAGAGTGAATGACTTGATCTTTCCTGCTGACTTTTACATCTTGGACATGCAAGAAGAAGAGCCAATAAAAGAAGCTGCACCAATCATCTTGGGAAGGCCATTCTTGAAGACGGCCAGGACCAAAATTGATGTGCATGCTAGAACTCTCACTATGGAGTTTGGAGAGAGTGTGGTTCGCTTCAACATACTAGATGCTATGAAGCACTCACCTGAGGAGCATTCAGTTTTCCACATTGATGTTCTTGATAGCTTGATAGATGATAATTTTGTTGAATTTTTAGGAGACTCTTTCGTTTATTTTTCTGATTGTGTAGATACCATAGATACTAAAATTTGTGAATATCGTACTAATTCATCTTTGTGTGATATTTGTATTGCTAATTTTCTGGATTTAGATTTTGCAACTTCTAACATTAATGACATTGAAAAGTCAAAAGGGATAGAATGTGGTTCATTGAGTACATCAAGTATACTTGAATCTAACCCTTATGATTTAAATGTTGCAGAGATCATTTCAAATGAGAGTGCTAAACCACCTCCTTCAGTTGAGCAGCCTCCCACCTTGGAGCTTAAATCCTTACCTGAGCATTTAAAATATGCTTATTTGGAAGCAGATGAGAAGCTCCTTGTGATTATATCCACTGATCTTGATAAGGACTAAGAGGAGTAGTTGCTCGATGTGATCCGGAAGCATAGAAAGGCTATTGGATGGACCTTGGCTGACATCCCTGGAATAAACCCTTCCCTGTGCATGCACCGGATTTTGTTGGAAGAATGATCCAAGCCAATGAGACAGCCCCAGAGGAGGGTAAATCTGATCATATTGGAGCTGGTGAAGGAGGAGATCACCAAACTACTCCAGGCAGGCATCATCTTCCTGATATCAGATAGCACATGGGTGAGTCTAATGCAGGTGGTGCCCAAAAAGTCAGGGATTACAGTGGTGAAGACTGAGAAGGATGAGCTCTTGACCACTAGAGTGCAGAACAACTGGAGAGTCTGCATTGATTACAGGAAGCTCAACCAGGCGACCAAGAAAGACCACTTTCCTCTACCTTTCATTGATCAAATGCTGGAGCGCCTGGCAGGTAAATCTCACTACTGTTTCCTAGATGGATTCTCTAGTTATTTTCAAATATGCATAGCTCCTGAGGATCAGGAGAAGACCACTTTTACATGCCCATTCGGTACATTTGCATAAAGGAGAATGTCATTCGGGCTTTGCAATGCTCCCGGTATATTTCAAAGATGCATGCTGATCATATTTTCTAATTTGGTTGAGCATTGTAGTGAAGTCTTCATGGATGACTTCACTGTTTATGGGTCATCATTTTCTGCATGCTTAGGAAACTTGGATATAGTTTTACAAAGATGTATAGAGACTAACCTTGTTCTGAACTTTGAGAAATGTCATTTTATGGTTAGGCAGGGGGTAGTCTTAGGACATATAATATCTGAGAAGGGAATTGAGGTAGATCCTGCTAAGCTTAATGTCATTTCGCAGCTTTCTTACCCCTCTTGTGTGCGAGAAGTGCGTGCATGTCTTGGCCATGCAGGTTTCCACAGGCGCTTTATCAAGGATTTTTCCAAGATAGCCCTTCCTCTTTCTATGTTACTGCAGAAAGATATTGATTTTGAGTTTGGAGCCAAGTGCAAGGAGGTGTTTGATCACCTAAAGACAGCCTTGACCACAACTCCCATCATTCAGCCACCAAACTAGACACTTCCATTCGAGCTCATGTGTGACGCATCCAATTTTGCTGTGGGCGTTGTCTTAGCACAGCAGTTTGGTAAGGATCCACATGTCATTTATTATGCATCTAGGACTTTGGATCCTGCACAGAGTAACTATACCACAACTGAAAAGGAACTATTGACCATAGTATTTGCTTTAGATAAATTTAGATCATACTTGCTAGGGTCAAAAGTTGTGGTGTTTATTGATCATTCTGCTCTTAAGTTTCTTTTGAAAAAGACAGATTTGAAGCCAAGGCTAATAAGGAGGATGCTTCTACTTCAAGAATTTGATTTGGAGATAAAGGATAGAAGTGGAGGACAAAATTTAGTGACAGATCATTTGAGCAGGATAGAGGGAGTCCCTGAACTCACTCCTCTAAAAGATGATTTCCCTGATGAGCAACTACTAGTGTTGTGTACTTCAAAGTTGCCTTGGTTTGCTGACATTGTAAACTTTTTAGTTGTAGGAGTTTTTCCAATAGATGCCCCAAGGAGTAAAAGGGAAAAGACTAAGAATGATGCCAAGCATTACCTCTAGGATGACCCCTATTTGTGGAACTTCTATAATGATCAAGTGATTAGGGGGTGCATTCCTGAGGAAGAAGTTGCGTCAGTTTTGCATTTCTGCCATGCATCCACTGTAGGAGGCCACCTTGGGCCCCAAAGGACTGCAAGGAAAGTACTGGATGTAGGTTTTTATTGGCCTACAATCTTCAAGGACTCTTGCCAAGTGTGTTCTACATGTGAGAAATGCCAAAGAACTGGAAGGGTAATCACCTTAAAGCATGAAATGCCTTAACAATCCATTTTATATTGTGATGTATTCGATGTTTGGGTATAGACTTCATGGGTCCTTTTCCTCCTTCCTTTGGTTTCTTATATATTTTGCTTGTTGTGGACTATGTCTCTAAGTGGGTAGAGGCTAAGCCCACAAGAACTAATGATTCAAGAGTGGTTGCATATTTTGTGCGTACTCATTTATTTTGTAAGTTTGGAGTGCCTCAAGCTTGATTAGTGACCAGGGTACCCACTTCTGCAATAGAACCATTGAGACTCTACTGAAAAAGTATGGAGTAGTGCACAAAGTATCCACACCTTATCACCCCCAGACCAATGGGCAGGCTGAGCTCTCCAACAAAGAAATTCAGAAAATCTTGGAAAGGATTGTTCAACCAAATAGGAAAGACTGGAGCAAGCGTCTTGATGATGCTCTTTGGGCTCATAGAACAGCATACAAAGCTCCTTTGGGAATGTCACCTTACAGAATTGTCTATGGAAAAGCCTGCCACCTCTCAGTGGAAGTAGAACATCGTGCTTATTGGGCAGTGCGAGCTTGCAATATGGACCTAGACAAAGCTGGGGAACAAAGGAAACTGTACTTGCAAGAATTAGAAGAACTCCGCCTTGAAGCATATGAAAACTCCAGAATTTATAACGAGAAAACAAAGACCTTTCATGACAGAAGGATAGCAAGAAAGGAGTTTTTCATAAGTCAAAAGGTTTTGCTGTTCAATTCCCGTTTGAAGCTCATGCTTGGAAAACTCAGATCTAGGTGGATTGGACCTTTCATTATGACTTCCATTTCTCCCTATGAAGCAGTGGAGGTGAAAAGTGAATCCATAAACAAGGTTTTTAAAGTGAATGGCCATCACCTAAAGCCTTTCCATGGGAATCCTACACTTGAGTCTAATGTGGAGGAAGTTTTCCTAGATCAACCTCCAGGTTCTTGATTCTAAGTTCATAGTGAACACTTCAGAGAGCCCAAAATTCACTGATGCTGCGCGTGTTTACTCTGAAGATTCATAGTGATCACTTTGGAGGGCGCCTACCTTAGTATAAATAGATTTTTACCAAATTAGGGTTGGAACTTCTTACATTTTTCATACCTTTTCTTTTCATTACTAAATTAGGATGATTTTCCAGAGCTTAGGGCAACCTTGGGTGATAGCCAAGGGTCCAACCTAGGGTTTGGTTTCTCATTTCCCTTGCTTTTACATTAATGCCAATGAGTTTTCTACATTTCCAACTTGCAGTTTTGACCCCCATTTCCATGGAGGGCTAAATTTTGTGTAATCCTTGGTGAATTCACATGGATTCTTGAGTTACTTGATTTTAATGATAATATAACTCCTTTCTTTACATAAATTACTTCTTCCTTGTCTCTTAAATTGAATTAATGGTGAATGAGGGGGATATTACTTAATTAACCCTAATTCGTTTTAAGGAGATTCTAAACTAGGGATTGCTTAAGCCTTGGTTTAATTCTAAGGTTGCGTAATCTTGGGATGAGGGATTAGAGCCTAATAAATTGCATAATTTCGTTGGGACCATAAGGTTGATTTTCGCTTGTTAAATTAACCTAATTCATGGGAGAGAGGATGAGTGTTAAATTTTGAGTGGAATGAGGATAGAATCTATGTGGGTGAACGGAGGATTGCTACTTTCTATTGTTTTAATTAATTAAACTTGTTTTCTTGTTGTTCTTTATATTGATTTGAAACCACAAAATCCCCTATTTTAATTGTTTATTTGGTTAATGCCTTCAACATGTTTAATGAAGATTAATAGCCAATGTTCACGGGAGACAATCTAAGATAACCCTAGTACTACATTAAGTTGTTTAAATTTTGATGAGGATTTGCGACAAATCTTTTAAACATAACGACAAATCAATTCAATCATCACAGACCTATAGGACTCGCTGGCAATGGTATTGCGAATTCCAGGCTTGGGCCATGGCGATGGTACGCAACGTTGCTTTGGAACCCCTGCAGGAGTTTGAAAGGGTCCAAAGCCAACTCTCTTCCTCTGAACAGGCGCTTGCACAGAGTGAAGAGGTCTGGTCAAACTTGGTCGAGACCAATAAGTCATTGGAGGAAGAAGTTGTTCAACTGAAAAAGCACTTCTATATTATGGGGAATCGGCTGTGTGCCACCAAGGAGGCGCTAGAGGCTAAAAACTTGGAGCTTAAGGCCAAGAGTTTGGAGTTGGAGGCTAAGGGCTTGGAATTGGACAAGGAGAAGCAAAAGTCTGAAACCGAGCTGAACGCTTTGATCGACGAGAGTAATATTAAAATCGTTGTGGAGCACGAAGCTGATTTCAATCATGTTGTCTGCCAAGCTGTTGAGTTCTGCCAAATCCCCTCAGGCTTCAATTTTGACCTAACTAGGGACTTCTTTGGTGGGAAGTTCCTACCATATGATGAAGTTGATAAGGAGGTGGAACCCGATGCCTTGGCACCAAGCCAACTCTTGAACCCCGTTAAAGAGGATGCCCCGACCCATCAGGACACCGAAGGGGGGATGTAGGTTTTTGTTCTCTTTTTTGTAAACAGGAGGCCAATAGTGCCTAATTTTTTGTAATGCTTATCGGCAAATGAATACCAATTTTTTTTTTTTGTTTCCTTGTCTTATTATTAGCCAACTACTAATATTTTTATGAACAACAATGACTTCAATCAATTAGGTAGAATCAATTAACTGATATAACGAAATCTTCTGATAATATCGAATACTGAATAGAGATTTTCTTGCTAAGGTATATAATAATTGATTCGTCCTTTACCGAATAGAGGTATCCGGGGGGGTAATTGAATATTTGATACATCCTTGACCAAACAGGGGTACTCGGGAGGGTACTATTTATTCCTTCTTGGCCGAGTAAGAGTATTTGGGAGGAAAATTTAATAGTTGATTCGTCCTTGGCCGAGTACGGGGTACCCGGGAGGGAAATAATTAATTCATCCTTGGCCAAGTAGAAGTACTTGGGAGGAAATTTTAATAAATGATTCATCCTTGACCGAGTAGGGGTACTCGCTAGGGAATTAATTAATTCAACCTTGGCCAAGTAGAAGTACTTAGGAGGAAATTTTAATAATTAATTCGTCCTTGGCCAAGTAAAGGTACTCGGGAGGGAAATTTAATAAATGATTCATCCTTGACCGAGTAGGAGTACTCGAGAGGGAATGTTAATAAATGATTCATCTTTGACCAAGATAAATGATTCATCTTTGACCAAGTAGGGGTACTCGGGAGGGAATTAATTAATTCAACCTTGGCCAAGTAGAAGTACTTGAGAGGGAATTTTAATAATTTATTCGTCGTTGGCCGAGTAGAGGTACTCGGGAGGAAAATTTAATAAATGATTCATCCTTTGACCTAATAAGGGTACTTGGGAGGGAATGTTAATAAATGATTCATCTTTGACCGAGTAGGGGTACTTAGGAAGGAATTAATTAATTCAACCTTGGCCAAGTAGAAGTACTTGGGAGGGAATTTTAATAATTTATTTATCCTTAGCTGAGTAGAGGTACTTAAGAGGGAATTTTAATAAATGAATCATCCTTGACTGAGTAGGGGTACTCAGAAGGGAATTTAAGTGAGAGTCAAGATAACCAAATAGCTGTAGAAGAAGTATTTTATTGATAATGTGCCTCGTTAAAAACCTTTCCAGGAAAACCCCTTTTCACATTCTTTTAAGAGGACAAAACCTGGGTAAGGAAAAGAGTGCACTGATTACATATTACCAATATCTAACTGAAATAATGCTTTAAATGTGTGCTGTTCCAAGTTCTCGATATTGTTTTCCCTTCGAGTGTCTCTAGCTTGTATGACCCATTGTCTAGCCGTGCCATTACCCAAAAGGGTCCTTCCCAATTAGCAGCCAACTTCTCTTCCCGTCAGTCCTGACGTGCTTCTCCTGTTACTCGCCACACCAAGTCATTAACATAGAATTGTCTTGGGTTAATTTTTGAATTGAACTTCCTTGCCATTATCCTTTTGTTGGCCTCAGCCACTATCGCTGCTTGATCGCGTACTTCATCCAATAATTCTAGGTGGATGGCTAGGGATTCGTCGTTAGCTGATTCGTCAAAGTGTTGTCTTCGAAATGATGGCTCTCCAATCTCGACCGACACCATGGCATCAGTACCATAGGTTAACCGAAAAGGTGTCTCCTAGATGGTTGTTTGTGGTGTACATCGATAAGCCTATAAGATTTCGGGTAATTTTTCTGCCCATTCTCCTTTTGCTGAACTCAATCTTCGTTTAAGTTCATGTAAGATGACCTTGTTTGTAGCCTTGGCCTGTCCATTAGTTTGAGGATGTTCAACAGATGTGACTCTGTGTTTGATTTGAAGCCCTTCCAAAAATTCATTAAATCATCGATCTGTGAATTGTAAACTGTTATTTGTGATTAAGGCATGAGGAAGACCGAAATGAGTGATGATATTTTTCCAAGTAAACTTTTGTACATTGTTGGCCGTGATGGTGGCGAGTGGCTATGCTTCAATCCACTTGGTAAAGTAGTCCACAGCGACAATCAGGAATTTACATTGCCCTTTTGCCAAGGAAAAAGGGCCGAAAAGGTCCATTCCCCAAATGGCAAAGGGCTAGGGAGCACTGATGAGATGAAAGGTGTTGGCATGTTGGTGTATGTGAGGACCATGTTGTTGACAGAGAATGCATTTCTTTACAAAGATGTCGCAGTCTTTGGATAGTGTCAGCCAGAAGTATCCGGCTCTCAGAATCTTAGCTGCCATGGTTTGTTCACCCAAATGGGTACCACAAATGCCTTCGTGAATTTCCCTCATGACATAACTGGCCTAATCCTCATCAAGACATTTCAACATGGGTGTTGAAATTCCTCTTATATATAGTTCTTTATCGGGAATGATGTACTTGGCTGCCTCCATTCTTATTTTCTTAGCCGAGGCCGGATCATTTGGCAGGCTGTTGTCAGTAAGATACTGGATAATTGAGGTCATCCTATTTTAAGGCATATTTTCTATGTCCATGCACTCTTGTTTAAAAATGCTTGGTTTAGGGATCTCCTGATGAATCACACTTTGTAATTGCCCTGGTTTCCTTTGGCTAGCCAGCCTAGCAAGCTTATCGGCTTGTACATTCATGGTCCTCGGTGTGTACCGAACGTGTACCTCGTCAAATTCCTCTTCCATATTCTTGAATTCCTGGTAGTATTGGAGCATAACCGAGTCCTTCACCTGAAAAGTTCCATTGACCTGTTTGGCCACTACCTTAGAATCACTCTAACAAGTGATGCGTTTGACTCCAATTTCCTTTCTCAGCTTGAGGCCAGCTAGCAGTGCTCATACTCGGACTGATTGTTGGATGCTTTGAATCCAAACCGAATGGATTGTTCAATCATTATGATGTTCGGTTCTTCTAGTATAATTCCTGCTCCACAACCTTGTCAGTTTGACAATCCATCTACATGTAGGTTTCACATATCTTTGCTGGTCTGCTTCTGGTGGTGAACTCATTGACAAAATCTGCAAGCACCTGAGCTATAAGAGGGCGTTGGTTTTCAAAATGGATATCAAATTGGGATAACTCGATTGTCTATGCCACTAACAGACCAGCTAACTCTGGTTTTCTCAAAATTTTGGCCATTGGGCAGTCGGTACATACGACAACCCAGTGGCTTTAGAAGTAATGTCTTAGCCGACGAGCTGTGTGTATTAGAGCCAACACTATCTTCTCCATCAACTGATATCAGGTTTCGGCACTTTGGAGCGCTCGGCTGATGAAGTATATTGGAGTCGGTTCAGGTGTTTCTTGTAATAAGACCGAGCTAATTGCATTTTCTAATACAGCCAAGTAAATAATCATATCCTATCCTGGTTTTGGTTTTATCAAAAGAGGCAGTGCTGCTAACACGTTTTTATACTGGAGAAAGGCGGCCTCGCATTCATCGGACCAAGCAAATTTTTGTGATTTCTTTAGCAAATCAATGAAAGGCCGAGACCTTTCTGCCATTATGGGCAGAAATCTGGCGAGGGCAGCAATCCGACCGGCAAGTCTTTGGATCTCCTTGACATTCTGAGGACTAGTCATTTCAATGATGGCTTGGCACTTGTCAGGATTTTCCTAGATCCCTCTTTCTAACAGCATAAACCCCAGGAATTTGCCCCCGGCTACTGCAAATGTGCACTTCTCAGGATTAAATCGCATCCTATGTTGCCTGGCTTCGCCGAATACATCGTTTAGATGAGCGAGATGGTGTTCCAAGGAAAATAATTTGACCACCATGTCGTCGATGTATACCTCTATGGATTTCCCTATTTGTTTTTCAAAAATTTTATTCATCAGCCTTTGAAAAGTTGCCCTTGCATTTTTCAGACCAAAAGGCATTACTTGGTAACAGAAATTCGCTAAGTCCATGATAAATGCTGTCTTTTCCTCATCCGGGGGATACATTCAGATGTGATTATATCAAGAGTATGCGTCCAAGAAACTAAGTATTGTGTGGCCGACTGCACCGTCCACTAAGGTGTCGATGTTTGGAAGAGGATAAGCGTCCTTTGGGCATACCTTGTTGAGGTCCGTGAAGTCAGTGCACATTCGCCATTTGCCATTGGCCTTTTTGACCATGACTACATTGGCCAACTAGGTGGAGTATCTTACTTCTCAGATAAAGCCAACTTGTAGCAGTTTGCTAGTCTCCTTCTTGACCGCTTTCGCTCAATCACCTCTAATCTTCCTCTTTTTTTGTGTTATCGGTCTCGCTCCCCTGTAAATTGACAAATGATGACAAAAAAATCCAAGGTCTATTCCTAACATATCGGAGGCCGACCAGGCAAACAATTTGGCATTTCTTATAAATACATTCTGAAGATTCATCTGGTCTTCCTTAGACAAACCAGTTCCCAGGTAGGTAACCTGTTCGGGCTTCTTTCCTAGCTGGAAAGGTTGCTTGTTTTCATTAGGCTCAACCCGACATCCCTCATCTATTCTTGGATCAAGTTCGATATCCAGATCCGCTCCTGACCGAAAGGATACTATGTTAACATCTCGTCTGCTCTCCTGAAGTGGCTTTACCCGTAGGCTTGCAAAATAACACTCTCTGGCCACCTTTTGGTCAGCATGAATGGTAAAAATTCAGCCTTTGTCAGATGAAAATTTCATAGCCAAGTGAGGAGTGGACACTATGGCTTTCAATTTATTGAGCGATGGTCGACCGAGTAGTATATTGTATGAAGTGTTTGCATGCACCACCAGATAAGTGACCTTGATGCATTTTCCTTCGTTTTTTGATCTGAACAGGGTGTAGAGATTGATACAGCCACGTGTCTCAACTCGTTCTCCCAAAAATCTGACTAGTGGCTCATGATACTCTTTCAACTGTTCCTTTAGTAACCCCAGTTGTTTGAACATACTCAAGTACAGGATGTCAGTCGAGCTCCCTTGGTCAATTAGGGTTTTTCAGACTGTGCAGTTAAGGATATTGACACTTTTGACCATGGGATCATCCTAAACCGGATCCACTCCTTGGAAATCTTCATCAGTGAATGTGATGGAAGGGATTCAGATTCTGCTGCCTAATGATATGTTATTCACAGATTGAACCTATCTCAGATGCCTTTTTCTAGCTGAGTTAGTCGGTCCTCCTCCAGCAAACCCACCAGCTATAGTGTTGATAATCCTCTTGGGATATTTTTCATGCTCATCATATCGCTTGACGGGAGGTTCTCTTGACCGGCTACATTGTCGTTCAGGCTTATTGTCATTGTATCTTCTTAGTGGGTCAGGGTAACGGTCTCTACTTCTTTCAGAATGACCGAGGGGTTTTGTCTATACAAAACCCTGCAAATTCCCTTCTTTAATCAAATCCTCAATGTGGTCCTTCAGGGCTGTGCATTCCTCGGTGGTGTGCCCTCTATTTCTATGATATCGACAAGACTTGGATTTGTCTGCCCGAGGGGGGGTGTTGGCACCCCTAGGCATGGTCAGTATCTCTGTTGCCAGAGTTTGGTTGAGCACCCTAGATCGATTGGTATTGAGGGTTGTATAAGAAGGATACTTAGGTCTTCTGGGTAGTCTTTTAACATCACTCCTTCGATCCTTGTTTTCTTGCCTAGGTTTGAAAGCTTCTCTTTTGTCCGCTTCTTTTGAGTTGGAACCCTGTTCCAGTCGCACCTGATTTTGGTATTCGACCAGGTCTTCCATCTGCATGTACTTAGCAGCTCGGCTTCTCAGTTCATCCAAATCCATTGGTGGCTTTTTGCAAATACTATTAACGAAAGGGCCTGATTTTAGGGTTGTAGTGAGATGGTGCATTGCCACTGTTGGCTCCAAATTGTGGATTGATAATGCAACTTTGCCAAAGCGTTCCATGAATGTTCTAAGCGTCTCTCTTTTTTCCTGACGGATGTTGACTTGTGCCAAATATGTTAGAGGGTGGGGACGGCTTGCAACAAACTGAAGATTGAATCATCTGGTCAAGGTTGCGAATGAATCAATGGACGAGGGGGGTAACCTGGTAAACCAGCTAAGTGCTGGTCCCCTAAGGGAAGTGGGAAATATCCTGCATAACAAGGCATCATTTTCTGTATACAGGCTGACTTGAGTTGTGAAAATATCCAAATGTTCTCCTAGATCAAATGTCCCATCATACTTTTCTAACGTTAAACCTCTCCAGTTATCAGGTAACTTGGCCTCCAGGATAGGCTGAATAAAAGGGCTCCAACTTGAGACATCGTCCCGTTCAGTAGGGGTTCCAATTTGTGTTGTTCCCTTTGGTTTTTCTTGCAGTGCTGAGGATTCTCTCTACTCTTGAGCGGAAGGAGTAGTCTGAGAGGGTATATGGGTTTAAATTTCCTCCCTCAAGTTAGCGTTCTCCTTCCTTAAGGCCGACATCTCAAGAGCATCTCTTTCTCTCATCTCAGCCTTGAGCTATCTTACTACAAAAAAAAGGGTTTCATCTCCCCCCTTTCAGCCAAAACTTCAGGGATCAGTTGGTTAGGTATCACATCTTCCTGTTGACGAGAAGTTCCTCCTTAATAATTTTGTCCCTCCTGTTGGCTTCTTGTCAGTACCATGATGATTGAAAAAGCAAGGCAAATCGTGCCCCACGGTGGGCGCCAAAATAGTCCTGTTAGGAAAACACTAATTTTCTAATCTCTGCCTGGGTAGGATGACGTCCTTCCATATGTTGCTGACATGGGGAGGGTACGTGCAAAAAGCACTTTGATGCTGAAGTCAGGTCTCGGTTCTCTGTACTAAATACTGTTCAATATTCAAAAGTCAACCACTTACCTGTACCTCTTACTTTCCTTTTATAGGAGATATTATGGGCTAACGGGCCTTGTGGGTCAACCCTATTCTTAGCCTGATAATTAATCTGATAATATTCTTGGTTTTTTTATCTAAATAAATTTAATTGTTTATTAATTTATAATTAATGTGGCTTGAGAGGTACCCGTTCTTCGTAGGCCGAATAGGTACTCGGTTTCCTCTTTCTATGAGTAGGACCAAGTAGTGCCCTATCCGATACACAAATAATGATTAGGTCTTCCTAATCCCTCTTTTTTCTTCTTTTTCCCTTTTAAACACAATTTTCAAACATAGTATTAAAGTATGAGTTATGTCTATTATTTATGGTTTTTTTTTTTTATCATTTAAAAGTAACAAGAATTTAATTGTGAGCTGTGTCTATTATAGTTTTCCTTTTATTTATTTTTAGTTTTTAAAAATAATGAAAATTTAATATAATTAAAAAAATAATTTTCTTTTTAATTACATCTAAAAACTAAAAATAGTAAAACCTTATTAAAAATATTTGTTATATTATTATAACTTTAATATTATAAATTTATTATACTAATTTTATTTGTCACTGCCAAATTAATGTGAAAGGCTAACAAGCTCAGCATGATCAAGTTTCCCATTTCAACATGATTTTAAATTAGTTTGAATTTAGAAAAGGAGACATAGAAAATGATGAGTGAAACATTGAAACAATTAAGAAACAATAAGCAATACATGAGAAAGAGAGAGAGAGAAATAATGCAGTAGTAGAATACAAAGTCTAAGTTGTCTCAAAAAATTGAACAAGTTTCATATTTTATATATACAAAATAATTTAAAATATTATTTTAATGAATTTTATACGCTATATAGACAAATTTATCTAAAATTTTAATACGTTTTATTACTTTTTCAGTTTTACCTTCTTAAAGTACAAAAATGTTTAAAAAATAAAAAATCAGTTTCATCTTTCTAAAATGCAAAACTAATTGCATATGATAAAAGAAAAGTCTCTAAAAAATAATTTAATTTTTAAATTATTTTAATAATTAATTACTAAAAAACATTAAAATAATATATAAAGTCTAAATATTTATATTTAGTTCTTACTTATCTAAAAGAATTATCTATAGTATTTTATTTTTAATCAATTTCTCTCTCCTTTACTTTGAACTATCATCTTTACTTTTTTTTTTTTTTTACATATTTCTTGTACATTATTATAAAAATATACATATTTTAATATAAATGTATAATTTAAATATACTTTTAAAATACGTTGAAGGAAGAACGTAGTAGTAGAAAGTAGAGTTAAAATTGTCTTAAAAAAATTTAACAAGTTTCATATATATATATATATATATATATATATATTACAGTAAGTCTAAAAATTTTTACATCCAATTTAAACTTTTTATTTAACTTATATTTAACGACTAGTAAAATAATAAATTATAACTTGTTAAATATAAGTTAAATAAAAAGTTTAAATTTATTGTAAGAATTTTTAGACGTACATTACTGTAGGGAGATCTTCTCTCTCTTAAATCTCTCTTATGTTGCTAAATGAAAGGGTACCTCACAATATAGACGAGGCCTCCTTATATAGAAATTTTTAAAGTACTATTTCTACAGTTCCGGTTGGTGACTGGAACTATTCACTATAGTACCGGTTATTAAAGATCTTGGATATCAATACCGAAACAATCATCTTCATTCTGATTATCTTCAATATTGGCATCTTGGTTAGAAGTTTCTCCTTCTTCTTGGCTTTGCAATAACAGGAGAACATCTTGAAGATTTTTCTTCATTTTTTCTTTGGTGTCGCATCCTGATAAGAATGCTGCAATTTTGGATTTCTGATTAAGGAATTGAAATGTTGCTGGGTCAGCAAGATTTAATAATTTGGGATTTTTCCCAAAATATTCAGCAACTCCTTCTGGTCCGGCATGATCTGCATTGAATTGATTCCACCACTTTACAAAGGAATACCTATGCAATAGAGGGAGAGTGTCTTCATTCTCTGTCTTACCATATCTGTATTGCCATGAGAATACCCATGCCAGGGCAAAGTCAGAGAAGTATTTAAGATCTGCTGGAATTCTTGATTCTCGCAGATATCTACCTTTGTAGATTTTGTATCCTTCCTTGACAGGGGTGGGAAGGATTTCTTCTATTGGCCCAAAATAATCCCACCATTGGAGGAACCAATTTGGAAAGTCATAATTCTGATTCTTTTTAAAATATATTAACCAAGAATGTCGGTTAAGTTTATTTTGGAACCAGAAAGTTCTTGTCCAAGCGTCAATGTAATCCCAATAATTGTATCCTGCTGGATCAAATGGTTGGGAAAACTTTTTATAAGAATTTAAATTTTTTCCAAAAGCCTTTGGAGTTAAGGCTTTCAGGATCTGGATTGTCGAATGGGTTGTGACTGATGGGTCTTTGTGGTCTTTGTAGTGTTTGATGGAAACAGAATCTGAATCCACTAAGATAAACTCATAAAACTGTCTAGTTTTATTAGCCTGATATGGCCTGAAATGAAACCCTGGTGGGAAAACTTTGGTAATTGCCTTGTATGGGTTTTTGTCCCAAAATTCAGGTTCCATTTGTATAACTGAGGAGAATTTTCCTTTGGCTATATAATGGCTTGGACTTGAAGTTTTTTGTTTTCCTTTTTGAGGGTCAAGGGTCCCTTCTGGTCTATTGGTTATTGTTTTCTGGGTTTGGTTGAAGGACTGGATTATAGTATTTAGGCTGGCTAAATCTAATTCCATTTCTTCTTCAGAGGCAATGTCTGCCCAAGATTTATTTGGTAGGCTATTCAAGCTTCCTTGTTGGACAGCTAAAAGCGTACTAATTGGGAGAGCATAGTCTGCTTTGGTTTGTTTGGTGGCTTTTACAACAGAATCAGTCTTTTTAGAGGATTCTTTTGGAGTTCCAGATTGCTGAGTTGATGACTCAACAATTTGGATTGCTTTTTGAGTCGATGACTCAATGGGGGTAGATGACCCAGAAGAAGAGGTATTTGGGTCTGCCGAAGCAGATTGTGATTTTGATTTGTTTAAAGTCAGAGCTAATCTGACTTTGCCGCCTCTAGTGGTTCCTCCCCTAGAAGGGGTAACTGCCTTTCTAGGCATCTTACTTATCCTGTAAATATTCACGGGTAAGATAATCAGGAAGGGAGTTTGAAGTGCCTTTGAGATATTCTATATCAAAATCAAAAACACTTAAAATTGCTTGCCATCTCGCAAAGATTTGTTTTGAGGCAAGATTTTTAACATCCTTTTGTAAAATTTCTTTGGCAGACTTGCAGTCTACCCTAATTAAAAATTTTTGATTTAATAAATCAGATTGAAATTTTGAGACGCATAAAACAATTGCCAAAACTTCCTTTTTTACAGTAGAATAATTCTGTTGTGCAGAATTCCAATGTTTTGAAGTATATGCAATGATATGCTCATGAGACTCAATTTTTTGTTTAAGAATGCCTCCATAACCTATGTCTGAAGCATCAGTTTCAACGATTTTGAAGGCTTGAGGGATGGGAAGATATAAGCAATTTATCTTCCTGACTTTGGTTTTGATTTCTTTAACGACATTAGTGTGGACGTCAGTCCAAGAGGGAGGATTCTTTTTAAGCCTATCATGTAAGGGCTTGATAATGTTATTTAGGTGGGGGATAAAATCTCCTACATAATTGAGGCAACCTAAAAACCTTTGCAATTGGGTTTTATCAAGAATCCTGTCAGGAAATTTATCAGCAAATTCAATGGATCTGCTGATAGGAATAATAGTACCTTGGTGAATATTATGTCCAAGGAATCTGATATTAGTTTGAAAAAGACTAATTTTTGATTTTGAAACGGCGAGACCGTTTTGTTTAATAACATTGATAAAAACATTTATATGTTTAAAATGCTGATCAATGGATTGAGAAAAAATTAAAACATCGTCAATATAAACGATGACAAATTTTGAATAAGGATTAAAAATGTCATTCATGATTTTTTGAAATTCAGAAGGGGCGTTTTTTAGGCCAAAGGGCATAACATTCCATTCGTAATGCCCAAAAGGAACAGTAAAGGCAGTTTTGTACCTATCACTTTCGCAAATTTGGATTTGCCAAAATCCAGATTTCATATCAAATTTCGAAAATATCTTAGCAGAATTGAGTCTGTTAAGAAGATCTTTCTTATTGGGGATAGGATGCCTAATCCATTGAAGGGCTTGATTGAGAGGTTTGTAATTGATGACAAGTCTGGGAGTACCTCTCTCAATCTCAGCGGGTTTATTGACATAAAATGCTGAGCAAGACCAAGGACTCTTACTTTTTCTAATAAGGTTTTTGTCTAAGAGATCTGTAATCTCTTTCTGACAATAATGAAGAAGTTCTTCATTCATTTGAATTGGTCTGGCTTTAGTGGGAATCTGGGTATCTTTGAATCCCGATTCATAAGGGAGACTGACAATATGTTTTTTCCTATTCCAGAATGCGCTGGGTAGGTCAGAACATATAGAAGCTTGGATTTTGTTTAAAAGGGCTTGGATCTTCTTCTGAAGTGAAGAATTACATAAATATTTTTCAATATTAGCAAAAGAAACTTCTTCTTTTAAAAAATTGATTTGATTAATTTTGTTCTGGATGGAATTAATATTTTTTGTAAAAGGCTTATTAGAAAATTTGAAGGTTACTTGTTTCCCTAAATAATGAGTGGATATGCCATCTTTCGAAATTTGCAGAGGGAAAAGAGCCTTTATGAACGGTGTTCCCAAAATAACTTCATTTTTTAAATTTTTAACAAGAAGAAAATTTGTTTCAATCTTAAGCCCTTGATTTTCAATCACGGCTTTAGAAAGTTTGTAATTAATTTTCAGCTTTGAACCACTAGCAGTGCTGAGTTTTTCAGAGGTTTTTTCAAAATATTTTGTAGGAATTAGACCTTCTAAGATACAATTCGAATCAGCACCAGTATCAAAAAGGGCCAAAGTATCAAGAACAAAATCATCAATAACGATTCTGATATTAATATAAAATTTTTGTATTTTGACCTTGTTGATCA
Organism: Abrus precatorius; assembly: GCF_003935025.1. Taxonomy (NCBI): domain Eukaryota; kingdom Viridiplantae; phylum Streptophyta; class Magnoliopsida; order Fabales; family Fabaceae; genus Abrus; species Abrus precatorius. The sequence continues at coordinate 6,555,890 of NW_020874291.1, read as the reverse complement.
AGCACATAAAAGTTTCTTCTGGATAATCAGAATCATCCTTCACTGAATCATTTTTTTCAGGAAATTCAACTTTCTCAATGTCAGAATCATCATCTAATTGAGAAAGGATAATTTGATGAATTTGTTGTTGCTCTTTGATTTCTCTGATCTCTTTCTTGAGATTATTTATCTCAATCTGGAGATCTTGAATGGTGGTTGGTTTAATACTAGAATTCTTTTCTAATCTTTTGAAAATGTTTGTAATATCAAATTTGTTTGAAGTGAAATATTCTTTAGGTTTAGTTTTGTTTTCTAAAACTTCTTTAAACTTGTTTAAAAATTCTTTTCTTTCTTGAAGATCCGAAATAGAGCTTATAGCTTCAAAAAGAAGGTCTTGTTCTTTTGTCAAAACATTGATTTCTGGAGTTTCATCACTGTCAGAAGAAGAGGCCTGGTCATCATTTTGAATTTGGTTGACCTCTTCTTCGGATTCTTTTATAGAATCCTCATCAGAAGTATCAGCCAGGAGGTTGTTGATTTGGTCTTCTAAAGAAGGCTCTAAATTGAGACTACTAATCTTTTTCTTTAACCTGCAATACTTACTAATATGGCCAGGTTTACCACAATTGTAACAAGTTATACCTGTTCTGGGTTTTTTGGGAATATTGGTGGGGATGACATTATCCCCTTGTTTCTTAGGACTGGGTTTTCTATTGTACCGGCGCTTATAGGGCTTTTTGTACGGTTCTACAGCCTCTTTCTTAGGGGCATGTTTCTTCTTTTTGGGAGAGCAGGATGGAAGACCAAACTGTTCGCAGAATGAACCTAATTCTTTCTTGCTCAAGGCCTTTTCTTTGGCAAGCTCTTTTTGGAGTTTATTTTTCTGGCAAGCTTTAATACCGCTATGGATGATAATAGCAGTAAGCTGACCATAATCATAATTATCATAATTAATTTCTCCAGTGGGAGAACGACTTCGGAGTTTACTCCTAATAAGATCTCCGAAGGCTTTAGGAAGACCATCAAGATATTTTTCTTTCCAATAAGCTTGGTTACAATCTTCCCTAGTAAGGACCCTAGACATAAAGGTATCTTTATACCACTTGAAATGTTCTAAGGAATTACATTTGAGTTTTGACAGTAACTCACCGGATCTCTCTCTCCAAAGAGAAGGATCACCAAGGAAATGTTGAGATATTGTGTATAATAACGTATACACAGCATCGGGGAGACGTTCATTGTCACTGACAATGGTTTTCCCTTTATCATCAATTTTGACTGCAGAGAGAATGTTATCTCTGTCGGCTTCAGTGAGATAATTATCCCACCAACCTTTGAGTTGGCCAGTAAAACCAGCAACAAGAATATAGACAATGGTGTCTTCAGGCATATTTTGGTTAGTAAAATAGCCCATAGCGACAACCGACATATTTTGAAGTTTGGCAATGATATTATATTCAGATAATCCATCGATATTCCAAATATAAATATCATTAGAATTAAAACTTTGAATAAAATCTTGTTTTTCTTCTAAAATAAGATCAGGAGCAGTAGCTCTATTATAATAAAGCTTGGAAGAATTTTTCCAATTATTGATAGGATTAATAGCTAAGACGGAGTCTGTTTCAGAACAATGTTCTGAATCAGCCTTGGAGATGGCATTGATAGTTTTGGCAAGAGACCTAGTTCTGGGTTTAGCACTAGATTCTTCAGTAGGTTGAGGAGTGTCTGGAATGGTAGTGAGGAGACTAGTAATTTTACTAAGCAACTCATTTTGGTTTTCCTCATTTATTTTGGTTTTCTCTTTTTGCCTAAGTTCTAAGATTTTCTGCTTAGCTTTGGCGCTGATCTTAAAAGGTTTAAAAAGGGGTTTTTCTAGTTGTGGTTGGGAGGATGAAGAAGCAGTTTCTTCAATTTTTGTTTTGACAGGATTAACAGAGATTTTCTCTCCTAAAACCTGAAGGTATTTATTGGTATAATTGGCCTGTTCCATAAGGCCTTGGATGTCATGAGGAGTGATAGACTCATCAGCACTTTTAGACTTGAAAGGAGTGGCAGTAACAGGGTTACCGCCTTTATCTTTCAAATTAGGCAATTGGTATTGAGATATGGGCGGTAAATCACTTTGGACTATTTGTCCATCTTTGATTTGCCAGTTTATGACATTAGCAGAGGATGTACTAATAACATCTTCTTGCCAGGGATAATTAATATTATTACGAATGGTATAAGCATGATACCAATCAAAGAATGGAATATTTTGTTTGACTTTTTCGAGAAATTGATAGAATTTCTCTTGGATATCAGACCTGTCTTTTCCCCTATAATTTTGAAAGAACCACTCTCTTTGAGGTTTCCATTCCTCAGAGTAAAAATCTTTCCTAAGGGTTTCCTTATCTATAATGAATTTATGAGATAACATCATAAGACTCATTAAGGGAAGAGTAAGTTGGAGATTGGATACTCTGATTTTCGTCTTCTTTTTCAGAAGTCTGATAAACATTTCTGGGAATCCTAGAAGAAGTGTCTAAACCTTGAAGATTTAGCGATGGGTCATGGTTATCAGACCTAGGGATATCAGGTCTAACATAAGATCTAGAAGAAAAAGATCTCCTAGCAGAGACAAAATCAGATCGATTACTATAAGCATCGATCCTAGAGGAGAAAGAGTTTCTCCTATCAAAGGTTATTTCAACCTTTCCAGAATTGTCCTGTGAGATGTCCTGTATTTGAGGAGCAGGACGAGGAACACTGGGTGAGGCTTTATCCATCACCCATTTTTCTGGAAGAGTAACCTCATCCCATTTAATAATTCTAGGTAGAGAAACATTAGCCTTTGTCATATCAGTGATAAACAAAGTAGTTTCTCCTTTTTGAGGTTTGAGAAGGACTCTAGAGGCACAAGAATTCATGACCTTATACTGAATCCTATAGATTAAAGCGGCGGGAATAGATCCCTCTTTCATGTCTAACCCATGAAAGCAAATATTAAGAAATAAGGAGTCTAGGATGTGTTCATCCATAAGACTCACAGTTTTGTTGGGAAAACAGTTAAAATAAATCGGACCTTGACCGAGACTGGTTTCAACTGTTCCTATGAGAGAATCATCAAATTTATTATGACGAATGTCTCTGAGACAAATTAAGACAGCAGCATCTATGCCTATGTCTATCAAAGGTTTAATTGCTACCTGAACACATCCTATGTGAAGGTACTTGTACTTTCTTTTATGGTCATTGAGAGAGGATTTAGACAGGAGATGAAATTCTTTCCCTATACCTTTCCCTAAAGGGATATTATTTTCAACAGTCTTGATAATATAATCAGAACTGTTTTTCTTGGGTTGGTCTTCAGGAACATATAATGTGTCCTGAGGAATGACTGGAATAGTCCAGTCATCCATACTTTGATTGATCTCTTCAAAACGAACTTCTTCGTCGAAGAGGTTATGTTTGGGTGTGATTTCAGGAGAATGATTCTCCTGGTCATTAAAGGGATTGGTTTTAGTTGGAGAGGAGGAGGAGGAACTGGAGCCAGAACGAAAGGAAATGCTAGAGAAAGAGCGTAGAAGTCTAGACATGATATAAAACATCTGGCTCATAACCCTCATTTGGTTCCGTAACAATACATCTGTTAATTGTTTATAACTAATCCAATTAGATCTGGTTATTTGTGGACTTTTTTTTTTTTTTTTTTTTTTTTTTTTTTTAATTTTTTAATTTTCTGAAAATTCTTTTACTATAGCCACCAGCTTCTTATGTTCTTTTGTTTCTTTTGAATACAGCATCGTCAAATTAGCCTTACTGCCCTTTCAACCATACGGGACTTACTGCTACAGCCCTATTCAAAAGAACGAAGAACTGCTGTACTTCCAGTAAAGGATTTTCTAAAAACAAAGAACTGTACAAAAGCAATATTTCAGTACCATTAGTTCGTGGCGTTGTTACAGACAGGGACGATCATTACTGATCTCACCCGAAGGGCCTGTCAGCTGTCCAGCCTATAAACCATGGTTACAGAAATCTCATAAAGGAATTTAAAGTCCAGATCCAGAAGAACATAGTTACAGACAATCAACAGTTATATTCCTACTTCCCCATCTGGCTCTGATACCAGATAACCCACTAAAGGTAGAATAAACGACTGAAAGGAAAGTAGGCAGTAGCAGGACTACTAAATGAAATGCAGAAATTTAAAAGTGCAGTATGTAAAACAGTTATAACATAAAGAAATTTAAAAGTGCAGTATTTAAAACAGTTATAACATAAAGAAACTAGAACGGTGGTATAACCAACACAGATCTAGTGGAGGGAGAAGAGAAGAAAGCCGGAGCGACGGTAGTCCGAACAGGACCGGCTAAGAGGGAGAAGAGAGGAAAATAATTTGAAACAGCAAATTTTATTGAAAGATCTCAAAGAAGAAGAAGGCTTACAAGAAGGTTTTTCTCTCAGAGCTTCTCTCTCTTAAATCTCTCTTATGTATATATATATATATATATATATATATATCAAATAATTTAAAATATTTTTTAATAAATTTAATATATTATATAAATAAAATTTTAACTCGTTACTTTTTAAATTTTATTTGGTCATAATACAAAAATATTTAAAAAATAAAAAATATGTTTATCTCATTAAAATGCAAAACTAAATTTGGAATGACGAAAAAAAGTCAAATAGAAAAATAATTTGATTTTAAAATTATTTTAGTAGTTAATTATTAAAAAAATAAAAAATAAATATTTATATTTAATTTTTGTATATTAAAAAAATTATTTATAGTATTTTATTTTCAATCAATTTCTCTCTCTTCTGCTTTGACCTATCATCTTTACTTGATTTTTTCTTTATATTTCTTGTACATTATTATGAAAAATACACATTTAAAATACGTTAAAGAAATCTTAAATCAAACTTGGGATTGGGACCACACGTGGCGCAACTGTAACTTAGCACCATCCCTCCGTAGCTAAGTTGCTCTAAAGTTTCAGCAGATAGGGTAAGGTTGTGTTGGTGTGTGTGTTGAAAGAGAAACATGGCTGAAGCATCAAGAATAATGAACAGCACTCTTGTTCCATGTTATAGCCCGAGGATCCAGAGAACGCATCATGTGTGTCAACCTCAACTAACCATGCGACGAAAGCGCCACCAAATTCACTGCTCAGTGTCTGCAAGTGGTGCCACTCAAGGCTCAGTTATGGAAACGATTCCTTGGGGGTGTGAGATTGACTCATTGGAGAATGCATCAGCTTTGCAGAGGTGGCTGTCTGAGTCTGGCCTTCCACCGCAGAAGATGGGCATAGAAAGAGTGGATGTGGGAGAGAGAGGACTTGTTGCTTTGAAGAATATAAGGAAAGGGGAGAAACTCCTCTTTGTGCCTCCCTCCCTTGTCATAACCGCAGATTCTGTAACCCCTTTCTTCTTCCTTTCCCTCACTTTAATTCAAAGTAAATAGAAAGTAGTGGAATTGAAATATATTATTAATTTTAGTAGTCTAGTTTATGTATGTGACTATGTGGGTATTACCACCATTTTTAGTTTATTTAAGTTTCCGTTTGAATTGGTATACTTGGGAAATTAGCAGAATAACCTTTAGTTATGTGGACAAAACTTAGATACAATATTCAAATCAAAACTGTCCAAGTGTTATATTTCCAGCCTGTTTGTATCAGTGTTGATGACCAAGTTTTGCTTCTTTGATAAAACTTTGCCCGGAAAAACGTGATGCTAATGTGGTTCTTGTGCATTGAAAAGCGTGACAATTCTGTTTCAACTATTTTCCAAATAGGCTCTTTGGGTTTGTTTGGATTCTTTGGAACCATTCACCGTTTGGAAACTCAGTTTCTAGGAACTGGGAATCTTGTACTTTGAAAAAGCCACTATTGATGTGCTTTGAAAACGGTGAAACTCAGTTACAAAAGCTGGAAATGCAAAACAAACTGGCTGGATATTGGTAGCCAACTGCTACAGACCTTCAATGTGGCTATCAATTTCATCTTGGTAACTAAATTTGGCACTTGACCGGTTTTATATTTTGTGTCCAATTTTTATTCGAGTACAATATCATTTTTGCTATTGTATCTAGTTTTGTCGTAGTTAATACTATATTGTCGGTGTCAATAGAATGTGTCTCTTTGTTCAGCTTTTACTAAAATTTGACACTCTGTGAAGTACCATCAAACTTGATTGCGTTGCTCGTTATTTTTACGTCTGGTGTTCCCTGAAATGTTGTTTTTCACTGATATAGGAAATGGAAGCTTTTTAAAATCTCTACTGAAAATGTGTGGTTATACTTTGTTGATTCAGTACATGAATTTGGATCAGTTGTTTGCTTATGCTTTTGTTTGGTGTGTCTTCTGGTTGTCAGGAGTGGAGCTGCCCAGAGGCTGGTAAAGTACTGAAGAAAAATTCAGTGCCAGATTGGCCATTGATTGCAACTTACCTCATAAGTGAAGCTAGCCTCATGGAATCTTCAAGATGGAGCAATTATATATCGGCCTTACCTCGTCAACCTTACTCACTTCTTTACTGGTAAATGAGTTGTTCTTTTGATGAAATCTTTCGAGATCTTGTTCAGGAAAGATGAGAAAAATGAATACTGAAGAGTGAGGAAACAAATTGGGTTTGAAATGCTATTCTACTTTACAACCATATTGGAGAAATGGACATGATGAGACTACTTTACAACAATTTCTCCAACATCAGCCTATCCAAAAATGGAACATTTCATGCATTTAAGATTTATACATTACAAGCCTTTCTAAAAGTATCATTTTGATTTCAGTAAATATAAACTTTACTTTTTCTTTTTGTTTTCATTCCCCTTCCTTATGTCTATACAAGAGAGGCATTTATGTCATTTCAGGTCGCAAGCAGAACTAGATCGCTACTTGGAAGCTTCACAGATTAGGGAGAGAGCAATTGAAAGGATTAATAATGTTATTGGAACGTATGGACCAGTTGTTTGTACCTTCTATTTATTTTTTGAGGATTTTGTTGTTTGTCATTTTTCTTCAAGCATCAATCTAATGTGCTTTCTTGATTGAATAATCCTGTGTCTTTTCATAAATACTTCCCTTTTATTCTCCAGATACAATGATTTAAGGCTAAGGATATTTTCCAAATACCCTGATTTATTCCCCGAAGAGGTAATTATCTTACATTAAACAAGGGATGACAGTTAATAGTTCAAGAAAACCATAGACTTTTGTTTCAATAACCTGGTTATGATCTGATTATGTTATTTGTATAACTTACAGGTGTTCAACATAGAGTCCTTCAAATGGTCATTTGGTATTCTTTTCTCTCGCTTGGTGAGTGAACCTGGTAGATGAAATGAAATCAAATTATAGTCCATTGTCTGCCTCTTCTGTACAACTCAAGTATAGCTACTAAGAATTTCCATGTTTCCTATATAATTCAATTCACAGATTATGGCCTGTGAGTCATAATAGAGCTGATTTTGAAAGAGGTGAGGTCCAAAACTAAAAAAATGCCATAATGCGTCAGGTCTGAAAAACCATAGCTCCTAAAATTGCAGCATTTGAAAACTAATCTACAGGAAAGGAGAATTAATAATTTATGACAATATTTTTGCTCTATACAAAACTGACAGCTTTCTTATTTTTCTGTCTTTTCGATCAATTAATTCAACAAGACTTTGATTTTGTTGTTTCATTTTTAAGACAGATGGTTGTTTACCAGAACAATCATTCATGATCTTTGTACCATGCAGGTTCGGTTACCCTCAATGGATGGAAAAGTTGCTTTGGTTCCCTGGGCTGATATGTTGAATCATAGTTGTGATGTAAGTTATCTTGCAAAAAATATTTAGATTCCTCTAAAGTTTTTCCATGTGAAGTTTAACTCTGATTTGTTTTCACTGGTCTAGGTGGAGACATTTTTGGATTATGATAAGACATCAGAGGGAGTTGTCTTCATGACAGATCGGCCTTATCAACCAGGTGAGCAGGTAAACATAAATTGAAAGACTGGAATTTGTTAAATTAGATTAACTTAAAGAAGTGAGTGCCAAGTAAATAAAACACATATCCCTTGTTCTTTGCTAAAGTGCATTATGGCATATGAATGAGTAAAACAATTAAGTTTCTGCCATTTGCATTAGTGCCTCACGAATAAAATGTTAGTCTGATTAGAGCTGTGTTTGATGATGATATTCTTCACCATTTAGGTTTTCTCAGTCATTTGATTTAAATCCTGAGATTGCAATTGATTGCCTGCATCAAATTATGCAGGTGTTTATTTCTTATGGAAAAAAATCTAATGGGGAGCTTCTGTTATCGTATGGATTTGTTCCAAAAGAAGGTGCTAATCCTAGTGATTCAGTTGAATTGTCACTGTCACTCAAAAAAACTGATGGCTCCTATAAGGAGAAGTTAGAATTGCTGAAAAAGTATGGATTATCAGCGTGAGTACCTAAATTTTCATAATTATACCTAGATATATAAGGATGAAGTTCCTTGTCTTTTGTTCTGGTAAAAATATTTTCAGCAGCATTCCTATTTTATACCTTAGTGGAAGTTATATGAAGCATTCACTACGAATGTTGTATCAATTAACATTTTTCAACTTATTGATAGTTTCATTCAGGACATTGCAAGGCATTTTCAAAATATCAATTTTTCAAGGTGCTGAAAATATCATAAAAGTTGTATTCACATCTTTTTAGCATGTGAAGTACTGTGTAGAAGTGTCCATGCTTCAAAATAATCATATTTACTCACAACTTTTTGGTGCAATTATTTTCTTTTTTGAAATTCTTGGATTTGGTCTTGGGCTAGGTCAACCCCATAAGATAGATTGTAAGGTCAAGATTATCTTAGCCTTTATATGGTCTACTTAGGCCATATCTGTAATTGATGTGGGATCTCAACAGAAATTTTATTACAATATAGCTTCTTAGCCCTGTTATTCAGCATCTATTTTCCATTTTGCTTAATTGTGCTCTGTTTTTCTGCTTCATACACTGCTCCATTTGTCACACTCTCTGCATCTATTTTGCTTCTTCTTCTGTGCTCTGTTTTTTCTTTTTCAAACACTGCTTTGTTTCTCACTCAGTTTGCATCTTCTCCTCTCTCTCTCTCTCTCTCTCTCTCTCTATATATATATATATATATATATATATATATATATTGTATTATTTTATTACGGCCACCATGCTTCCCCCATAAGCCGGCCATAATTTTATGGCAGTTTTTTAGCTGTCCGCCTTGACCCGTCATCTGCCATTGATAAACATTGAGCTTCTACTATCATAACAACCATCACCAGTTGTTGCTTACCATCTTTCTGGATTAATTGAAGATTTTATAGAAAAGAGAAGAGGTGTTTTGAATATTTCTTCTCTTCTCTATATGGTATCAAAGCCAATAGATCCAATATTAGGCCACCCTTGGCTACAAAAATAAAATAAAATCAACCCCATGAATTTTCCTAGTGCAATTAACCTGGCCCAGTGGTTTACCCTGTGCAACTTACTTGGTCCTGCAGGTTTCCCAGTGCTACTTACTTGGTCCCATGGCTTATCTAGTGCTATATTATAAAAAAAAGAAAACAGTCCTACAGTTCCATGCTCTAGATGTCTAATCTTGAGCAAGGGAGTGTGTTGAAGTCTGACATTGACTATGTATATGACTAATAAGAACTTATAAAGGTTAAAGTAATCCTCTCCTTACAAGCTAGCTGTTGAGGTTGAGTTAGGCTTAGTGTCTAAATTCAACAGAGTTAAATTTCAGACAAGAAACATTATTATTCATACACAATATACTTTTGAAATATGATTCTGAAGTATACTTGTAATTGAACTTGTTACTAACTTCTTTGTTATATTTTTATCAGATCTCAGTGTTTTCCTGTACAGATTACTGGTTGGCCCTTGGAATTAATGGCTTATGCTTATTTAGCTGTTAGTCCTTCAAGCATGGGAGGAAAATTTGAAGAGGTCTGCACTTGCAATCTTTGTGAATTATTCTATGGCTGTTGTATGACCCTATGAGTGATTCTGTTAACAGATGGCTGCTGCAGCATCAAATAAAACTACCTCCATGAAGGATTTGAGATATCCTGAAATAGAGGACCAAGCATTGCAATTCATACTAGATAGCTGCGAATTCAGTATATCAAAATACAACAAGTTCTTACAGGCAAGGAAATGCTTTATATGTCTTGTTTTATTTTTATTTTTTTTAATCCATAGTTTTGAACACTGTGCTTTATCTAATTCTTAGTCTCTAATGAGTTAATCCCTCGCAATTCTCTTTCATCTGGATTGTATTGGTAATCAGAACTATCTTAAATGAAATTTGCATGTTTCTGGCAGGCAAGTGGATCACTGGATTTGGATGTGACTTCTCCTAAACAACTCAACAGAAGACTGTTTCTGAAACAGCTAGCTGTGGATTTGTGTAATAGTGAGCGAAGAATATTATTCCGTGCTCAATATGTAAGTTAATAAGCATTTTTCCCCTAATCTCTACATTACATAACATTGCTGGTTGTTTGAAGTAAACACTGAACTTGGTTATAGCTTATTTGTTGAACTACTTTTTTCTCAAACCTAACATAGTTTATTTCATGTACAAATGTCACTTCTTCACTTTCCAAATAAACATGAAAAGCATTCCATCGGCAAATGTAATTCCATTTCCATCAACTATCTTTTTGTTGTGGTAATTGTTAGGGATGGATACAGAAACATTAAGAAAGGAGTCAAAAGTAAACAAGACACTAAAATAGCAATTCATTTGTTATATGTTATAACTATGATTGGTGCATGCACTTGAATATTGTCAAGCATGTATGTTTATACATTGGTAACCAAATTTCTAAAAATTTAGTTTTTGACCGAGCTCAATGGCACATGAGATCCATGTAACATTGGTCCCAGAAAAGAAAATGATGAAAAAATGTCGAAAAGTAAATAATAAACCTTCAAATTAGGTTGATGCTTTCTTTTGTAATTTCACGCACCAATGATGGCATGCAACTCTCTCACAATATAATATCTGTTTATCACTAATTCTGACTGGTTTTTAATAATGATGGCAGATACTGAGAAGAAAACTGAGGGATATGAGGGCTGGTGAATTAAGAGCCCTAAACATCTTCAAAGGTTTTCGGAATCTTTTCCAATGAGGCATTCACTGGTGCATTATTTTCTGCCCTGGTTTGTCCTTGGCAGTTATAGAAAAATTTATCCCACCCTTCAGCTTGATGAACTTTGTTCAGTTCACACCTGGTGGGGCTTATTTGTAACATGTAATTGAGGGAAACAGGTCCAGTCTTTAAGTGATGGAAATATTATAATCCATACTGAAAAAAGAGAGGAAAAAGAATACAAAACGGAAGGAATGATTGTAACATAGACTTCGTAGGTATTTGTTGATCCAAACAACTTATTTTCTTGTTATGTTTAAATTTTTTAGATGAAAAATCATATTTGAATCTTTTTGTGTTAGTTTTCTTGTCAAAATGCCATGTTGAAAGAGATAGAGATTGTAGGGCCTTGTGTAAGAGAAACTTTGTGTTTATCTCTCCGCACTGTACATTGTTTAGTAGAAAGAAAAGAAATCAGCGTTTCGAAACACATTGAAAGTGTTTTAAACATGAATTCAATCCAATAACATTGAAATAAACTTGGATCTATGACCCTTCAAATGTGAATCAAACAAACACTCTATTCTACCCAACCTGATTCACTGGTTAAAATGCAATGTAATTTGATTTAGATGACTGATTTGTGAAGGTGGTTTTCAAGATTTTAGATAGAGCATATGTGCAGCAAGCTTAACTAGAAGTGGCAAAAACAAATTAAAGGATAAAAAATAGGTGCAATATTATTGTTGGTGTTGATCTTCATCCAGAGTCAAAGTTTTATTTTGATCATCTAATAATAAGGTTAAATATTAAAGGTCAGGACATTATCATTAAATGTCACGATATGTATTTAGACTCAAGATCATTACACATGCCAAGTTTCTTAGATACATCATATAATCGGATAAGTTTATTTAGAAGCCAACACACATGAAGTAGTAAGATAAATTTTTCAAAATATCAAGCAAATTCCTCCTGTAGTTTCATCATCTAAAATTTGACGATCCGTTAGAATCAGCCAATAATTCACGATTTTTGTGAACTCAATATTAAAACTCTAACATTTAAATCTGATTCTAAATTTAATTTGAATAAAAGTATCTCTTGAAAATTTGTAGTTTATTTTTTATCTTTTTGCGAACACAACAAAATAAATAAACTAATTGATTACACCTAATATATTTATTTGTGGAGTTTATATTACAAATTATAACATACAGATATAAAAATATTTCAAAATATAAAATCTGGCTTAACTATCACATTATTATACACGATATTCAAAGATACACGATATTTCTAGTTCTAGGAATTAAGCATAAACTTGAAGAACATAGAGAAAAGAGGAAACCTTATGGAAGAAAATGTCCCGAATGATTTTATTGAGATTTTTCAGAGATTTATAGAAGTGGTTATTACAAGATATGAATTGAATGGGGATCAATTAGTTAACTTGCTACTTATACCTAACTAAGTAACTAACTGACTTAATAGTTTTACTTCATATCAATGCCCTCCCCCCTCCCTTGAAAATATCCTTGACCTCAAGGATGGAATGTAAGGGTATTTCTTGTAACACTCAGTATTTTTAAGTATTAATTGAAGAATTATTTGATATTAAGTATGATTGAAATGAGTTTGGATTGAATTTCTAAGTGTTTGATGGAGGTGAAGTACATGAATTCTCGCTCAAGCGAGACAACCTCACTCAAGCGAGAAGGATGAATCTTAGACCTTCACTTTCAAAGTCGACAACATCAGCAAATCTTGCTCAAGAGAGATATTTTTGCTTAAGCGAGATCTATGGTGGTTTGCGAAGTGAGCTCTATATAAAAGGGTTCTCATGTACGAAACTTTTCATTTCCTAACTTCCCTTAAGCTCTCAAACGAACCAAACCCTTAGATTTTCATTTTTTCTCATATTAAACCCGTCTAAACTTTTATCTCTCTAGATCTGTGATCGTACGTTCATTCTATGCGATTTGAAGTAAGTTTCTCTAAGTTTAAATCTAGATTTACCGTTTGTTTCTCTTCATCTCACATTTCTTATAGATATCTTATGGTTTTTAGGATAAACTTTGATTTTAGAGCAAAATCTTTGGTTAAATCTTTGAGAAATCTTTATCTTAAGGTAAGGTGAGGTTCTACTTTATCATTTTGTTATGAATATTACTTGTGTTCTTATAGATCTTGTTATATATGATTATATGTGGATTAATCCTTGTTTTGTGAAAAATAATCGATGAAAAGTGAGAATAATTGGTTGTTTATGTGATTCTATGATGAATATATGAAAATATATTGGGAAAATATGTTACTATGTCTAAATAGTGCATGATAAGGTATATTGAGGATGATTGATATGATGTTATGATTTTGTGATATGAAATGTTCAAAGAAAATGATGCTTCATGTTTGAATATATTGTGGTTGATGTAAAAATGATGTATGTTATGAATATGCCATGGTTTGATGTATATGATGAAAAGTATGTGGAAATATAATGAAAAATATGTGTGAACATGACAAATGACATATGTGAACATGTGAATATACTCAAAAGAGTATGAGATGGAAATGGATATGATGTAAATAGTTACAGAGATACACTGGGGGTGCGAAAGATGGAGGCAATATGAATATCTTAGAGAAATGCATGGTGGTGAGCGACATTTGAGATTGTGCATAGAATATTGTGAACGAATGCACCACATGGCCACACACTCATTTTCTGCCTTGACTCCTGACCATCATTACCTTAGGTTGTCTATTGCATGGGTTGTATCCGTATTACATTAAATCATCTGATGACTATTTACATGGATGTGTAAGACTTTGGGATAGAGGTATCAGATGACTATGGCCATAAGGCGGGGTGAGCTTCATCTTATTGATTGAATTTCATAATTTTGTTTCTTGCTCTTATTATTGAAGTTGGAATCATACAAAACCTCCCATTTAATTATTTTTATAGCGAATGTTTGTAACATGTTTGATGAACATTTTCAATCAAAGTCATTGGAGACAACCTAGGCTTGCATCCTAGAATATACATTTTTTTTTGGCATATTTTGATGAAGATTAGTGACAAATCTTTATGCAATCTGAGCGATCATCTACCAAGATGTTGTACCTCTCCCTTGGATCTCTAGGAAAGCTTGATCTGAGAGACCTATTTCCAGGTAAGGGGAGTTGATCCCAAACCCTAACTCCTTATTGATATTTTTGTTTAAAAGTACCAAATTTCTATTGGGACCTTATATACTAAGGTTTTCTTAAAAATTTAATGTGTAGGATAGAGAGTTTGACACGAAACCCCCCTTTTGAACCCTAACTTCGGTATTTTGTTTTTGATAATAAAACTCCAATGATTCTCTAAATTGTATTACTACAAATGAAATTTTGGGTATGAGGAACTAATAGTTTAATCCAAAGATCATATAGATAAAATTTTATAGTAAAAAGATGAGTAACTAAGCTTCTGGAAAATTTTTAAGATTTTACTATTATTTATGTATGAATAAGTAATATTGAACTTTAGAATAGACGATTTTATTAATGCTGAGAAAGTGTGTATGTTGGATTATACGATTGGGTTTGGAGGTGTCCGATCTCCAGCACGTTGTATTGATTTGTGTTGTGTGAAATTGTTTAAGGATCTTTTGTGTTAGATGGATATGATAATATAAATATGAATGTTTGTTGATGACTGATGCATGTTGGAATAGGTGAAATTATGTTGTTAATGAAAAGTATTATACTATTCTCAAATGAAGAAAGAGTTTTATGTATGAAATGAAATGATAGGACATGATGATGGAATTGTGAGAAATGTGATTATAAATACTTGAGCCAGAATTGATTGATCGATGTGATGATGATATAGGTATTGTGTGCATCAAAAGTGTGGACTTATAATACATGTATTGTAATACATTAAGTTATACGATCAAGACTCAAATATTATGACACATTGATATATGAAAAGGATATGGAAAATAATGAGAATATTTGAGAAATGCTGATAGTAAGTATAGATAGCTATAGAGATACACTAGGGTATATAGTCCAAAGAAGATTTAGGAAATCTTTGGAAAATAAGTATGGTGAATACTAAGTATAAATGGGTGCACAATGAATTGCTGAAAGTGAAAGCATTCACAGGCCACACACTCATTTCCTAACAAGACTCTTGACTATACCTTTGCTAAAAGAGGTCAGGTCGACACATGTGTATTCGTGTTGCTGCGACTAACCAGCGACTATCTATGCTATGAAGTCCTCAAAGGATCCCAGGGGCAATGAATGTGAATGTGTGATGAATATGGATTATTGTTGTACTCATATGATTATAATGTATGCATTGTAACATGTCGGTTGATGTAGTTATGATATATGTGTTGTAATGCATCGATGAGTGCGATTAGGCACATATATTGTGATACATTGATTGATATGGTATAATACATGAATTATGACGTACCCAAATACAACTCAATTTCAAGCAAAGAGAAAGACACCTCATAATAGCAACACACATAACTCTAAGAACTCTCGGGGTAAGGTTAGACATTCCCAATGCAAGGGACCTCGTGTGGTCCAAGACTGCCCTATGTCAATCTTGACTTGTAACTACTATGGAAACAAGGGGCACTTAGCCAATATTTATTGATCAGCATCTTAGAAAAGTGGAAGCGCCAATAGAAACAAGAAATGTGTATCTAAAAGCAAGGACTGCTTGGATTCAATAAAATGTTTTCGGTGCAGGGGACCTCATATGTTGAAGAATTGTACATGACTACCTACAACGTGCGACCACTGTGAAAAGACAAGACATTCAACGAATGATTGTCTGTTTATAACATAAAAGAAAGAAGGTGCAAGTGGAAGTAACAAGCTAATATTCGAGAGACAATGATTCCCTGGATTTTAAAAAAATATGATGTATTTGTGGAGGACTGTTGTTTGCAATCTAACACTAGCAAGTGCACTAGAATTGCAGCAAGTGATGAGTAAATTTAAGATCAGAATATCGTCTCCACAGGGAATTTAGGTTTCAAGTACCACTTCACAGAATTATAACCATTTGAGCCATACGAATTTTGGAATGAGATTTGTAACATATAACAGCAGTAAACAAAAGCAATTAAAGTAAAGAACTTGCAGAAAAACAGAGTATGTAATGAAATGAGATAGGAATGAAGAATAGTTAGGAATTTACTTCACAAGAATATTAGTATTAATTCAATTATGCCTCTGAACATTCAAGAACTTGGTTAATTGACAATCAGTTTCGCATAGTAATAGTCAAAGGTTAATTCCTTAACTCATTGACCCTAACAATCCACTAAACCTCCCTAATCCCTTAGGTGAGATTCAATTTCAAGTTGCATTAAGAATTAGAACTATAAGATTGCAGAATTAGGTCTCCTTATCCCTAAGAATCCCTAAACTCTGGTTGCCAATTCAGATCGGAGCAAACAATCCAATTCCCATTGGTAACGATTCCTCTTGATTAATCAAATGAATTTCCATTCAAAGATTGCATGAAAAGCAGAATTAACAACTCAATTAATCCAAGAACTTAAAGTTCAGAAGATAAAGTCGAATCAACACATCAATTCGAGTTCCATAAACCCCTAACTATGGGAAATTAAGCACACATTGCAACAAAAACAGAGAAAGAAGAAGAAGAAGATGAAGAAGAATGCAGAGCAGCCATGGCCACGAGCTCCAATCCGATCCCTCTTCTTGGAGCTTCAAGCTTCGACCCCAATCTTCTCTCCACTCTCTCTCAACGAGAATCTAACTAACAAAACAGAAAATGAGCAAAAGACCCCCGTTTTCGCGCTTCAATCATGTATATATAGAAACCCCAGTTCTGTGCGTTGTCACTTTTTTTTCACAAGAGTAACTACGCAGAAGCTTTATGTAGTGCGCATGTTCACTTTGAAGAGCAAGAGTAACCACGCGCAACTTGCAGAGTTGAAGGCTTCTCTGGAACATTCACTTTTATTCATAATAGTGGCAACGCAGGAGGTCAAGGGCTGCGCGTGATCACTTTCGTGAGTAATAGTGACCACGCGCAAGCTGTCCTGATACAAGTGTCTCTGGAACGCTCACTTTCATTGGCGAAAGTGACAACGCGCAGCTCATCAGGAATGGAGTCTTCTCTGGAACGCTCACTTTAGTTGGCGAAAGTGATAACGCACACTGGCAACGTTCACTCTTGTAAATAAAAGTGATTACGCACAGGCTCTTCTTCTCTTTTAGGCTCTGGAATGATCACTTTCACTAACAATAGTGATCACGCCCAGGCTGCATCCCATAATTCTTGTATTTTGGAGTCCAACATTGCCATTCTTCCTCTTCCTTTCCATTGATAATCCATTTCCATGACTTTTGCTCAGATTATTCCTTAAAAAACAAGATAAATTCCTTAAGAACTAAGCATAAATTGTACAAATGCGAAAATAACTACAAATTGAAATAAAACTTTCAATCATTCTCTTTTTCTGAGTTTTTCTGCTTTCTTCATATATTTTCCTTATTAAATGAGCTAGAATTATGCTAAAATATCAGTAAAAATATGGATTCATCACCACCCCAAACTTGAATTTTTGCTTCTCCTCAAGCAAATCAAACTAAACCAAGGGTAAGTTCCTGCATTTTCAAATTCAGTTCATAAACTGCCTATTTCAGATTTTTCTAATTTCTAATTCTGTGTTTTCTGCAAGATTTTCAATCAAGTTGTTCATCCAAATACTCATCATGATATTTTTACTGCATAATCATCATTGAGTAAGAATTGCTACCTACGTTCATATATTTCATCAAATTTCATGTGAGTACAATTAATCAACATGATCACAGCTCACTTGGAAGTGTTTCTCTCATCACTCAACAGTTTTTAGGTGCTGTTTTCACTCTAAATCATCAATTTCACTGCATTCTACCATATGCTTGCCCAATTTCTCCATCTCCTCTGCTTAGTACAATTAATCACACATCTAGAGGACTTTTTCAGGTTATAACAAGGCTAAGGTTAGGGTAGGTATCAAAGAAAATGGAAAATAATACATGCAATTTCAAAAGATCAGAGGCATTTTGAGTGATTTGTTTTAAAACTAGTCTGGATCTACATTATTCCTCCTTACTTCTCTCACTTATGCAGCAAACAAATTTTTTTTCTTGCAGCAGAATTTTCACTGATACTTTTCTTCTTTTCTTGCTTTCAGTCACTATTTTCTTTTCTGCAGCACTTTGCTGCACTTCTTTTCTTTTGAACTCACATTTTTGTTCTTTTCACAGCTTTGCTTCATAAATTTTTCATTTTGCTGCAGCATTTTTGTTCTTTCTTTCTGGCTTGTTGAATTCACACTTAGATATTTCCCACCCCAAACTTAGAACATTGCTTGTCCTCAAGCAATTAAAATCTGGATACCACCCCAAACTTAGTTTTAAAACTCATTCTTGATTAAACTCATTATCCCTTTGATCTTTTGAATGGTAAAAATTGGTTTTTCAGCAAGGCTTATAATGAGGTAATTTCAAGAAAAGGGATATTAAGCTCAAAAGGGTGAACTAAGACATTCAATCATAAAGGAAGGCATTTAGGCTGACTAGGTATAATCAAACATAGCCTCTATCATGTGGGTGGAAACTGTAGCATGCATATTCAATTAAGAACAAGGGCAAGTTCTAGAGAATACAGCCAAATATGATTAATCACACAAGAAAAAAATTAGACAGCTCAAATCTCACTAGGTATTTATAAGTGATCATGTGGATGAATGAAAACACAATGCACTTTTCAGAAATATATGCACCTAGTGGCAACTGCCTCATTTTTGAAAATACAAGTGTGATCTCATTTTGAGAATGGGAAAAACAACTTAAAAAGAAATTCACACAGAATTCACAAAATTGTCAATCATTTTTATTTGATTAGCAGCCAGCAATTTATTATCTATTCTAGTATTTTGGTGTTTTTCAGGAATAATTCAGTGTAATTGTGAAGCTAACTCATGAATAAGAGGTAGAGAATGAAACCCCCCTTTCATGGCAGCTTGTGCAAGTGTCAGCTTCCAAGGTGTGTGAGTGTTGTGTGGTTGTGACATTTTCTGCACAAAACACCAAAAATTCCATCAATTATCAAGCGAAAAGGGATTGAATTCTGCAGAATTAATGTATGTTCAAAATATAATTGTTCAGAATTAGCATGAAACCAAAATATACCAAGTGTGCAAATTACAAACCCAAATTCTAAAATGAAACCAAAAAGTTTGAAACTTAATTACAAGACCATCAAGAGAAAATTCGAATTAACAGAAAAGAAAACAAAAATCCTAAATTAGTCATCTTGAGCATCCTCCTCATCAGAAATTTCATCTTCATCTTCTTCTTCATCCTCCTCATCTTCTTCTTCCTCCACCACTTCTTCAGTTGGCTGTGGAAAATGAGTCTTGTAGATTGGTAAGTCTTTAAAGACTGATGAGCGTAGACATTGAGCATTCTCGGCCAAGTCTGGTGTGTGATAAAGTTCATCTTTGGTCATTCCCATCTTCTGACCAAGATTCATCAACACACATTCCACTAGCATAGTTCCTGCCTTCAAACTGTTGTGGAGCTCAGTTTGTCGTTCAGCCAATTGATTTTGCCTTTCAACCAAAAGATGTAGGATGTCCTTCATCTTCATTGGTTTCTCCTTTCTGAATTGGGTGGGGATAGGTGCAGCTGAAGTGCAGGAGGTGGTGGCATAGATTTCCTTTACCATTGAGACAGAGATAGGGGGAGCAGATCTGATTTTCTCTTGGTAGTCTCCAACTTCAACCCCTGCATCCTCACAAAGTAAAGTGATTAATGAGAGAAAGGCTAGTGAATCTCTTTTTGTTTTCAGAATATTTAAGATACATTCACTAATTACTTCCCCTGCATCAATATACATATCATTAACAATAGCAAACAATAATTCAGCCCTCTTTACTGCCAGGGTTGAACTATGCTTGACTGGCATGAAAGAGTTCATCAGAAAAGTACTCCAGACTTTAGCAAATGGTAGCAGGTTCTTGGTGGTGATACACTTGGGTTTCTGGGCGAGGTCAGCTGCCAAGTTGTGCCTGGCCTTCCAATTCTGTGCAGGATTTCAATATAATCCTTGTCTGGACTATTCTTAAAGTCAGTGAAGTCCATCTGTTCAGGTTGCCTTTCAGTGTAAATTTCCAACACTCGATTGATGTTGGCAGCAGTGAAATCTACCCTCATACCCTTGACCATTGTGTGAAATTTGGGAATTTGGTCTCCCTTGAACCGCATTGCATTTGCATAAAACTCCTGTGTAATTTCTCTCCAACCATTATCAGCCAAGGAGCAGAAGTTGTCCCATCCCCTTTTCTGAATTTCTTCTGAGTACTCAGGGTAGTTGCCTTCAGCAATTTCAAAGGCTCTATCTGGGACAATCTTCCTCCTCAGAATATTTGCCTTGAAATAGTTTTCGTGAGCAATACTCCTGAATCTTGGATCATGATCAGTAGGGGTAGAGGTAGAAGGAGCATTTCTTCTGGTCGGCTGAGGTGGTGAATAGGTTGCAGGTGTGGGTACACTTGGCTGAGGAGGGTCGGCGATTTCAATGGGTGAGGAAGGTGAGACACCATCAGTTCTTGCTCTTTTAGTGGTTGGAGAATTCCTGGCTGTTCCAGCTTGCATATTCCTGATAGATCTCCTTCTTGGAGTGTTGCTGGCAGATCCAGCTTTGGTCTTCTTAGAAGGTCCAATTGGTGTATTCAAAGAAGTTCTGACCATTTTGAAGTGGCTGCAAAAACAAGCAAGTAATTTGACAGTTTAAAATTCATGACACAGAATTGTGACAGTATACATCTCTTTACTAGATAATTTCAATCAATCCATGTGCAGAATTCCAACTTGCAGTATGTATCTTTTTACAATCAGTTGCTGTCATGAGAATGTAATCATATAAACACACAAGCACTATTGCAAATTACTAAGCAATCACAGTCAAAATTTGTTAAACCTTTAAATTTGTAGTTTAGAGTGCACACTTTCAAAGCACATCAGGTTAACGCAGAGATGCTATTATTGGTCATCAACATATTTTTTTTTTACATGCTCTCTTAACTTTTCAGATATACCAGAACTTAGGTACAAAATTAATCAAACCATATTCAGGGGATTTTAAAATGGCCTTCATAATTTGTTCCCTCAGAGTTCACAATTTCACCAAGAATGCAGAAAAAGAATCACAATTTTCAACCAAATTTCAACTACTAATGGTTCCTAAAAGAAATTATCTTCTGACAGTAAAATTCCATCCAGAATATTGCCTATTGTTTCTTTGAATCACATACAATTAGAACAGTGCACTCATTCATTATCATCATAGACTAAATATCCACTAAATGCAGGATTATCAGTATGCTATCTGTACAATCAGGCAGTGCAATATACAGCAGTAATTCGTTCCATACAACTCAGTTCAGACATCAACATTTATATATTGCATGCAAAGAGTATTTTCGTTGATGGCAACTGGAATATTTCTATTTCTTTCAAAGTCATGTTCAGATTTTTCGCATAATGCAGATGTGCATATGTTAACAGAGGAGATTGAATGACTTTTAAAACATATTCACAGTATTTAAAGTTCCTTAAATCGAATACGCTCAAGATATTTCCCCACTTGCCATTTTTGACATTTTTCCAGAGTTGCAACAAAGAAAAACCCTAAATACAATTTCGTAAAATGCAGAGAACGTACCTTGAGCTTCAGAAATGTGAATGACAGTGAAAAAGAGGGAGCAATTGCTTGCTGGTTGCTTCACGAAAGATTGAAAGTTAGAGGAATTTCAGAGGGAAATGGGGATTTAGGTTTAAATGGATGTGAGCGTGGTTCCTTTATATTGAGTCTGGGGTTACGCGTGTGCACGTGCCCACTTTTTAAGTGAAAAGTGAACGTTCCCTTATTCATAAAATTCTGCGTTATCACTCTTGTCGAACAGAGTGAGTGTTCCAGAGAACTTGAAAATTTTGAATGCAATGCGCGTTATCACTATTGCTGGGCAAAGTGATAACGCCAAGCTTATTGCTTGAACATGGTTACTTTTATCAGTAAAAGGAGTAACGCGCTATGAAATATTCCATACTTACGTGCGCGTGGTCACTCTTGACAAGGAAAGGAAGTGATCCAGAGAGTGTGTTTTTCCCATCTGCCTCTGCGTTATCACTCTCATCAGTGAGAGTGATTGTTCCAGAGAGCTGTGTTTCCCATTCCGTTTCTGCATTATCACTCTCATCAGCGAGAGTGATTGTTCCAGAGGGGAAATCTCAGAATTCCATCTCTGCGTGATTGCTTTCCTGCAAAAGAGTGATTCCTTTCATCAATCCAAGTTCTCCAAACTTTAATTGGCTCACTTAACAAATCATAATCATTCCAATACACACTTACCATATAAAATACCTACTTCCCTCATCATGTTCACCCTTAATTACATATGCAACATTCATCTAAGGCTGAATTCTGCAGAACAAGTATTCACTCCCTACTTATGCAGTTTTGACTTTTACATTACACACTCCTATCATGAACTCTCAATTCATTCATCATTTTCGCTCCAAATTACAGATGCAACAAACATCACAGTTGAATTCTGTAGAATTTCTGCTTAACATATTCACAATGCAGTTTTGACTTTTCCATAACACATTATAGCATGAAGTCCAATTGCATTTATCAGATTCGCTACAAATGACAGATTTAGCATGCTTCAAAATTTACCTTTTGCATCAAAATTACAGAATATGATGAGTATGATGCAGAACTTTGTATTTTGCAGAAAATTTGCAGAATTTGATAACTATTATTCAGACTGTACAAGAACTTTAAGCATTCTAATTAATTCCAATCTGCATTCTTGTTTCAGCCACCAGATTTATTCTAAACATCAGATTCAGCAAGGTAACCAAGATGAAAAGTGCAGACTTTGACTTCTATGAACACTGTTAATTCAAAAATAATGCAGAAAAGTTAAATTGGGTTAGAAATGTGAGTTGCCTCTCACAAAGCGCTTCTTTAATGTCATTAGCTTGACATTAAATGTTTCTCACTCAAGAGAAACCAGTTTCATGCATGATATGTTCCTTGTAAACTCCTCTCCATGATAGATCTTCAATCTTTGGTCATTGACCTTGAATTCTCTCCCTGTTTTCAGATCTTCTATAAGAATTGCTCTAAAGGGAGAAGTTTCCTTGATTAAAAACGGTCCAGACCATCTAGATATCAGTTTCCCTGGAAACAATTTTAATCTTGAATTGAATAAGAGTACTTGCTGGCCAGGTCTGAAATCTTTTTGCAGAATAAATTTGTCATGGATCCTCTTGGTTCTTTCTTTGTACAACTTTGCATTCTCATAAGCTTGTTGTCTGAATTCCTCCAATTCATGCAACTGTAAAACTCTTTTCTTTCCAGCACTTGACAAATCAAAGTTAAGCCACTTGGTAGTCCAATATGCTCTGTGCTCCAGCTCTAGAGGTAAGTGACAGGCCTTTCCAAATACTAGCTGATATGGAGACATACCAATTGGAGTTTTAAAAGCAGTTCTATATGCCCACAGTGAGTCATCCAGTTTCTTTGACCAATCCTTCCTTGAACTGTTCACTACTTTCTCTAGAATTTGCTTGATCTCTCTATTTGAAACCTCCACTTGTCCACTTGTTTGTGGATGGTATGGAGTAGCAACCTTATGCTTCACACCATATTTCATTAATACAACTTCAAGATACTTGTTGCAAAAGTGAGTACCTCCATCACTTATCAGCACTCTAGGCACACCAAATCTTGAAAAAATGTTCTTTCTTATAAAAGAAATCACTACCTTTGCATCATTTGATCTGGTGGGAATTGCTTCTACCCATTTAGACACATAATCCACTGCAACTAGAATGTATTCGTGTGAGAATGATGGGGGAAATGGTCCCATGAAATCAATCCCCCATACATCAAATGGTTCCACTTCTAGGATGTTGGTTAATGGCAGCTCATGTCTTCTTGAAATATTTCCAGTTCTTTGACATTTATCACAGTTTTCCACATACTTCTTGGCATCTTTGAAGAGTGTAGGCCAAAAGAAACCTGCTTGCAAAACTTTTGCAGCAGTCCTTGAACTTGCATGGTGGCCTCCATATTCTGAATTGTGACAATGCCATAGTATCTCAGCTTGCTCACTTTGTGGAATGCATCTTCTAATTAACCCATCTACTCCAATTTTGAACAGGTATGGGTCTTCCCACACATAGAATTTGCTGTCATGTAAGAACTTCTTCTTTTGCTGCCAAGTAAACCTCTTTGGAATGAATTGAGTGGCTTTAAAATTTGCAATGTCAGCAAACCAAGGCATGTTTTCCACTGCAAACAACTTTTCATCTGGAAATTCTTCATTTATTTCCAATGATTCAGTGGTTAAACTCTCCAAAGGAAGTCTGGACAAGTGGTCAGCAACACTGTTTTCTTTTCCTTTCTTGTCTTTGATTTCTAGCTCAAATTCTTGGAGGAGTAGAATCCATCTTAATAATCTGGGTTTTGCATCTTGTGCAGGATTTAACACTTTGCTTGAATAATAGATAGCATGTAATTTCCTATCTTTCCTCTGTCCTAACACAGCACCCACTGCACTATCACTTGCATCACACATGAGTTCAAAAGGTAATTTCCAATCTGGTTTTGCAAGAATAGGTGCAGAAATCAGTTTCTCTTTTAAAACAGAAAATGCATGCAAACAATTATCATCAAATATGAAATCTGCATCTTTTACAAGTAAGTTACTCAAGGGTTTAGCAATCTTGGAAAAATCTTTTATGAATCTTCTATAAAAACTAGCATGTCCTAAAAAACTTCTAACTCCCTTAACATTGACAGGTGGAGGGAATTTACTAATGACTTCTATTTTAGCTTGGTCCACCTCCATTCCTTTCTCTGAAATTTTGTGACCAAGGACAATGCCTTCTTGTACCATGAAATGACACTTCTCCCAATTCAACACAAGGTTAGTATCTTGACATCTCTGCAAAACAGTGGATAGATTAGCTAAACAATCATCAAAAGAATCACCAAAAACAGAGAAATCATCCATGAACACTTCTATGATGTTTTCTACCAAATTAGAAAAAATAGAAAGCATGCATCTTTGGAAAGTGGCAGGGGCATTACACAAACCAAATGGCATTCTCCTATATGCAAAGACTCCAAATGGACATGTAAATGCAGTTTTCTCTTGATCTAAAGGATCTACAGCTATTTGATTATATCCTGAATACCCATCAAGAAAACAATAAAATGAATGTCCAACAAGTCTTTCTAGCATTTGATCTGCAAATGGTAGTGGGAAATGGTCTTTTCTGGTTGCATCATTTAATTTCCTATAGTCTATGCACATTCTCCATCCAGTCAAAGTCCTAATAGGGACAAGTTCATTCTTTTCATTAGGTACAACTGTCATACCACCTTTCTTTGGAACAAATTGGACTGGACTTACCCAATTGCTGTCAGAAATAGGGTATATTATTCCTGCATCTAACAGCTTTATGACCTCTTTTTTAACTACCTCTTTCATGGCTGGGTTTAACCTCCTTTGTGGCTGCACAACAGGTTTAAAATTATCCTCAAATAAAATTCTGTGCTTACAAAATGAGGGATTTATACCTTTCAGATCTGCAATACTCCAGCCAATTACAGATTTGTGTTCTCTCAAAATTCTGAGCAATTTTTTCTCTTGTTCTTCCTTAAGTTCATTGTTGATGATGACTGGATTTTCATGATTCTCATCCAGAAATGCATACCGCAAGTGTGAAGGGAGTTGTTTCAGTTCTAGCCTTTGCCTTTCCTCTTCTTTATCATCCTTTTTCAGCTCTTCTTTCACTAAATTTTCTGCAGGTTTTTGGATCGGCAGAGCTTCCAATTGCTGCTGCATTTCCATGATATCTTCTTCATTCAGAGTTTCAGATTTGTCATTCCCTGCAGATATTATCTCTTCTAACACAGCAGTTTCATCAAATTCTTTCATATGGTGTTGTGTAATAAAAGTATCCAGTATATCTATCTTCATACATGTATTATCTTCAACTGGATATTTTAAAGCTTCAAACACATTAAATATTACCTTCTCATCTTGAACTCGAAGCATAAGTTCACCTTTTTGCACATCTATTAAAGCTCTTCCGGTTGCAAGAAATGGCCTCCCTAGGATCAAAGGAATGTTAGAATCCACTTCCATGTCCAGAATCACAAAATCTGCAGGAAAAATGAACTTGTCAACTTTAACTAATAAATCTTCAACAACTCCATATGGATAAGTGTATGATCTATCAGCTAGCTGCAGTGTAATGTTGGTAGGCTTCACTTCCTCTATGCCAAGTTTCTGTAGAACAGCTAATGGCATCAGATTTATGCTTGCTCCCAAGTCACACAATGCTCTTCCCATAGTGCAGTTTCCTATTTCACAAGGAATGCTAAATGATCCAGGATCTTTCAACTTTTGAGGAAGCTTTCTCTTGAGAATGGCACTGCACTCCTCTGTCAAAGGTATTGTTTTATCATGCTCTAGCTTCCTTTTTCTGGAAAGTAGTTCTTTCATGAACTTTGCATATGAAGGCATTTGCTCCAAAGCTTCTGCAAAAGGAATGTTAATTTGTAATTTCTTAAAGACATTCATAAACCTTTCAAATTGTTCCTCTTGTTTAGGATTTTGGACTCTTTGAGGATAAGGTAGCCTCTTGTATTTTTCTGGGTCTATTGGCTTACAAGTTTCCTCAAAGAGTTGCTTTTTGGTTTTCCTTTCAGAATTCATGGGAACTTTTTGTTTTTCTTCTGAATGGTCTTTCTTCAATAGTTTAAAATTTCCTTGTTGCAGATCTTGTTCAATGTTTCTTTCTGCTGCATCATTCACTTTCTTTTCTGCTGGTTTAGGGCTTGCAACTACAGCTCCACTCCTTGTAGTTATGGCTTGACATTGCTTTTTAGGATTGATTACTGTATTGCTTGGAAATCTTCCTTCATCCCTGCTGGATAGTTGTTCAGCTAATTGTCCAATCTGTGTCTCTAATATCTTCATGGAAGCTTCTTGGTTTTTGAAGCTTGTTTGAGTCACCTTCATAAATTGCAGCATAGTCTCTTCCATCTCAGTCAACCTCTCATTCATAGGTCTGGAAAATTTCTGATTTCCTTGAGGTTGAGTGGATGAATTCCTCTGAAGATAAGGCTGTTGTGTTGTTGGACCTGCATTAGAAAAAAGCAAATTTGAATTAGAATTCTTTGCAGCAGAATATTGATTATTCCAATTAGAATACTGCTGAGTTCTATTATTCGAAAATTGAAATCCAGGGGGATATGATGGTTGTTGTCTCTAAAAATTATTCATATAATTCACTTGCTCTTATGGTTCACTTGTGGATGCCTCACATGCACCATTTGCATGGTTTCCTCCACAAAAATCACAACTTAGCTGACTGGTAGGCATACTCCCTGTTTGCAGATTGTTGATTTGTTGTGTTAAGGCAGCTAATTGTTCTGAAAACATTTGATTTTGTAGCTGATTTTGTGCAAGAAAAGTTTCCAGAACTTTAGCTTCATGACCAGAGTTTCTTCCTTGATTCCTTGAGTTTGAATTCTGATACATTGAAGATGCCATCATGTCAATAATCCTTTGAGCTTCTTCCAAGGACTTTGTATTTAATGAACCTCCAGCAGCAGCATCAACCATTGTTCTTGTTACTGCATTCATCCCATTATAAAAAGTCTCCAATTGCATCCAATCTGGAATACAATGATGTGGACACCTTCTAAGCAATTCTTTGTATCTTTCCCAAGCTTCATACAATGATTCTCCATCTTGCTGAACAAAGGATGTAATTTCTCCTCTCAGTTTAGCAGCTTTGGATGGAGGGAAGTACTTGGTTAGAAACCTGTTCACAAGTTCTGTCCAAGTTGTAATGCTTCCTTGTAGTTGAGCTTGTAACCAGCATTTTGCTCTATCTCTCAAGGAAAAAGGAAATAGTCTCAGTCTGATGGCTTCTTCACTAACCCCATTTATTCTTATGGTGTCACATAGCTATAAAAAATTTGAAATATGTAAGTTAGGATCATCAGAATTTCCACCAGAAAACTGATCTTGTTGGACTAAGTGTAACAAGGCAGGTTTAATCTCAAAATGGTTGATTTGAATAGTTAGCTTGATTATAGAAGAGTTAAAACCTTGCATGTTAGGAATTGCATAGTCCCCTAATGTTCTAATTCTATTTTGTTCTGCCATCTCTATTTCTGAATTTAGTTGTCTCAAAGATGTAGGTGTTCTTTTCACTCTAGGATTACTCTGAGATTCTGGAGAATGGATAGCTTCTAACTCACTATCACTCCCTATGGCTTTTTCTGCTCTAGACTCTTTTCTCAATCTTCTTAAGGTTATGTCTATGTCAGGATCAAAGACTAGAGTTGATTTGTTTTTGTTTTTGCCACGCATATACAATTCAAAATGAAGCAAAAGTAAACTACAAGTTAGTATTCAGAACTGCACCACGAAAATTATGCAGCAAATATCAGTAAAAGTAATTGAAACACAAGTTTAAAAGCTGCATAATGGACAAAATGTCTAACTACAGACTAATACTACAGAAATTCAGAGAAACAAAATACTCAATCTAGCTATTCTCATGTTACTAATGATATTGAAACTCAAATTCTCCGGCAACGGCGCCAAAAACTTGTTGTTTGCAATCTAACATTAGCAAGTGCACTAGAATTGCAGCAAGTGATGAGTAAATTTAAGATCAGAATATCGTCTCCACAGGGAATTTAGGTTTCAAGTACCACTTCACAGAATTATAATAACCATTTGAGCCATACGAATTTTGGAATGAGATTTGTAACATATAACAGCAGTAAACAAAAGCAATTAAAGTAAAGAACTTGCAGAAAAACAGAGTATGTAATGAAATGAGATAGGAATGAAGAATAGTTAGGAATATACTTCACAAGAATATTAGTATTAATTCAATTATGCCTCTGAACATTCAAGAACTTGGTTAATTGACAATCAGTTTCGCATAGTAATAGTCAAAGGTTAATTCCTTAACTCATTGACCCTAACAATCCACTAAACCTCCCTAATCCCTTAGGTGAGATTCAATTTCAAGTTGCATTAAGAATTAGAACTATAAGATTGCAGAATTAGGTCTCCTTATCCCTAAGAATCCCTAAACTCTGGTTGCCAATTCAGATCGGAGCAAACAATCCAATTCCCATTGTTAACGATTCCTCTTGATTAATCAAATGAATTTCCATTCAAAGATTGCATGAAAAGCAGAATTAACAACTCAATTAATCCAAGAACTTAAAGTTCAGAAGATAAAGTCGAATCAACACATCATCTCGAGTTCCATAAACCCCTAACTATGGGAAATTAAGCACACATTGCAACAAAAACAGAGAAAGAAGAAGAAGAAGATGAAGAAGAATGCAGAGCAGCCATGGCCACGAGCTCCAATCCGATCCCTCTTCTTGGAGCTTCAAGCTTCGACCCCAATCTTCTCTCCACTCTCTCTCAACGAGAATCTAACTAACAAAACAGAAAATGAGCAAAAGACCCCCGTTTTCGCGCTTCAATCATGTATATATAGAAACTCCAGTTCTGTGCGTTGTCACTTTTTTTTCACAAGAGTAACCACGCAGAAGCTTTATGTAGTGCGCATGTTCACTTTGAAGAGCAAGAGTAACCACGCGTAACTTGCAGAGTTGAAGGCTTCTCTGGAACATTCACTTTTATTCATAATAGTGGCAACGCAGGAGGTCAAGGGCTGCGCGTGATCACTTTCGTGAGTAATAGTGACCACGCGCAAGCTGTCCTGATACAAGTGTCTCTGGAACGCTCACTTTCGTTGGCGAAAGTGACAACCCGCAGCTCATCAGGAATGGAGTCTTCTCTGGAACGCTCACTTTCGTTGGCGAAAGTGATAACGCACACTGGCAACGTTCACTCTTGTAAATAAAAGTGATTACGCACAGGCTCTTCTTCTCTTTTAGGCTCTGGAATGATCACTTTCACTAACAATAGTGATCACGCCCAGTCTGTATCCCATAATTCTTGTATTTTGGAGTCCAACATTGCCATTCTTCCTCTTCCTTTCCATTGATAATCCATTTCCATGACTTTTGCTCAGATTATTCCTTCAAAAACAAGATAAATTCCTTAAGAACTAAGCATAAATTCTACAAATGCGAAAGTAACTACAAATTGAAATAAAACTTTCAATCATTCTCTTTTTCTGAGTTTTTCTGCTTTCTTCATATATTTTCCTTATTAAATGAGCTAGAATTATGCTAAAATATCAGTAAAAATATGGATTCATCAAGGACCTCTTACCTTGCCACATCAAGTGATGAATGACATACAATTTAGGGTCAATGTGACATAATGTTGTTAATAGGATTTTGTCATTTTGATGCAATTTTGAAATCTTGTATATGGTTCATCATGACACAAAAACTTTTGTTTTGTCTATAACTTGTGTAACTTGTGACCATGTACTATCATTGTAACCATCTTCATTAATGAATCAGTTGTTGTTTAAATCCATGCTTGGTTGATCTATAACCTCTCAAAGTAAATTCTTGCAATTAATTTGAAGTTCCTATTCTGTTTCTAATAAATTATAATGCCAAGAATGGATTGGTTTTGTCCAATCATGTCCTTGATATAAATATAAATCCTTAGTTCTGGGTACTTAGGTACCAATTGTTTATGGACCTTTATCGTGAATGATTTAGTGAAAAATAGGGAAGATTGAAAAGTTCTTAACATTGTATTATCTTGAGAATGAAATTATCTAGAAGTGGGAGTACTCCAATATAAGAGAAGTTTCTAAGGTCGTTCTAAGGAAGGTAACGGAGCTATTGCATATGAATAAACTCAAACTCGCTATAGATCTTAGATTGGGATTTAGTTTAGTGTTGATCGTAATCGAAGTAAGAGAAATAGATGGAAAGGATCGTTAGAAGTGGTTAATGGTAGTGATGTTCAACATTAGACCTGTCACAACTTTTTTGTTAAAATAAACAGAGACATGTCACATATATTTTTTGATGAATTAGTCAAAATGTGTTCCAACAAGAAGAGATAATATGAGATGAATCTCTTGTTAGAAGGAAATCACCAACATAAATATCAATTTTTAGACTTTACCTAGTTTAGGAATAGAAACTTAAAGTGAGCATGAAGTATTGAGACGGGATTCTAGCAGAGAAATCATTAAGTTTGTCTTTGGATGAACAAAACTACATGAGAAAGTTTAATGATGCATGTCTAGGAATTTGCAATGACAAATTTTGTACCAAGATCCATAGAAGTATGGGTTTGGATACAAAGGTTAAATAGATAGTGAAATGAGTAAATAAAACTTCTGGACAATTATGATTTAGGATAGTCGTACCAATCTGGTAAGGTAAAAGTGGTAAAAGGAAATGGTAAGCAAGGTGTACATCCAAGTAGTGATGGTAAAGGAAGTGTTAATTAAGGAAAGAATTTTGTTGTTTGCAATCTAACACTAGCAAGTGCATTAGGAATTGCAGCTAGTAATGAGTAATTTTTAAGAATAGAATATCGTCTCTATAGGGAATTTAGATTTCAAGTATCAATTCACAGAATTACAACCATTTGAGCCATACAAATTTTGAGTGAGATTTGTAACATATAATAGCAATAAACCAGAACAATACAAAGAATTAACTTACAGTAAAAACAGAGTATAAAAGTTGTGATGGATTGAGATAGGAATGAAGAATAGTTATGAATTTACTTTACAAGAATGTCAATATTAATTCAATTATGCCTCTGAACATTCAAGAACTTGGTTAATTGACAATCAATTTTGCATATTAATAGCCAAAGGTTAATTCCTTAACTCATTGACCCTAACAATCAACTCAATCACCCTAATCCCTTAGGTGAAGTTCAATTTTATGTTGCATTAAGACTTAGAACATTAGGATTGCAGAATTAAGTGTACTTATCCCTAAGAAACCCCTAATTTTGGTTGTTAATTCATATTAGAGAATCAAATCCAATTCCCATTGGCAAATGTTCCTCTAAGGTTAATCAAATGAATTCCCATTCAAAGATTAGGTAAAGTGCAGAATTAACAACTCAATTAATCCAATTACTCGAATTTCAGAAGCAAGAATCCAATCAATACATCAATTCGAGTTCCATAAACTCCTAACTATAAAGAATTACACAGACATGGAAGCAAAGAAAGAGAAAGAAGAAGAAGAGAAAAAGAAACTCAGAATTGCCATGGCAACACGCTTCACTCCAATGTCTCTTCGTGAAGCTCCAAGATTCGACTCCCCAATCCTCTTTCTCACTCTCCCCAACGAGAATCTAACTAACCAAACTGAAAATGAATAGAATCCCCGAAAATCTGAGTGTTTCTGGTATTTATAGAAATTTCCAGATTTGAGCGTTATCACTTTCCTCAAAAATAGTAGCTACGCAGAAGGTTGATTGGTTGCACGCTAACACTTTTATGAGAAAAAGTGGCCACGCGCAACTTCGCTGAATTAAGAGCTTTCTGGAACTATCACTCTTGTTGATAAAAGTGTCACCACAGAGCTCAAGTGGTTGCGCGTGATCACTCTTATGAATAAAAGTGACTACGCGCAACTTGCCAAGTTGAAGGCTCTCTAGAACGGTCACTTTCGATGACAATAGTGGTTACGCGAAGCTTTCCTGATATTTTGTCTCTCTAGAATGCTCACTTTTAATGATAAAAGTGATAACGCAGAGCATGCTGAGTCTGAGGCTTCTCTGGAACTCTCACTTTTCCTGGCAAAAGTGGTAACGCTCAGGCTTCACTTCTTCTTTGAGCTCTGGAGTGATCACTTTCACTGACAATAGTGATCACGCCCAGCCTGCATTTCCTTGTTCTTGTGTTTTGGAGTCCAGACTTGCTACTTTCCTCTTCCTTTTTATCAAGCCTCCATTTCCATGAACCTTGCTCGAATTATTCCTTCAAAAACAAGATTAAAAACTTAATTCTAAGCAAAAATTCCACAATTGCGAAAATAACTACAAATTGAAAGAAAACTTCAAGTCATTCTCTTTTTCTGAGTTAGAATTATGCTAAAATATCAGTAAAAATATGGATTCATCAAATTCGAAAGTTTGAACCTAACATTAGGAGTGCAGTGTGTCTTTCCTTGAAGTTTTTGTGGGTGAGTAGTGTCATTTTAGTGCAGTCTAGATACATGTATGACATAATGTGATATATAGAAATTAAAGACATGGGGTCCTGTTACAATGTTAGCCAACTCATCAAATTCAAAGATAGAATGTGTATTCTTTATGCGGAGGAAAAAGGATATGGATAATGTTAGAGGGAGAGTCCGATGAATAGGTTGCAATCATCTCAAAGGGTTTTATTAATTATTGGGGAAAATAAAGTTCTGGAACATAAGAGATTTTTGGAAATATGAATGTTGGTAAGTGAATTTTGGGGACAAAATTCCTGAGAGGGTGGAAGCGTTGTAACACCCTGAATTTTGTGGCCCTTGTATAGAAAAATA
The DNA here is from genome assembly GCF_003935025.1 of Abrus precatorius. NCBI lineage: Eukaryota > Viridiplantae > Streptophyta > Magnoliopsida > Fabales > Fabaceae > Abrus > Abrus precatorius. The sequence continues at coordinate 6,522,172 of NW_020874291.1, read as the reverse complement.
TGAGTTTTGGGTGTAGGGTATCTCGCTGTAGTGAGATATCACTTGTTGTAGCGAGAAAGATGCGTCCAGAATCAGGCATTCTGATGCTCGCTTGCTGTAGCAAGAATGCTTTTGTTGTAACGAGGAGCTCTTGCTGTAGCTAGAATTACAGACAGCAAAGGAAAATTTTGGCTGGTTTTTTTGCTACAACGAGAGGAGGGCTCGGTGCAGCGAGAATATCGCGAGTTAAAGGGTATTTAAGGGCCTTCAACCTAGAAAACTTAGATTATAATAAAAAATTTTGACTTTACCTCTGTTTTCTCTGATCACTCACCCTCTCTTCTCAAAAATCCTCCTCTAAACATCAATCTTCCTTCAAATCCGGGCTTGGGAGCTCAACCATTTAGATCTAAGTAAGTTTCTTTGAGTTTGATTATTCAACTTCATTCTTATTTCTCCATTTTATCCGATCTAAAGGTTTATACTTTGTGATACTCAAGGAAACCTTAACTCCTAAGACAATATCCTCTACCAGGACGTTGTACATCTCCCTTGGATTTCTAGGAAAGCTCGACCTGAGAGACCCATTTTTAGGTAAAGAGAGTTGATCCCAAACCCTAACTCCTTCTTGGTATTTTGGTTTGAAAATATTAAGTTTCTATTGGGACCTTAAAATACTAAGGTTTTCTCAAAAATCTAATGTGTAGGATAGAGAGTTTGACACGAAAACCCCCTTTTGAACCCTAACTTCAGTATTTTGTTTTGGATAATAGAACCCAATGATTATGACTCATGTATTGTGATACATTGATTGACATGGTATAATACATGCATTATGACGTACAAAGTAGTGCAAGAATGCATGTCACAAATATCTGCAAAGATGGTTAATTAGTTGTTGTGGGTGTACTCTATGATGATAGATGATTTGTGTATTTTGAGTGTTATTGTTAATTGATATGCATTAGAAATGTATTAGCCAATATTTTTTGTATTGGATAAATTTTATGTCGAGCAAAGAGAATTAGTAGGGTGGGAGATACTCACCCTTACTAATATTTTTAAGTAATGAAAGTGAAGAGATAAAGATGGCTATTTCGTTCTAGGATCATAATCCAGTGGTATTGAAAGCAAGGTTGCTCTGTAGAGACTAGAACAGTTTAAGAAATTATAAAATTTTATCTTATTCACATTTCATGTTGACTAAGTTATGTAAATATTTCTTTAATGTCAAATTTTAGAATTTATAATGTTTTGGTAAATTTTGTTGTAATAAATACTTTTGGAGATGTTCTTAATGATATTCTAAACTTATATGTATACTACGTGAACCAGATAATGTGTTAGATGTAAATTTAAGTTTTATTTATTACTTTAAAGTCTATAATTTATTCCTTTGAAGTTTTAAATACGTTAGAATCTGATAAAATTTTCATAAGAGGAATGTGAGTTTTGTTTTATTCAATCCTTAAATTTATAAAATAGAATAAAAGTTCTTCAATTTTTCTCTTTTGCTATAAAATTTATTTATTTTGAAATAAGAAATTGAGGATGTTACACTTAAAATCTTGATTTGATTGCCAATATTAATTTCTTTTCCATTGAATTTCACTTTCCCTAATTTCTTCAGGACTAAGTTAGGAATTAAATGGTGGTTGTTGCTTAATTAATCTAAATTTTATTCTTAACAAGGGTTTCAAAACTTAGTTGGCTTAATTATAGGTTGGGTCCTAACTTTGCTTAATTCTAAGGACTAGAAATTAGAGCTCAAGTGAGTTGCTTAATCTTGCATGAGAATTTAGGGTTAATTGATGCTTATTCTAATTAACTAAATTCTAGGAAAGAATGAGTTATTAATTTTTAGAGGATTTATAATTGAACTAGTATGGATGAACTAGGGGTTAATATATTTTGTTAATTGATTCTCTTAACTTAAATTTCCTGCTTGAATGCTTTTGAACTTAAAAACAACAACCCCTTTTTATTTCTTGAACTTGATACCTATGCCATGTTTGATATATGATCTCATACCCAATATTCACAAGAGGACGACCTAGGTTAATTCAACCTAGTACTACATTAATTTGTTTGTATGTGCATGCACTATATGTACATGTACATACAAACAACTGATATATGTACATGCACTATAGTGGATTGTTGTAAAGTTTGTGCTGAAATAGATACATATGTAACAATTGATGATGTTTTATGTGATGCAGCAACAGGTTTGGGAAGCTCTAGCTTGATTACAGCAAGTACACATACTCTTAAACCTGCCCAGATACATGCTGTAGAATAGGACTTCTTCACTAGGACACTTCCCTTTATTGTGCAGCCACCTACACTTGAACTGAAGCCTCTGCCCAAATACTTGAAGTATGCACTTTTAGAGGCTAATCACAAGTTGCTAATGATCAGTTCAGCATATTTTGAAACTGGACAAGAGGAGAAGTTGCTACAGACTTTAGTAGCCTACAAGCAAGCGATTGGGTGGACTTTGATAGACATTCTAGGTATTAGTCCCTCTGCTTGTATGCACATAATCCTGCTTGATGAAGATACCAAACCTATGAGAGAGCCTCAAATAAGATTGAATCCCACCCTCCTAGAGGTGGTGAAGAAAGAAGTGAGTAAACTGCTAGATGCCAGCATGATATACTTGATCTCAGACAGTGAGTGAGTGAGTCTGATACACGTTGTACCAAAGAAGATCAACATAACAGTGATAAAGAACCAATTTGATCAATTAATTCCAATCAGAATTCTGAATGACTAGCGAATTTGTATTGATTATAGAAAGTTGAATCGGGCCACTCGCAAGGATTACTTTCCCTTGCCTTTCATTGATTAGGTCTTAGAACGAATAGCGAGAAAGTCTCATTACTGTTTTCTTGATGGTATTTCTGGTTATTTTTAGGTACATGTAGCTATGGAGGATCAGCATAAGATCACTTTCACTTGTCCCTTCAGTACATTTGCTTACAAACAAATGCCATTCGAACTATGAAACACGTTTGGCACTTTTCAAAGGTGTATGATGAATATTTTTGTGGACTTTCTAGAGACCTCACTTGAAGTATTCATGGATGATTTTACTGTTTATGGTTCTTCCTTTGATGCATATTTAGATAGCTTGTCTAGAGTATTGGATAAGTGCAAACAGTTCAATTTGGTTCTAAATTATGAGAAATGTTATTTTATGGTGACTGAGGATACTATATTGGAGCATGTAGTGTCTAACAGGGATATTGAGGCTGATAGAGTTAAGATTGATGTAATTGTTTCCTTACCTTACCCCACCTGTGTGCAGGAAGTGTGCTATTTTCTTGGTCATGCACATTTCTATAAGCGTTTCATTAAGGATTTTAGTAAGATTGCATCTCCATTGTCCAGTCTCTTGTAGAAGGATGCTGATTTCATCTTTGATTAGATCTACGAGGATGCTTTTGATGAGCTGACAAGGTGCCTCACTTCTACTCCCATCATTCAGCCTTTGAGTTGGGAGATTCTATTCGGGCTTATGTGTGATATCTCAAACTTTGTAGTTGGTGTTGTCTTTGGTCAAGAAGTGGAGAAGTAACCCTATCTCATAGCCTATGCTTCTTGCACCTTGGATAAAGCATAAGCAAATTACACTACTATAGAAAAAGAGCTTTTAGCCATTGTTTTTTCTTTCGACAAATTTCATTCATATTTACTTGGCTCTAAAGTGATTGTTTTATCTTATCACACAACTTTGAGGTACTTGCTTAAGAAGTCAGATTCTAAGCTGAGACTAATTTGCTGGATGCTTCTATTGCAAGAACTTGACATTGAGATCAAAGATAGAAGTGGTACAGAAAACTTAGGTGCAAATCATTTGAGCAAAATTTAGTAACCACTTTACGATCTCCTCATTCAAGATATTTTTCCAGATGAGCAGCTTTACCACATTGGAGGACATGATCCTTGGTATGCAGACTTGGTGAGTTATTTAGCTACCAAGGAGATTTCTACATACGTTTCTAAAACTCAGGATGCCAAGCTGAAGAGTGATTCCAAATACTACATTTGGGATAATCTATACTTGTGGAAGATGTGCAGGACAAAATCATCAAACAATGTGTGCCTAAATCTGAGTTTCAATCTATACTTATATTTTTCTATTCCTTGGCTTGTGGTGGACATTTTAGATCTCAGTATACAGCCAAGAAGATCTTAGATTATGGACTATATTGGCTCACCATGTTCCAAGATGCACAAACCTTTTGTAAGACATGTAAGCAATGCCCAAGGACTGGGAACATCTCGTGCAGGAATGAGATGCCCCAACTACATCTTCCTTCCGGTGATGTGTTTGATGTATGGGTCACTATGCCAAAATGGAGATGTGAGAGTAGTTCCATTTTAATTTAGGGAGCATTTAAAAATGCTTTAAAATCTTGCGCTATCCAATGTGTTGCACTTCAGAGAGTGGTTAAACAACCACTCTCAAATATTGATATTAGAAAGCAGTTCTACGTAGAATTGCTCTCATAAAGTGAATGTCATTTAAAGTATACGACAAATCTGAAATTTGAAATTTCTTTCTTCGTGAGTTTTCTATTTCAAACCAAAATTAATTTATTGTTATGTTCAAAATTTCTTCATTTTTATCACAAATCAAAATTGAAACTTATTGAGTTTGCACGTTGTATTAACCAAACAGTCCACATCTGCAATACTATTAAGCAGAGAAAAGAGAACAAATTAGTGGGATGGTTCACAATTAATAGAGGAAAAAAGAAAGAAAGAAAGAACAAATAGATCAATAAGAAAGGTAGCAACAGATGTAAAAGAAATCAACTTTGGTAATGCAGAGAAGACGAAGAGAACCTACAGTGAAAGAGACAAAGAACAATTTTGTTAGCGCATAAAAGATGAAGAAGATGTAGAGAACTTACAGATGTTAAAGTGACCAACTTTGTTAGCAAGATGAAAAGATTTGAGAGCATGCTTCATTTATAAGATAGAAAAAAAAAACTTTAGAGAGCAGTTCTCTATCAACTGCTCTCAAAGTATACATTAGAAAGCAGTTCTTTATCAACTGCTCTCAGAAGTATACATAAGAAAGTGGTTCTCTATGAACCGCTCTAAGAGGTATACCTTAAAGAGCGATTCAACGCTAACTGCTCTCTAAATATATTATTATAAAGCGATTCGTACTAACCACTGTCTAAGATAGCACTCTAAAAGCTCATTTCTGTCATAATGGGTATAGATTTTATGGGTCTCTTTCCTGTTTCATTTGCCTTTGTTTATATTTCGTTAGCAGTGGACTATGTCTACAAGTGGGTGGAGACAAAGGCCACCCGTACTAATGATGCTTGTGCTGTTGTATATTTTGTCAAGTCACATATTTTCTACAGGTTTGGATTTTTTTGGCAAGGCATGTCATCTACCAGTGGAAGTGGAGCATAAGGCATTATGGGCGATCAAGCAATGTAATCTGAATATGGATAGAACTGGTTCGCATCGGAAGCTTTAATTACAAAAGTTGGAGGAGATTCGTAGAGAAGTATATGAAAACTCTAACATTTACAAGGAGCACATTAAGGCTTTTTATGATAAGATACTAGAGCGTAAAGAGTTTCACGTTGTTGAAAATATTCTTTTATATAATTTCAAATTTAATTTGATGCCTGATAAATTGAAATTTAAATAGGATGGTCTCTTTATTGTTGTTAATGTTTTTGTTTTTTGTAATGTTGTTGTAGTTCAGGATATGAAGTTGTCAATTATTATATATTTCTTTAATTTTATAATTTAATACATAATACTAAAATTAATATATTGATAATTTGAGTTAATTCAATGTCATCCTTATATTATTATATATTGATCTCGTCGAATTAATGTTTAAACAAAAAATAATCCTACCAAAATTTTAGAACAGATAATCAATCTCAACGCATCATGTGAACACGACAACTATTCTAACCAACTTTTTCCGATTGTAAAATATGATTCTTCCAAATCAGCTATTACGTTTATGTCATAATGAACATGTGCTTGCATCAACCCTTACGTAGAAACAATATCTTATTCATAATTTGTTTTCACTTTCTTGTTCAATTGGGACAAGTTAAGTGCGACGGGATTATGTCTCACATTTTAACAATATAAAAGCCACACAAACCTGTCGAGTTAATTTTATTTATTGTGAGCCCATAGAAAAGACACATACAACGTTCAATTAATATTTGATAAGATTTGTAACATTCGTGTTGACGTAACAAATATTCACTTTGATCTAAAGTCGAGTAAGGGAGCATGCAACATTTAAATATGGAAAAGAAAAGATGAGAAAAGGGTTTGATTGTTGCTGCATTCATTTAATTTTTCCTATTTAAATTTAGTTTGCGTTGACCATGTTTTTAATTATGATGTAATTATAGAGACTGATTTCACAAATGAACTTTACATAGTAAAATGCAAAAACATTTACGAATAATTCTGTCATCTGTATTTCAATTTTTATCCATATAAATTATGGTTTTAATATTTTTAAGGTCATTATTTATTCTATCATATTCTTTTTAATTTGTAAAATATTTGTTAAATTTTATTTCATTCTTATTTCTATCATATTACCCATTAATATGTTTGCTACCTTTTTATTTCCTTTCAACTTATTTATACTTCATAAAATATAAAAAGAATTCTAAAATTTTAGAGTTACGTTTTATTTTTAAATAAAGAAGTCCACAATTGATAATTACATATTACTGTATGATAACAGAAAAATTATTTTTAAATTTTAATGATATATTGATCTTAAATTATAATAAATACGCGTCATGAAAAAAAGGTTAATATTTTTTATAATTTTTATTATTATATAAAATAGATATATTAATTTTTCCAATATTTTTAGCAACTATTTAAAAAAATTATATAAAATAATAAAAAGTGTACACAATTTTATAAAATGTTAAAAGATACCATAAAATTGATGAATAATTGATATTGAATTTATATTACAATATAAATTTTATTCTCTTCAATCTTATTGGAATTAATTTTAATATATTATTAATTTATTTTTAAAAAAGTATTTGTAATTATTTCAGTTTTAAAGTTTTATTTTAAATTATAGTATAACTCTATTAAATATAACAAATAATTTAATTATAATGTTACTGTACAATGCATTTTTCTTAAAAAAATTAATAAATACTAATTTGGTATACAAATATATATTTTTTATTTATTTCATGAATTTTTTTTAATTAGGTTTATATATGTGATTGTTACTTATAAATATAACACATTTTACAATAAATTTTTATAAAATTTTTTGTTAAGTCCCTAAAATGTCAAAAAAATTATAATTTAGTCTCTACCGTCAACTTCTTCCTCTTAAGTAATAACTGAGAGAGAGTTAACTTAGCACTTATACGTGGCATATCATATCATTTAATATTTTATTATTTAAATTAATATTTATAAGTAATTACTTAAATATATTTTAAATATTTACAATTTAACTCCCAACTCCACTCACTCCCCCAACCTAACCCTTTCGTTAGACAATTTATTAACATATTTGCCATATCTTTTTAGATTTATGATAGGTTTCATTAAACTTGTATGTATACAGCAAGGTTTTCTTTCAAAAAGAAAACTTCTCAATTCAAAATACTTTAAGGATACTAAAAAAAGGATTAAGAGATGAGGAAATTAACAAACATTGGAGATTTATTTTAATTCATTCCACAAACTTAGGCAAACTATTAATTTCTTTTCGTACGAGGTAATTTGAGTTTAACACTATGTCAACTTAGTCACCGTTAGGGTTCATAAATTTCTTTTGTTAAAAGATAATAAACGTTAGACGAAAGAGGTACCGTAACTTGATAAAGTTGATATACACATTTTGTATGCATTTTGGCATTGACTATAAGCAATTGATTTTTGTACAGAATATTTAGAATGTTGACATTATAAGCCTTTTAAAATCTCGTTACACATGAAGAATGCAGATCACAAATGGATTTCGGGCAATGATGTAGTGCACATGGCAATTGAAGATCGAAAAAGAACATGGTTGTCTGTTCTACACAATATTGATGAGATAGACATGTATATTATAAAGCACAAGGACATGCTCAAAAGGCTAAATTGGAAATTAGAATGAAAATCAGATATCAAAAGAGATTGGAGCTTGTTTGATTTAATTTTTATTTTTAATTTTTTAAAAATTACATTTTAAAGCAATTTTGTAAACCAATTTTAAGAAAACAAATACAAATAAAATTTGTTTGGTAATTTAGTTTTAAAAACTGTTTTTAGTTGAACTTTCATTAATTTTAGGAAGAAAAATAGAAAAATAAAAACAAAAACACCTTAGTAGTATGACATGTGACTCCTTTTCTCACAAATAGTGATGACGTGCAAGCCTTATGAAGAAATACAGCTACGCATGACTCCTTTTCTTATAAATGGTGATTGTTCTAGATCCTAGCACTGCAAGAAGCCCTCTGCATGATTATTTTTCTCATAAAAAGTGATGATCCTAAAAAAGTGGAAAAAATTATACATAGATCTGAAGCTCAAAATTTAAGTATCTTTTATCAATTTTCTTTTCTAGACTTTTAGAGAGTGAGAGAAAGACCTCTAAGGGTGATTTCTGAGGCTCAATTATAGGATTTTTGTCACAACCCCTTTTTTCAAAGGACGCATGACATACTAATGTAATTTACCCATGTATAAAATTTTCAAATTTTTAGGAAAATCCAACACTTATTTCACAATAATCAGTAAAATAAAAACTCATTGTTTCAATAATAAAATAGAGTTTCAAGGCATCATCACAAAATCCAAAACATATACATACATAATTATTTTGTAATGTTATTTACATAAGAGTTGTTCAATATAGAGCTAAAAATACAAATTATAAACCAAAATTACATGTCTCAAAAATTCTAACCAAGTTATCTAGACTACATCTCTTCCTAAAAGGCATGTTAAATTCCAAATATCTCTTAGCTAGACCGTCTAGCATGGGGAGTAGATGCATCACCTGTCACTTCTGCTCACGTATCACCATACAGTCATTGCAGCATACATACCAGTACGAACAAAAATGTAAGGGTGTGCTTATATAAACAACAATAGTAACTATAAAGTATGGAAATATTAAAATTATTTATACAACTCATATAATTCACAATAATCAATACAACAGTCTCGATCAATTGATGCAACATCTTCAGTCCATTCCCAACTCATCTAATGCAGATGCAGCAATTCAATTCTAGCTGGTTTCACAGCATAAGTAATCTAGAGGAACTGTTTCTGGTTTGGAAGCAACCCATCTCGATATTTGGATCCAAACACAGCACAACCCAACATTTCAATAGTTAGTCTAACCACCTAAACATGTAACTCGACTCTAGGATGATGAAAATTAATATGATGCAACATAGCTATATATATTCTCAACCTCAGCAGTACTATGTTGTCATTCAAAGGCATAGCCATATACACTACGCTAGAAAGGAGAAGTGAGACTAGTTCCATGTCAAATTATAGAGCATTTAAAACTGCTCTAGAATCTCACGCTATCTAATGTGTTGCATTTAAGAGAGTGGTTAAACAACCGCTCTCAAATGTTAGATTAGAGAGCGGTTCCATGTATGGATGTAAGATTGGAGAGTGGTTCCGCGTGGAATTGCTCTCTAAAATATAGATGTAAACTACGAATCTGAAATTTGAAATATATTTTTTGTAAGTTTTATGTTGCAAATTAAAATTAGTTTATTGTTACGTTTAAATTTTAAGTTGTAGGTCCAACATTAAAAATTTCTTCATTTTTATCAGAAATCAAAATTCAATCTTCAATATATACGTTGTGTTTAACCAAACAGTTCACATCTGCATAAACCAAATACAAGTAAGTAAAGAAGAAAGGACAAATTAGTAGGATGATTTATTGTTAGTAGAGAGAAAAAGAAAGAAATAGAGAATGCATGATTCACCATTAATAAAGAGAAAAAGAAGGAAAGAGAGAACGGAGAAAATTGTGAAAAATATACCTACAGATGTGGAAAAAGACCAATTTGTTAGTGCAGAGAAGATGAAGAGAGTAGAGAAGACAAAGAGAACTACAGATGTGAAAGAGACCAAAGACACCAACTTTGTTAACACAGAAAAGATGAAAAGAACTTACTTACAGTGGTAAAAGAGACCAATTTTATTAGAAAGACAAAGAGATTCATGAGTTGAGCGTGTTTCATTTATAAAAGTTAAAGACTTTAGAGAGCGATTATTTGTTAATTGCTCTCCAAGAGTGACTTTAGAAAGCGGTTCTTTATTAACCGCTCTCCTATGTGTGACTTTGGATAACAGTTAATAGAGAACCACTCTTAGAAGTATAGATCTAAGAGCGGTCTTTGTTAAATGCTCTCCAAAACTGACTTTAGGGAGTGGTTCTTTATTTACCGCTCTTCAATGTGTGACTTTAGAGAGCAGTTAACAGAGAACCTCTCTTAGAAGTATAGATTTGACATTGTTTTTTAGGATTAACCACTGTATTACTAGGAAATCTTCCTTCATCTCTATTAGATAGTTGTGCAGCTAGCTGTCCAATCTGAGTTTCTAACTTTTTCATTGAAAATTCTTGATTTTTGAAGCTAGTTTGTGTGACTTTCATAAACTGCAGCATATTCTCTTCCATCTTACTTATCCTCTCAGTCATAGGTTTAGAGAATTTCTAATTTCTTTGAGGTTGAGCAGAGAAATTGCCTTGACAGAACTGTTGTTGTTGTGATGGTCTTGCATTTTGATAAATGCAGATTTTACTTGGTTTTTATGTAGTTTTCTAGGTTATTTTTGATAGAAAATGTAATTTGGAAAGTGAAAACTGCACAAAAATATATAAATGTTCAATAAAGTAAATTGTTGTCTTTAATAATTCAAATTGTGTGAATTTAATAGAATTTTGATGTAATTTTGATAGTTTTGCAGGAAACTCTGAGCTAAGATCATAAGGTTGGAGGATCAAGAGAGAAAGTAGAAGAAAGTAGCAAAAATTGGAATCAAGGAACAAGGTTTGGTGAAGCAAGAGCTGCGTGTGATCATTTTTCCTTGCAAAAGTGATCGTTCTAGAGCCTAATATTGAAGGTTGGAGGATCAAGAGAGAAAGTAGAAGAAAGTAGCAAAAATTGGAATCAATGAACAAGGTTTGGTGAAGCAAGAGCTGCGCGTGATCACTTTTCCTTACAAAAGTAATTATTCCAGAGCCTAATATTGAAGGTCGAGCTGCGCGTTATCACTTTTCCTTACAAATTTGTGCAATTTTGAGAAATTCTGGTTTATTACAGGTTTGTGCAACTTACTGAGTGGAATGGATGGTTTATATTTGTGATGTTAGAGATTTCTTATAATTGAGAGTTTGAATGTATTTTATTGTTCTTTGTATTTTGATGGACTATAATTATGGATTGTTTTGTTGGTTACATCCGGGTTTTGGATGTTGATTTCTTTAATTTTAGTATCCTCCTTTAGGAATGACTAGAGAAGAGTGTGTATAATAAATTAATTTACGTTATAAGTAAAAACATGTTAATTAGTTAAAATGGAAACTCCAGAAATAATTAGAATTATTAGAGGAGAAAAGCCTAAACTGTTAAAGGAACACTAGTATTAGTATTGTTTTGTTGCCTTAATTGCTTAAGTCTAATTGGTTGTATCCAGTAAGAAAACCTAGAAAACCGTTAACCCCTATAATTACATATGATAAGATGTTTTGCCTTCACACTATAAAACTTAGACAAAGAGATTATAAGAAAACAACTGCGAGTTATGGATTAACTATTATTTTTATTGAATTGAGTTCGTTTGGGTTTGATTGGTTATATTAAAAGAAATATATATTTTGAATTACGATGTGTATACATATACATTCATGGGAAATTGCATGGATCACATGGAAGGTTAAAGAGGAGTCGAGATTACAGAATAGCACACTATGGAATGTAGGTGTCCAGGTTCATGGAGAACCTTGGGGGTAGTTAAGAGAGAGGATGGCCTAAAAGGCGGGGATTGGCTTACCTTTACTGGGCCACATCGCCATAGGAACCCTTACTAATCCCAACGTAGGCATACATTACCAAGGTTGAGGTAGGCCCATTCCTGAATGCTACCCTGCTAGCAAGGGTTGAATAATTAAATTGAAAATGACAAAGTGCTGTACAGTAGGGAATGGAGTCCTCCAACCATCTCGACAGGAGAGACGTTGAATATTGAGGGAGAATAGAATTAGGAAGGCCATGCATTGCATTTATTAATATAATTGTAGCGTCGGTAACTTGACTGCGATAATTACTTTCCTTCCTATAAGTATTTTTCACGTAAAAGACCATGTAGTCGTATAATTGTTTTCCTGTTATTATTTGTGATAGGACTCACCCTCTTGTTGTTTGTCTCTGTTGTATCTTGCTATATGTTATGTATTTTAAATGGAACCCCATCAAGCAACGATCTAGATAGAGATCGGCTGCGATGAAACATGGATGTTCAACCCTTAGAGCTGGCGATATGTCTTCAAGGGGATGGCTCGTTTGACCCTAGGACCCATCTTTGAAGATGGATGAGACGCTCGCTGAAGTGACTATGTATATACCCACATTTTTGCACCAACTTCTGAGAATAAGCTCTTTTCTTTGAACCTCCTACTGCTCCTCCTACTGTACCTTCAGTACATTCATCAACCTATGAGTTTTCTGCCCACTCTAGTAAAGGCAAGAATCTTATGACCTCCGGACCTCCTTCTGATATTGGGGTTGACACCACTTCTAAACTCATTTGGAGGGATGTGGGCATTGTTGAGTCATCCATTTAGCCCACACCCCACTCCTTACGGAGAATTCCCTTGCGGCCCGTCGATGAAGCTGGATCTTCCTTCCACTATCCATCTCCACCGCCACTAGCCTCACGTTCACCACCTCCTACTTTCGGGTGGATTGATGGTGATGATGATAGTCTGCTGTTGTTCACAATCTAACACTAGCAAGTGCACTGGGATTGCAGCAAGTGATGAGTAAATTTAAGATCAGAATATCGTCTCCACAGGGAATTTAGGTTTCAAGTACCACTTCACAGAATTATAACCATTTGAGCCATTGGAATGAGATTTGTAACATATAACAGCAGTAAACCAAAGCAATTAAAGCAAAGAACTTGCAGAAAAACAGAGTATGTAATGAAATGAGATAGGAATGAAGAATAGTTAGGAATTTACTTCACAAGAATATCAGTATTAATTCAATTATACCTCTGAACATTCAAGAACTTGGTTAATTGACAATCAGTTTCGCATAGCAATAGCCAAAGGTTAATTCCTTAACTCATTGACCCTAACAAGCAACTAAACCACCCTAATCCCTTAGGTGAAGTTCAATTTCAAGTTGCATTAAGACTTAGAACCTTAAGATTGCAGAATTAGGTCTCCTTATTCCTAAGAAATCCCCAAATTCTGATTGCTAACTCAGATCGGAGAAGCAAATCCAACTTCCATTGGTAATTGTTCCTCTAAGATGAATCAAACGAATTTCCATTCATAGATTGCAAGAAAAACAGAATTCACAATTCAATTAATCTAAGAACTCAAAATTCAGAAGCAAGAGTCAAATTAATTCATCAATATGAGTTCCATAAACCCCTAACTATAAGAAAACTACTCAGACATGGGAGAAAAGAAAGAGAAAGAAGAAGAAGAAGAAGAAAAACTCCAAGAAGCCATAGCCGGAAGCTCCAATCCGATTCCTCTTTGTGGAAGCTTCAAGACTTGACCCCAATCTTCTCTCTCAATCTCTCTCAACGACAATTTAACAAAAAAATAGAAAAATAAAACTGAACTCCGAAAAATCTGCACGTTTCTGTTATTTATAGAATTTTCCAGATTTGCGCGTTATCACTTTTATGAGAAATAGTAGCCACGCAGAAGGTTTATGGTTGCGTGTTAACACTTTTATAAGAAAAAGTGACCACGCGCAACTTTCCTGATATTGAAGACTCTCTGGAACTATTACTCTTGCTGATAAAAGTGATTACGCACAGCTCAAATGGATGCGCGTGATCACTCTTATGAATAAAAGTGATTACGCGTAACTCGCTAGGTTGAAGGCTCTCTGGAACGCTCACTTTTACTGATAAAAGTGATAACGCCCAACATGTTGAGTCTGAGACTTCACAGGATGTCTCACTTTTCGTAGCAGAAGTGATAACGCCTAAGCTTTCTTCTTCTTTGAACTCTGGAGTGATCACTTTTACTGACAATAGTGATCACGCCCAGTCTGCACTTTCTTGGTCTTGTGTTTTTGGAGTCTAGACTTACTTCTTTCTTCTTCCTTGTCTTCAAGCCTCCATTTCCATGATCCTTGCTCAATTTATTCCTTCAAAAACAAGATTAAAAACGTAATTCCTAAGCAAAAATTCCATAATTGCTAAGATAACTACAAATTTAAACAAAAATTCAATTCCTTCTCTTTTTCTGAGTTTTTTTGCTTTCTTCATATATTTTTCTTATCAAATGTGTTAGAATTATGCTAAAATATCAGTAAAAATATGGATTCATCACTACCCCAAACTTGAATTTTTGCTTGTCCTCAAGCAAATCAAACTAAACCAAGGGTAATTCCTCCATTCTTCAAGAATCATCTCAAAAACTGTTTTTTTCATATTTTCAATTTACCGTTCTGTGTTTTCTGCATAATTTTTCAATTAAGATGTTCTTCCAATTACTCATCATTGCAATCACAATGCATTCATCAAATTTTAAGCAAGAATTGCTATCTAAGTTCATATATATCAGCCAAGTTCATGTGAGAAACATTAAAAAGCATGATCACTTCTCACTAGACAGTGTTTCTCTCATCACTCAACAGTGTTTAGTTGTTGTTTTCTCTCTGAATCATCAATTCAACTACACTCTACCATATGCTTGCCCAATTTCTCCATCTCCTCTGCTTAGTACAGTTAATCACACATCTAAAGGGCTTTTTGCAGGTTATAACAGGGCTTAGGTTAGGGTAGATACTGAACAAAATAGGAAGCAAATGCAATTTCAAAAAAAAATCAGAGGCATTTTGAGTGAATGACTTTCATTTTGATTTTTCTTTCCTTGCTTTCATGAGTTCAAATTTTCTTTTTCTGCAGCATTTTGCTGTAATTCTTTCATTTTTCACTTTTCAGAATTTCCTGCAGCCAGTTTTGCTGCATAATTTCTTTATTTTTCTGCAGCACTTTTATTCTTACTTTCTGACTTTTTGAACTCAGACTTAGATAGCTTGCTATTCCCCTACCCCAAACTTATAAATTTGCTTGTCCTCAAGCAACACAATATGGATGCTACCCCAAACTTAATTTTAAAGCTCATTCTTGATTAAACTCACTATGCCTCTGATTAATTGAATGGTAAAATTGGTTTTTCAGCAGGGCTTGTAATGAAGGTAATTCAAGAAAAGGAATATTAAGCTCAAAGGGGTAAACTAGGGCAATTAATCATAAGGGAAGGCATTTTAGGCTAACTACGGATATCAATCATGGCCTCTATCATGTGGGTGAAAACTGTAACATGCATATTCAATTAAGAACAGGGGCAAGTTCTAGAGAATGCAGCCAAATATGATTAATCACACAAGAAAAATAATTAGATAACTCAAATCTTACTAGGTATTTATAAGTGATCATGTGGATTAATGAAAACACAATGCACTTTTCAGAAATATATGCACCTAGTGGCAAGACTGCCTCATTTTGAAAATACAAGTGTGATTTCATTTTGAGAATGGGAAAAACAACTTAAAAAGAAATTCACATAGAATTCACAGCTAGTAGTTTATTATTTAGTATTTTGGTGTTTTTCAAAAACAATTTAGTGTAATGTGAGGCTAACACATGAATAAGAGGTAGAGAATGAAACCCCCCTTTCATGGCAGCTTGTGCAAGTGTCACCATCCAATGTGTGTGAGTGTTGTGTGTGTGACATTCTCTGCACAAAAACACCAGAATTCCATCAATTCGCAGCAAGAGAAAGGCAATTAGTTAGAAACTAATAATATAAATGCAGAACAAGTATGTGAAATTTAACCCAAATTGTACCAAATAGTGATTACAACCCAAAAAGTTTAAAACTACCAAAAATTTACAAACTCCTAATAACAGAAAATAAATTCCTAAACTAGTCTTCTGCTGCATCTTCTTCCTCTGAGCTTTCCTCTTCAGAACCTTCTTCTTCTTCTTCTTCTTCTTCTTCCACTACTTCTTCAAATGGTGGTTGAGGAAAGTGGGTTCTGTATATTGGCATATTCTTGAAAACAGAAGAACGAAGGCACTGGGCATTCTCTGCCAAGTCTAGTATGATACATTTCATCTTTGGTCATTCCCAATTTCTTACCAGTATTCAGCATAATACATTCCATTAACATAACTCCAGCTTTGAGGCTATTGTGCAGCTCAGTTTGCCTTTCAGCCAATTGATTCTGCCCTTCAGCTAGCTGCTTCAGAGTGTCCTTCATCATCATCGACTTCTCTTTCTTGAATTGTGAAGGAATTGGGGCTGCAGAGGTGCAGGAAACAGTTGCATAAGTCTCTTTTATCAGAGTTGCAGAAATGGATGGTACAACTCTGATTTTCTCTTGGTAATCGCCAAATTCTACTCCTGCGTCTTCACAAAGTAATGTAATTACTGAAGGGAAGGCTAATGAATCCTTTTTTGTCTTAAGTATTCCCAAAATGCATTCATTTATTACTTCTCCCACATCTATGTAGATGTCGGAGACTATGGCAAAAAGCAGAGCAGCCCTCATGATAGCTAGTGTGGAGCTATGTTTGACAGGCATGAAAGAATTTAAGATAAACATGCTCCATACTTTGGCAAAGGGCAGAAGATTTTTGGTGACAATGTGCTTTGGCTTCTTAGACTCGTTAAGCTCCCATGTGGTGCCTGGTTTTCCAATCCTTTCCAGAATTTGCACAAAATCAATATCTGGACTTTCCTTAAATATTTTGAAGTCCAGTTGTGCAGCATGTTGTTCAAAATTAATTTCCAGCACCCTGTTGATGTTTGCTGGTGAGAAGTCAATCCTCATGCCCTTGACCATGGAGCTGAACTTAGGGATTCCTTTTCCTTTAAACCTCATGGCATTGGCATAGAATTCCTAAGTTATTTCCCTCCAACCCAGGCCAGCTGTTGCACAGAAGAATTCCCAGCCTCTTCTCTGGATTTCCTCTTTGAATTCAGGGTAATTGTTCCCAGCTATTTAGAATGCTCTGTCAGGAACAATTTTTCTTCTTAGAATGTTGGCTCTGAAAAAGTTTTCATGAGCCAAACTTCTGAATCTTGGATCATGTGTGGCAGGTGGTGAAGATCCTGAGGGTGCAGCTGTTTTTGGTGGGGGTGATGGTGTAGGTGAAGGTGCAGGAGATCTTAATAGGTGAGGAACTTGAGACACCATCAGTTCTGGTCCTCTTTGATGCTGCAGCTTAGAGATTTCGGCTGGATCTTCTTGTTGGAGTTGTGGAAGATGCAGCTCGCTTCTTCTTAGAAGTGCTAGAAGATGCAGCTTGCTTCTTCTTGGGAGGACCTACAGGTGTATTGAATGAAGTCCTAACCATTTTGTAATTTTCTGCAAGAAAGGAGTAATTGTCAATTTAAAATTTTAGAACCATAAAATAATCCTATACTGTAGAAAGTGCAATCAAGCAGTTTGCAGAAATTTAAATTTTCTAATACTTCACATCATGCAATCTGCTAATAATATCATTCACATTCAAATATCAACACCCAATTGGACAACTTAGTCAAAACATGCAAAATTTAACAGTAGAATTTCAGAGTGCACACTCTTAAAAAATATCAGGGTAACGCAGAAAGATTATTACATGCCTTGACCAGATTTTCAAAACAATTCTGTACTGTCAGCAAGAATTCATAGTTTGTATTTATTTTGCAATCAAGTATGCACTTCAGATATTCCTAATTTAATGTCTAACTCAATTTCAACACAGTTATGCATTCTAATTTCCAATTCCACAGTTTCAGAAAATTCTGTTGCTATCAGTTTAGATTTTGCAGAGATTTGGTTCATATAGTGCAATGTGAATTCAACTATCCCATCAAACTAACATACATGACAGAGAACAGCTATTTAAAGTATTATCCATTCTATTTTGAACCAAATAGCCTCAAAGTGTGAATTTAAGTTTGCTGTCAGAACATGTATTATACAGATGCACAGTATGGATGCACAACATTAATCCATCACATTCAGAAAAATTTAGATACTCCTAATTTGGAAATTCAGGATGTGTTCATTGTCATAAAGAATTAGGGTAGTGTAGAGCAATCTGTTCAAGTTTCAACCAATTTTCAAACATATTTTGCAACCCAATCATTCTCAGCAAAAAGTTATTCTATCAAAGTAATGCAGAATTGATTGACCTAGTATTTTCCAAACATTCAATTGTATTACATGCAGTGTATGGTTGCAGTTAATCTCATTCAATAGTTTTAGTTCAAACATTTTCACTGAATTCTTTTTATGTCATCCCAATTTCTGCAGAAATTTTATTTAAATATGTACAATGCAGATTTAAATGCTCAATAAATGACAGGGAAGACTTCTTCAGTGAATTGTTCCTACAGTGCTTCAGTATCCCATTCCACATTTTTCCAAAACTTCAAACGCAGAAAACCCTAACTACAGTTACAGAGGGATGAGAGTAAGTGTACCTTACAGGAAGATGTAGTATTGAATGAGAAATGCTGGTTGATTCTAGGTCGACGCACACAGAGAGTGAGATTTGCAAAGAAAACTTAGAAAGAGATGAAGTTTTAAGCATGAAAAGTGTGTGTGCATGCTCAGGTTAGGGATTATATATGGTTACGCTGGGCACGTGACAATTTTTTTTAAAACAAAAATGAACGTTGTGAAATTAATTGTTCCCAGCGTAATCAGTATTATTCGAAGAGTGAATGTTCCAAAGAGTGGATTTTTCAGAGTGAGGCGCGTTATCACTATTGCTGAGAAAAGTGATAACGCGCAGCAAAGTGATAACTTTTTTCAATAAAAGTACCAACGCAGAAATATTGGAAGTTTACTTACCTGTGCGTAGTTGATGAATTCACTTTTTATTATATTTTTACTTGCCTTTTTGGTGCTCCTTAATAGAAAAAATGGACTTAGATAGTGCAAATAATATAGAAATCACATTTTGAGTAAATATCATAGGTTTATTAATTTTTGGTTAATTTGCATTTAATTACATAGATATAGATTGTAATTTTAATTATCTTGATGATTTTGCAGAGTGCCCAAGTTCAATTTGAGAAATCTTGGTCCTTGGATGAAAGTTGCCCCCAAAGTAGCTACTTTTAGGAGCAAAAGTGGCAACTACAGCAAGTCTGGGCATTAAAGGTTCCAAAGTAGCCACTTTCAAGACCAAAAGTGGCAACTCCAGAAGCTCCAGGGATGCTAAATTTGAAGCATGATGCGCGTGGCTACTATTGCCTTCCAAAGTGGCTACGCGCATCCAAAGTAGCCACTTTTAAGACCAAAAGTGGCAACTCCAGAAGCTCCAGGACGCTAATTTTGAAGCATTTCTGCGCATGGACACTATTGGCTCTCATAGTAGCCACGCGCACCAGAGTAGCCACTTTCAGCACAAAAAGTGGCAACTTCAGAGAAGTGGAAAACCTTTCACTCTGTGCGTGGACACTTTCAAGGCCCAAAGTGGACACTTTCAAAGGCAAAAGTGGACACTTTGGTGACATGTCATCCACTATAAATAGATTTTAAGAATTAGGGTATGGGACTTTTACACTTTACACAATTTTTCCTTTGCCAAATTGAGACATTTCTTCAGAACATTGGAGTCTTGGGTGACAGCCAAGGGTCCTCTATAGGTTTTAATTTCCAATTTCCCTTTTCATTTTGGTTGAATTTACATTAATGTTACTTACGTTCTTGCATTTCTTCCTTTCATTTGTGAAGCCCATCCACATGGAGGGCTAAACTTCCTTGTAATTCCTAGTCAATGCACATGAATCTTGAATTCTTGGGATTAATTGCAATATAAATCTTTCTTTCCTTGAATTTATTAACCCCAATCTTTGAATGAAATGGAATTTGCATGAAGGGAACATTGCTTAATGAACCCTAAATTACCCAACGAAATTCTAATTCAAAATTTCTTAATTTTGATTAATCCTTGAGGTTGCTTAATCTTAGGGATAGAGATTGGAGCCCATTAAGATGCTTAATTTTAATTGGGATGTTAAAGTTAATTTTCGCTTGTTAGATTAACTTAATTCAAGGGAAAGAAAGGGGATTATTGAATCATTTGAAAGAATAATGATGAAACTCATTGATTGACTAGGAATTACTCATTTTAATTGATTGAATTTCACTAGTTTACACTTTGCTCCTGATTAAAATATGAAAATTGACAAACCTCCTCCCAATTTACTTGCTTTAAAATATATGTTCACACTTGTTCGATGTATGTTCCCAACCAAAAATTCCTTGGAGACAACCTAGGACAACACCTTAGTACTGCATTTATTTCTTTGCATATTTGATGAGGATTAACGACAATCTTTTGCATGACGAGTAGCTAAAATTCGTTTCATCAAATTGGCGCCGTTGCCGGGGAGCTTTTGGTGCTGAACTTATGTTGAACATGCTTGGTATTCTATTTTTGTGTCTTGCATGTTAGTGTGTTTGTTTCATTTTGAGTTTTTGTGTTGTGTTGAAAGTCATACGAATTTAGTAGTCTGTTTCTGCATTGTTATTGCAAGATTTTCTGCATCATTTCCTTCATTCAAGTGCTGAAATTTTTCAATCACTCACTTCCAATTTTCTGCACTCATTTTGCTGCATAATTCTCTATTTTTCTGCACTTTTGCTGCATAATTCTGCAGAATTCTGCAGAGAGATTTTTAAATTGCTCGTGTTATTTCATTTACTTAATTTGCTTTCAATTTAGTTAGTTGATATCTAGTGCATGACCCGATCAAACCCTGGAGATTTGTATCCATTAGACCAGGAGAATGATAGGACTTTTTATAGAAACATTAGGACACATAGAGATCACTCTGAACACTCTGAATCATCATCATCACCTATTGCATCTTTGCAATCTGTGACACCAAATTCTGTTTACTCTTCTCCATTTTCACTTAACTCTAGTTTTGGAGCAATGGCAGGTGACAAGAGGACTCTTAAGGAGCTAGCTGCAACGGATGTCACATACCAAACATTGTGCATCCAATATCCAGATGTGGACGCCCTTTCTGCATCCATAAGAAAATAAATTTGTGGAATTAGACAGCTAGAAAGAGAAACTCTCTATGAATACTGGGAGAGGTTTAAAAGACTATGTGCCAGCTGCCCCCACTACCAAATTAGCGATCAATTGCTGATCCAGTACTTCTATGAGGGATTACACCCAATGGATAGGAGTATGATCGATGCAACGAGTGGAGGAGCTTTGGTAGATAAGACCCCTGTGGCAGCCAGGAACTTGATAGAAAACATGGCTGCCAACTCCCAGCAATTTGCAACTAGACAGAATTCTTGTGTTACTAGAGGAGTGCATGAAGTTCAAGCTACAGAACCAAACAAATTGGAGCACAAGATTGATGAGCTAGCCTCTATGGTAAAGCAATTAGCTGCAATGCAAAAGAGTGCTGTCTCTGCAACACCTCCACCACCAGTTCCAGCTACACTTTGTGGAATATGCTCAGTTGCCGATCATTATACAGACAACTGCCCCACATTGCAAGAGTCAGATACTCCTGAAGGTAACCCCCAAGCCTATGCTGCAAATATTTACACTAATAAATTTCCTTTTCAGCAGCAGCAGCAACAACCAAACTGGGACCTTTCTTCAAACCGGTACAACCCGGGCTGGAGAAATCATCCAAACTTGAGGTGGGGAGGAAATTCCAACCAGCAAAATCAGCAAAGTAACAATTACCAAGCTGGTCAAGGTAGGCCACATCAGCCACGCCAATGGAATGGTCAACAACATAGGCAACAACCTCATCAATAGCAGCAAGCATCCTCATCCCAAGCCTCTTCTTGTCAGAAGAATGAGCCGTCATTGGAGGAGCTTGTGAAGCAGATGGCCATGAGCAACATTAATTTTCAACAGCGAACAGAGGCCAGTATCAGAACAATTGACAACCAGTTGGCTTCCTCTATAAATCAAATTCAGTCCCAAGGTTCAGGCAACCTCCCAGCACAGACAGTCACAAACCCAAAGAATGTCAGTGCAATTACTCTGCGGTCTGGGAAGGTAATGCAAGAGCCTGAAATGCCTAGGGAGAAGGAGATCCCACACCCCTTGGTTGATGAAAGGGAGGAAGAAAATGCACCCACCACTCAAGAAGTGGTAGAAGAAGCTGAAAGGGCAATTCCACCACCTTTCCCTCAAAGGGTTATAATTGCCAAACCAAGTAAGAAAGCTGAGGAGAGTGACAAAGAAATCTTGGACACTTTAAGAAAGGTTGAGGTAAACATACCCTTGCTGGAGGCAATTAAACAAATACCCAAGTACGCCAAGTTCTTGAAAGATTTGTGTACACATAGAAGGCGTCTGAAGGGTAATGAGAGAGTCAACATGGGTAGGAATGTTTCTGCACTTTTTGAGAAACAAAGAACCACAATGCCTGAGGTAAACATTTACTATTCCATGCATCATTGGTAATAATAGGATAGACAATGCAATGTTAGATCTAGGAGCATCCATTAATGTTATGCCATTGTCTATTTTTTCTTCTCTATCTCTTGGTCTCTTGCAGCCCACAGGTGTAGTAATTCAATTGGCCAATAGAAGCACAGCACATCCAGCCGGACTTGTCGAAGATGTGTTAATGAAGGTAAATGACCTCATATTCCCAGCTGACTTCTACATCCTCGACATGCAAGAAGAAGAGTCACTCAAAAATTCTGCACCGATCATTTTGGGAAGACCGTTCTTGAAGACTGCAAGAATGAAGATTGATGTACATGCCGGTTCACTCACCATGGAATTTGGGGATAACATTGTGCGCTTCAACATATTGGATGCCATGAAACATCCGATTGAAGAACATTCTATCTTCCATATTGATGTATTTGATGCATTAGTGGATGAGAGTTGGACCGAAATTTTGAGGAACTCTTTTCTTAATTTTTCCCATTGTGTAGATGCTTTTGTTTGTGAATCATATGAAAATTCTTTGTAAGATACTTGTGCTGAAAATTCTGATTATTTGAATGAAAGTTCTGAAAGTTTTAGTGTTGATGAAGTTGATAATTCCATAGGGGTGGAATGTGAAGTATTGGATTTAGCAAATACAGTTGAATCTAACCCCTTTGATTTGAATGTTGCAGAAATTTTGTCAAATGAAGATGCTAAATCACTTCCCTCTATAGAGCAACCTCCCACATTGGAGTTAAAGCCTCTACCGGAGCATTTGAAATATGTCTATTTGGAACCAAATGAAAAGCTCCCAGTTATCATCTCCACCAAGCTTGATAGTGATCAAGAGGAAAAGTTGCTAGAAGTGATCAAAAAGCACAAAAAAGCCATTGGGTGGACACTTGCTGATATACCAGGAATTAGCCCCTCCATGTGCATGCATAGAATTTTGTTGGAAGAGGATGCTAAACCGGTGAGACAACCTCAAAGGAGGGTGAATCCCATCATCCTAGATGTGGTGAAGAAGGAGGTCACCAAGTTGCTTCAAGCCGGGATCATAACCCAATCTCTGATAGCACTTGGGTTAGCCCTGTGCAAGTGGTCCCAAAGAAATCTGGACTTACAGTGGTCAGGAATGAGAAGAATGAAATGATACCTACTAGAGTCCAGAACAGCTGGAGAGTCTGCATAGACTACAGGCGGCTGAACCAGGCAACAAGGAAGGACCACTTTCCACTACCCTTCATTGATCAAATGCTTGAAAGATTGGCAGGTAAGTCCCACTATTGCTTTCTAGATGGCTACTCTGGTTATTTCCAAATATGTATTGCCCCTCAAGACTAGGAGAAAACCACATTTACATGTCTCTTTGGCACCTTCGCTTATCGAAGAATGCCTTTTGGCCTATGTAATGCTCCTGGCACATTCCAGAGATGCATGTTGAGTATTTTTTTTTATTTAGTGGAGCACTGCATAGAGGTCTTCATGGATGATTTCACAGTTTATGGCACATCCTTTCATGCATGTTTAGTCAATTTAGAAAAAGTCTTGAAGAGGTGTATTGAAACTAACCTTGTACTTAACTTTGAGAAATGCCATTTCATGGTAGAGCAGGGTGTAGTTCTAGGACACATAATCTCTGAAAAAGGAATTGAGGTTGATCTTGCAAAATTGGATGTTATTTCACAACTTCCTTACCCCTCATGCGTGAGGGAGGTTCGTTCTTTTTTGGGCCATGCAGGATTTTACAGGAGGTTCATTCAGAATTTCTCCAAGATTGCAATTTCTCTTTCGAAGCTGCTGCAAAAAGATGTTGAATTCGACTTTGATGAGGACTGCAAGGAGGCTTTCAACTTCCTTAAAAAAGCCTTAACCACCACACCAATAATCCAACCTCCAGATTGGTCAATACCCTTTGAGCTGATGTGAGATGCCTCAAATTAGCAGTGGGAGCTGTCCTTGCACAGCAGGTTGGTAAGATCCCTCATGTCATTTATTATGCTTCTAGGACCTTAGACACTGCACAATCCAATTACACCACAACTGAAAAGGAATTGTTGGCCATAGTGTTTGCATTAGATAAATTCATATCATATCTGTTGGGATCAAAAGTTGTGGTGTTCACTGATCATTCTGCTTTGAAGTTTTTGCTAAAAAAGACAGATTCTAAACCCAGGCTAATAAGGTGGATGCTCTTACTTCAAGAATTTGACTTGGAGATTAAAGATAGAAGTGGAGCACAAAACTTGGTAGCAGACCATTTAAGCAGAATAGAGGGAGTCTCTGAACTCATTCCCCTCAAGGATGATTTTCCTGATGAACAACTCTTAGAGTTGTGTACATCACATATACCTTGGTATGCTGATTTGCTTAATTTTTTGGTTTCAGGAATTTTCCCTATAAATGCATCAAAAATTCAGAGGGACAAAATTAAGAGCGATGCCAAACATTATGTGTGGGACGAACCTTACTTATGGAAGTTCTGTAATGATCAAGTGATCAGAAGATGCGTCCCTGATGAAGAGATCCCATCCATATTGCAGTTTTGCCACAATTCGGTTGTGGGAGGACATCTTGGACCTCAAAGAACAGCAAGGAAGGTGTTGGACTCAGGATTGTACTGGCCCTCCATTTTCAAAGACTCTTGGCGAACATATTCTGTCTGTGAGAGCTGCCAGAGGTCAGGAGGAATGATCACCAAGAGACAGGAAATACCTCAGCAACCTATCCTATACTGTGACATCTTTGATGTCTGGGGTATTGACTTCATGGGCCCCTTTCTCTCTTCTTTTGGTTTCTTGTACATTTTACTTGCTGTTGACTATGTTTCAAAATGGGTAGAAGCTAAAGCTACCAAGACTAATGATGCTAGAGTTGTTGCAGAATTTGTTCGCTCCAACCTATTTTGCAGGTTTGGCATCCCACGTGCCATCATTAGTGACCAAGGGAGTCATTTTTGCAACAAGACAATGGAGGTTCTGCTGAGAAAATATGAGTTCTGTACAAAGTTTCCACAGCCTACCACCCGCAAACGAATGGCCAAGTAGAACTTTCCAACAGAGAAATAAAGAAAATACTTGAAAGAGTTGTACAGCCCCACAAAAAAGATTGGAGCCGCAGGCTAGATGATGCCTTGTGGGCACACAGGACTGCATTCAAAGCACCTTTGGGCATGTCTCCTTACAGAATAATCTTTGGCAAGGCTTGCCATTTACCAGTGGAGATAGAACACAAGGCATACTGGGCAGTAAAGGCTTGTAATCTGCACTATGACTCAGCTGGAGAGCAAAGAAAGCTTCAATTGCAAGAGTTGGAAGAGTTACGTCTAGAGGCATATGAAAATTCCAGAATTTATAAGGAGAAAACCAAGAGGTACCATGACAAGTTACTTGCTAGGAAAGAATTTTGTGTTGGTCAAAAGGTGCTCCTGTTCAACTCCCGCCTCAAATTCATGCCTGGAAAGCTTTGCTCAAGGTGGATTGGTCCATTTATAGTTACACAAGTGTTTCCTAATGGTGCAGTGGAAATCAAGAGTGAATCCACTACCAAATATTTCACAGTGAATGGACATCGCCTGAAGCATTTTTTAGAGAACTCAGTTCCTGTGGAGGAGATTGAAGAGGTGGATGTGTATTCCCCCATCATTTCTTCCAACCAAGACCCTTGCCATGAGTAAATCACTTCGCACGTCAACTAATGACGTTAAAGAAGCGCTCTGTGAGAGGCAACTCACAAGTGAATAAGCAATTTTGTCTTTTCATTATTTCTCCTTTGCATTCTTTCAATCATATTTTTGTCTTCATTTGAGGTGTAATGAGCTAAGCAATTTCTGATATGCTTCAATTTTGTGTAAATAATTTTTTGTGGATGCACAATTTTGTAGGAATTCTAGCAGCAGCACCACTTTGGGCACTCATTCTTGCTAGGTGCAATTCATCCTTCATGAAAGTGGCCACTCTCGTAGGCTATAGTGACTACTTTGGCTCAAGGTAAGCAACTCCTTCTCTGTAGTTCCCACTTTTAAGAGTGGGAGTGACCACTTTGGCGCCCAAGAGCTCGGTCATTTTGCGCGTGGACACTTTAGAGACCAATAGTGGCCACGCGCAAATCTCCTTGCATTGTAGCCTCTCTGGAGTTCCCACTTTGAAGCTCCATAGTGGCTACGCGCACTTGTCCAACAAGATGACCTTCTGGAGTTCCTACTTTAGCAACCGAAAGTAGCCACGCACAAATGACATGCCACACACCTTCACTGTAGTTCCCACTTTCCCAATCCATAGTCACTACGCGCAAATGACATAACACACACCCTCACTATAGTTGTCACTTTCTTGGATGAAAGTAGCCACGCGCAAATTGGAACCAAATTTTAGCATCTTAGGTGCTCCCACGTTTCTTGTTTGGAGTAGGCACGTACACCATTTGCATTATTTCCCTTGGGCCCAACCCAAAGTAGGCACTAATTCCCTTGAAAGTGAACACGCTCACTATTTCACACACTCCTCCCACTTCACGACGCACCTCACACCGTCCAACGCCCAGCACGCACCATTTTCACGTCACCTACTCACACCCACTCACTCCTAGTTCCAAAACGCATCTTCCCTCACCACACCCACGGTTACAAGCAAGGTAATTCTCTCAATTTCTCTCCATTCATGGTTAAGGTTCATAGATTCCCCAATTTGGGGCTTTTCAATTTTACTTCTTTTTTATTGAAATTGAGGTGTAATTCTTGTGTAATTGAGCATTCTTACATGAATTAGAGAGGGTGAGGTCCCTAATTTGCACCCAATGGGGTGTATTATCCCCATCCAATTGGGCGTTCCCACTTTTGCCTCCAATAGTGGCCACGCCCACTTCCTCGTTACTATGACTTCCATTTGTTGTTTTTGTTATGCTCCCCTCCCTCATTTTTATGCTCTAAACATGCCAATAATGCTATTAAACTTCTTGTTCATGTGTGTTAATGCCTAAATTTGGTTCGTTCCTATTTCCATTTAGTTTTGACCCCTCCATTTTGCTGTTTTGTTTTTCAATTCCATGCCATTTTACTTTTGCTGCAATTGATTCTCATGCATATTACAAAATTAACCATGATTGTTGCTCTTTCTGGGTGTTGAACATGCTTTTCGTGACTTTAATTTCACTAATTGCTGCATTATGATCCTTGAGCTTAAAAGCCTTAAAAGCCATTTGCTACTATCCATTGGATTGCTATACATAGTGAACGTATGCCACACCATTCTCTGTGCTTAATTGTTCTTGTCTATACCATTTGAGCTCTATGTTTGTAGGCTATGTACCATGATTGGAATTGGTTGCCCTCTGAGTCATATGTAGCACTATCCACCCTTTTGCACACAAATTACTTAAGATGGTATCAAATTATTTTGTAGCCCCTGGTTTGATTATTTGCTGTTGTGTGTTACTATGAAGGTTGACCCAATGTCCTTGCACTACCCATTCACATATTCTTTCTTCTCTGCAGATAATGTCAAGCAATCCTAAAAGGAACACCCCCAGAACCAAGAGGAGCAGGACAGCTGAAGCCTCTTCCTCTCAACCCCCTCCTACTCATGACCCAAGGTTTAGATCCCCAGAGCACGAACAGTATTTCAAGGAGAACATCCTGCGGCGCCAGATCGTCCAGGACAGGAATTTTGAAATCCAATAGGGGACATTTCCACAGTTTCAGGAGGAAATAGACAGACGTGGCTGGGGACTTTTCACTTCTTGTGCAGGCAATGGGTGGAAGGACATCACCCAGGAATTCTATGCTAATGCCCTGCGCCTGGAAAATGACATTTACCCCCCCAGGCACACCATGGTCAGGGGTAAGCAAGTTAGCTTCACTCCAGCCACCATCCAGAGGGTTTTAAACATCCCTCCTCTGCAGAAGCAACCTGGCCAACTGGATTTCACTGCATTCTGCAAACAGAAGGAAAAAGATTACCAACCTATACTTCAAACAATCTGCATGGAAGGAGAAAATTGGGAATTTGATTGTAAAATACAGCCCAAGAATCTGACCACCAAACACCTTCTCCCTCCTGCCAAGGTGTGGAGTATCTTCATTGTCAGCTCATTCATGCCAGTCATCCACACCTCCACCATTGCAGTAAAGAGGGCAGAACTCATCTATGCTATTCTCACTGGTATGCCCATCCATGTTGGGGAGGTCATCAGCAGCGCCATGTTGGAAGTCCTTAAAAGGAGCAGAGATTCTTTAGCTTTTCCTTCTCTAATCACTATGTTATGCCAGGATGCAGGTGTTGATTTTGGAGACTACTAGCAGAGAATTAGAGCACTTCCTCCCATTTCCACTGCCTTGGTGAAGGACCTATTTAAGCCAAAGAAATCTTCAGACCCAGGTCTCACCTTGCCAGCCGAATACAAGAAGGAGACCCCTGCAACACTCAAGGAGCAGCTGCAGCAAATAGCACAAAGGTAGACTGCCATCCACTCTGCTCAAACCAGCATGCTCCTCCTCATGGAGACCATGATGCTGAACTTTGGAAAGAAGATGGGGATGACTTCAGACCAGATATATCAGGCCCACCGTTTCCCTGCCCCTTTCCTCCGAGCTGTTGTTCAGAATGACCTGCCCCCATTCAATCCCAATGCCCCCAGAGATGTCCGCAACTCCAGTTCCTCTGAGGAAGCAGAAGAAGTAGAGGAAGATGAAGGCGCACCTCATCCACCTTTGATGAAGATGCCATTTAGTCCACCTTTCGTGTTTTCTTTTATTTCTCTGCTTGTACTTATTTTCTTTTATTTTCCCAAGTAATTAGGAACCACTTGTCCTTTTATTGTCTTTCCGTTCCTGCTTTTATGTTACTTTCCTTCAAACAGTTATGTTACCTCCCTTTCGTTCTTTTTCTGAACTATTGTTATCATTGTGCAGAGATGCCCTCAGTTCCATCAAGAGGAGCATCATTTTACCCTGAACTTTGAATACATCATTTATAAAAGGGGGGTGAACTCTTTGTCTCTATTTTGCATTTATTTGTAGCTTACTTTTCCTGCACTGTACTAGATAAAAGACAAAAATATTTTCCTTATTTCATTTCTTCTCTTTTCCTTTTAATCTAGTTCTCTTTCGTATTTTGCTTTTATGCTTTGATTGAATTTCCCATCTAACTCCTACTCATTCTCATTTTTGTACATATTTACTGTCCCTACCATTTTGAACATATTTTCTTGTCGGGTGAATTGTACTCTCATTTTGCAAGTTATTATCACTTTTACCATGGTAGTGAATTGGGCCTTTCTTCTTCTTTTCTGTGTGCATATTACATGTATTTTTGCATTCATCTTCTAGAACTTGCCCTGTTTCTTAATTCAATATGCATTGTGCAATTTTCCATCTAGATGATTGAGGCCTTCTTTGCACATACCCTTGCCCCCACCCTTGCACTTCACTTCCCTGTTCCCCACTTCTTGCTTTTGCCAAACTTAGTCAAGAAATATATTTCCCTTTCCTTAATAGAGGTATTTCTTTTGAGTTGCCTCAAGATTGAGTGCAAGAAACTAAGTTTGGGGTGTTGATTATGCTTGTAGTTGCTTGAGGACAAGCAATGTCTTAAGTTTGGGGTGGTGGACAGCATACATGTTCATAATACATGTAAAAAAAAAAATGATTGTCAACGTCCATGACATCACAAAAATATGAGTGAATGAAAAAGGAGAAAAGAAAGAAAGAAAAATATAGCAAGGCATTTGAGTTGAAAAAGGATCTCCACATAAGGCAAATAAAAAAATTAATGTGGTGAAAGAATGCTTTAACCTCTTAAGCTACATCATTTAAGGCATTCCACTCTAGTTGTTGTACTAAATCACTCAAAAGAACTCCCTCCTCTTGAATACCCACTTGATCTTGTCACCGTCCTTGGTTAAATTTGAGCCTATCCTAACCCCATTTGTGACCAACAAAGCCCTCATGATAGGTGGTTCATTGTGTCTAGGCAGAGGAGATTGAGAATATGGGCAAGCCTATGGTAGGGTGAGGCTAAATGCATGGATTGAGGGAAAACACTAAGCCTAAAATGTTGTTGAGTGATGAGTGAAACACCACCTTGTGAGATGGATAGTTTCTTTGTATTATGTGAGTCACATGTGAATATGATTCCTCTGTTGAATGAGTCTATGGTTGTGAAGATGTAGGAAGTGCTAATTAAAGCATGAAGTTGGAATGAAAATCTCTAAAAAATTTTTGGATAAATCCAACCCTCTTCATTTGCTTTGCTTGAATTTTGATTTGCTTAAGGACAAGCAAAAGTTTAAGTTTGGGGTTGTGATGAATTCACTTTTTATTATATTTTTACTTGCCTTTTTGGTGCTCCTTAATAGAAAAAATGGACTTAGATAGTGTAAATAATATAGAAATCACATTTTGAGTAAATATCATAGGTTTATTAATTTTTGGTTAATTTGCATTTAATTACATAGATATAGATTGCAATTTTAATTATCTTGATGATTTTGCAGAGTGCCCAAGTTCAATTTGAGAAATCTTGGTCCTTGGATGAAAGTTGCCCCCAAAGTAGCTACTTTTAGGAGCAAAAGTGGCAACTACAGCAAGTCTGGGCATTAAAGGTTCCAAAATAGCCACTTTCAAGACCAAAAGTGGCAACTCCAGAAGCTCCAGGGATGCTAAATTTGAAGCATGATGCGCGTGGCCACCATTGCCTTTCAAAGTGGCTACGCGCATCCAAAGTAGCCACTTTTAAGACCAAAAGTGGCAACTCCAGAAGCTCTAGGATGCTAATTTTGAAGCATTTCTGCGCGTGGACACTATTGGCTCTCATAGTAGCCACGCGCACCAGAGTAGCCACTTTCAGCACAAAAAGTGGCAACTTCAGAGAAGTGGAAAACCTTTCATTCTGCGCGTGGACACTTTCAAGGCCCAAAGTGGACACTTTCAAAGGTAAAAGTGGACACTTTGGTGACATGTCATCCACTATAAATAGATTTTAGGAATTAGGGTATGGGACTTTTACACTTTACACAATTTTTCCTTTGCCAAATTGAGACATTTCTTCAGAACATTGGAGTCTTGGGTGACAGCCAAGGGTCCTCTATAGGTTTTAATTTCCAATTTCCCTTTTCATTTTGGTTGAATTTACATTAATGTTACTTACGTTCTTGCATTTCTTCCTTTCATTTGTGAAGCCCATCTACATGGAGGGCTAAACTTCCTTGTAATTCCTAGTCAATGCACATGAATCTTGAATTCTTGGGATTAATTGCAATACAAATCTTTCTTTCCTTGAATTTATTAACCCCAATCTTTGAATGAAATGGAATTTGCATGAAGGGAACATTGCTTAATGAACCCTAAATTACCCAACGAAATTCTAATTCAAAATTGCTTAATTTTGATTAATCCTTGAGGTTGCTTAATCTTAGGGATAGAGATTGGAGCCCATTAAGATGCTTAATTTTAATTGGAATATTAAAGTTATTTTTCGCTTGTTAGATTAACTTAAGTCAAAGAAAAGAAAGGGGATTAGTGAATCATTTGAAAGAATAATGATGGAACTCATTGATTGACTAGGAATTACTCATTTTAATTGATTGAATTTCACTAGTTTACACTTTGCTTCTGATTAAAATCTGAAAATTGACAAACCTCCCCCCAATTTACTTGCTTTAAAATATATGTTCACACTTGTTCGATGTATGTTCCCAACCAAAAATTCCTTGGAGACGACCTAGGACAACACCCTAGTACTGCATTTATTTCTTTGCATATTTGATGAGGATTAACGACAATCTTTTGCATGACGAGTAGCTAAAATTCGTTTCATCAGTAGTCACTTTTGCCAATAAAAGGGAACGATCCAGAGAGCTAGTTTTCCATCTGTCTCTACGTGATCACTTTTATCAGAAAAAGTGATTGTTCCAGCATGGATCCTCCAAACTGAACTCTCTGTGTAGCTCCTTTTCTGCAAAATAGTGACTCCTTTCATTAATCAAATACCTCTAAAACCTCAATAAATTCAATTTTCACTTTCAAATCCATCAAATACACACTCTAAACATTGAATCTCAATTCAAGTATCCCAATTGTACCTCAGAAAATTAGATTCAGCAGAATATTCACATACATTATGCAGAAACTTCCAGAAATTGGTAAAATCTGATTATGCAGAATCTTAAACTCTTAACTACACATTCACCTCATCAATTCTCAATTTAAGCATCCAAATGCACCTCAGAAAATCAGATTCAGCAGTATTTGTGCAGAGTTTTTACAGAATAGCAGAAATTTACAGAACATTAATATGCAGAATTCTAAAAATACTATAGAAAGCTTAAACTGGGTTAGAAATGTGAGTTGCCTCTCACAAAGCGCTTCTTTAATGTCACTAGCTTGACATTAGTTGTTCCTCACTCGAGAGGAACCAATTTCAAGCATGATATGTTTCTTGGAAACTCTTCTCCATGATAGATCTTCAATCTTTGGCCATTGACCTTGAATTCCCTCCATGTTTTCTAATCTTCTATAAGAATTGCTCCAAAGGGAGAAGTCTCCTTAATTAAAAATGGTCCAGACCATCTAGATTTCAGTTTCCCTGGAAACAATTTTAATCTTGAATTGAATAGCAGCACTTGCTGGCCAGGTCTGAAATCTTTTTGCAGAATGAACTTGTCACGGATTTTCTTAGTTCTTTCTTTGTACAACTTTGCATTCTCATAAGCTTGCTGTCTGAATTCCTCTAATTCATGCAGCTGCCGAACTCTCTTCCTTCCAGCACTTGACAGGTCAAAGTTAAGCCATTTTGTAGTCCAATATGCTCTATGTTCCAGCTCTAGAGGTAGGTGACAGGCCTTTCCAAATACTAACTGATATGAAGACATACCAATTGGGGTTTTAAAAGCAGTTCTATATGCCCAAAATGAATCATCTAGCCTCTTTGACCAATCCTTCCTTGAGCTGTTCACTACTTTCTCTAGAATTTGCTTGATTTCTCTATTTGAAACCTCCACTTGTCCACTTGTTTGCGGATGGTATGGAGTAGTAACTTTATGCTTCACACCATATTTCATTAATACAGCTTCAAGATACTTGTTGTAGAAGTGAGTACCTCCATCACTTATCAGCACTCTAGGCACACCAAATCTTGAAAAAATGTTCTTTCTTATAAAAGAAATCACTACCTTTGCTTCATTTGATCTGGTGGGAATTGCTTCTACCCATTTAGACACATAATCCACTGCCACTAGAATGTATTCGTGTGAGAATGATGGGGGAAATAGTCCCATGAAATCAATCCCCCATACATCAAATAGTTCCACTTCTAGGATGTTGGTTAATGGCAGCTCATGTCTTCTTAAGATATTTCCAGTTCTTTGACATTTATCACAGTTTTCCACATACCTCTTGGCATCTTTGAAGAGTGTAGGCCAAAAGAAACATGCTTGCAAAACTTTTGCAGCAGTCCTTGAACTTGCATGGTGGCCTCCATATTCTGAATTGTGACAATGCCATAGTATCTCAACTTGCTCACTTTGTGGAATGCACCTTCTAAGTAACCCATCTACTCCAATTTTGAATAAGTATGGGTCTTCCCACACATAGAATTTGCTGTCATGTAAGAACTTCTTCTTTTGCTGCCAAGTAAACCTCTTTGGAATGAATTGAGTGGCTTTAAAATTTGCAATGTTAGCAAACCAAGGCATGTTTTCCACTGTAAACAGCTTTTCATCTGGAAATTCTTCATTTATTTCCAATGATTCAGTGGTTAAACTCTCCAAAGGTAATCTAGATAGGTGGTCAGCAACACTATTTTCTTTCCCTTTCTTGTCTTTGATCTCTAGCTCAAATCTTGGAGAAGTAGAATTCATCTTAATAATCTGGGCTTTGCATCCTGTTTTGTCAAAAGATATTTAAGAGCAGCATGATCAGTGTATACAATCACTTTCGAACCCATTAAATATTATCTGAACTTATCAAAAGCATATACAACAGCTAAAAGTTCTTTTTCTGTTGTTGTGTAATTCACTTGTGCAGGATTTAACACTTTGCTTGAATAATAAATAGCATGTAATTTCCTATCTTTTCTCTGTCCTAACACAGCACCTACTGCACTATCACTTGCATCACACATGAGTTCAAAAGGTAATTTCCAATCTGGTTTTGCAAGAATAGGTGCAGAAATCAGTTTCTCTTTTAAAACAGAAAATGCATGCAAACAATTATCATCAAATATGAAATATGCATCCTTTATAAGTAAATTACTCAAGGGTTTAACAATCTTGGAAAAATCTTTTATAAATCTTCTATAAAAACCAGCATGTCCTAAAAAACTTCTAACTCCCTTAACATTGATAGGTGGAGGCAATTTACTAATGACTTCTATCTTAGCTTGGTCCACCTCCATTCCTTTCTCTGAAAATCTGTGACCAAGGACAATGCCTTCTTGTACCATAAAATGGCACTTCTCCTAATTCAACACAAGGTTAGTGTCTTGACATCTCTGCAAAATAGTGGATAGATTAGCTAAACAATCATCAAAAGAATCACCAAAAACAGAGAAATCATCCATGAATACCTCTATGATGTTTTCTACCAAATCAGAAAAAATAGAAAGCATGCACCTTTGGAAAGTGGCAGGGGCATTACACAAACCAAATAGCATTCTCCTATATGCAAAGACTCCAAATGGACATGTAAATGCAGTTTTCTCTTGATCCAAAGGATCCACAGCTATTTGGTTGTATCCTGAATATCCATCAAGAAAACAATAAAATGAATGTCCAGCAAGTCTTTCTAGCATTTGATCTACAAATGGTAGTGGGAAATGGTCTTTTCTGGTTGCATCATTTAACTTCCTATAGTCTATGGACATTCTCCATCCAGTCACAGTCCTAGTAGGGATAAGTTCATTCTTTTCATTAGGTACAACTGTCATGCCACCTTTTTTGGGAACAACTTGGACTGGACTCACCCAATTGCTGTCAGAAATAGGGTATATTATTCCTGCGTCTAACAGCTTCATGACCTCCTTTTTAACTACCTCTTTCATGGCTGGGTTTAGCCTCCTTTGTGGCTGCACAACAGGCTTAAAATTCTCTTCAAATAAAATTTTGTGCTTACAAAATGAAGGATTTATACCTTTCCGATCTGCAATACTCCATTCAATTGTAGATTTGTGTTCTCTCAAAATTCTCAGCAGTTTTTCCTCTTGTCCTTCCTTAAGTTCATTATTAATGATGACTGGATTTTCATGTTTCTCATCTAGAAATGCATACCGCAGGTGGGAAGGAAGCTATTTTAGCTCTAACTTTTGCTTTTCCTCTTCTTTATCATCCTTTTCCAGCTTCTCCTTCACTGAATTTTCTGTAGATTTTTGAATTGGCAGAGCTTCTGATTGCTGCTACACTTCCATGATCTATTCTTCATGCAGAAGTTCAGATTTGTTATTTCCTGCAGATATTATTTTTTCTAACACAACAAGTTCATCAATTTCATTAATATGGTGTTGTGTAATAAAAGCATCCAGTATATCTACCTTCATACATGTATTATCTTCAATTGGATATTTTAAAGCTTCAAACACATTAAACACTACCTTCTCATCTTGAACTCGAAGCATAAGTTCACCTTTCTGTACATCTGTTAAGGCTCTCCCGGTTGCAAGAAATGGCCTTCCTAGGATCAAAGGAATGTTAGAATCCACTTCCATGTCCAGAATTACAAAATCTGCAGGAAAAATGAACTTATCAACTTTAACTAATAAATCTTCAACAACTCCATATGGATAAGTGTATGATCTATCAGCTAGCTACAGTGTAATGTTGGTGGGCTTCACTTCCTCTATGCCAAGTTTCTGCAGAACAGCCAATGGCATCAGATTTATGCTTGCTCCCAAGTCACACAATGCTTTTCCCACAGTGCAGTTTCCTATTTCATAAGGAATGCTAAATGATCCAGGATCTTTCAGCTTTTGAGAAAGCTTTCTCTTGAGAATGGCACTACACTCCTCTGTCAAAGGTACTGTTTTATCATGCTCTAGATTCCTTTTTCTGGAAAGTAGTTCTTTCATAAACTTTGCATATGAAGGCATTTGCTCCAAAGCTTCTGCTAAAGGAATGTTAATTTGTAATTTCTTAAAGACATTCATAAACCTTTCAAATTGTTCCTCTTGTTTAGGATTTTGGACTCTTTGAGGATAGGGCAGCCTCTTGTATTTTTCTAGATCTATTGGCTTACAAGCTTCCTCAAAGAATTGCTTTTTGGTTTTCCTCTCAGAATTCATAGGAACATCTACTTTTTCTTCTGAATGGTCTTTCTTCAATAGCTTAAAATTTCCTTGTTGCAGATCTTGTTCAATTTTTCTCTCTGCTGCATCATTTACTTTCTTTTCTGCTGGTTTAGGACTTGCAACTACAGCTCCACTCCTTGTAGTTATGGCTTGACATTGCTCTTTAGGATTGATTACTGTATTGCTTGGAAATCTTCCTTCATCCCTGCTGGATAGTTGTTCAACTAATTGTCCGATTTGTGTTTCTAGTTTCTTCATGGAAGCTTCTTGGTTCTTGAAGCTTGTTTGAGTCACCTTCATGAATTGCAACATAGTTTCTTCCATCTCAGTCAACCTCTCATTCATAGGTCTGGAAAATTTCTGATTTCCTTGAGGTTGAGTGGATGAATTCCTCTGAAAATAAGGTTGTTGTGTTGCTGGTCCTGCATTAGAAAAAGGCAAATTTGAGTTAGAATTCTTTGCAGGAGAATATTGATTATTCCAATTAGAATACTGCTGAGTTCTATTATTCGAAAATTGAAATCCAGGGGGATATGATGGCTGTTGTCTCTGAAAATTATTCGTATAATTCACTTGCTTTTGTGGTTCACTTGTAGATGCCTCGCATGCACCATTTACATGGTTTTCTCCACAAAAATCACAACTTAGCTGACTAGTAGGCATACTCCCTGTTTGCAGATTGCTGATTTGTTGTGTTAAGGCAGCTAATTGTTCTGAAAACATTTGATTTTGTAGCTGATTCTTTGCAAGAAAAGTTTCCAGAACCTTAGCTTCATGACTAGAGTTTCTTCCTTGATTTCTTGAGTTTGAATTCTGATACATTGAAGATGCCATCATCTCAATAATTCTCTGAGCTTCTTCCAAGGACTTTGTATTTAATGAACCTCCAGCAGCAGCATTAACCATTGTTCTTGTTGCTGCATTCATCCCATTATAAAAAGTTTCCAATTGCATCCAATCTGGGATATAATGATGTGGACACCTTTTAAGTAATTCTTTGTATCTTTCCCAAACTTTATACAGTGATTCTCCTTCTTGCTGCACAAAGGATGTAATTTCTCCTCTCAACTTAGCAGCTTTGGATGGAGGGAAGTACTTAGTTAGAAACTTATTCACAAGTTATGTTCAGGTTGTGATGCTTCCTTGTGGTTAAGCTTGTAACCACCATTTTGCTCTATCTCTCAAGGAAAAAGGAAATAGTCTCAATCTGATAGCTTCTTCACTAACTCCATTCATTCTTATGGTGTCACATAGCTGCATAAAATTTGAAATATGTAGGTTAGGATCATCAGAATTTTCACCAGAAAACTGATCCTGTTGGACTAAATGTAGTAGGGCAGGTTTAATCTCAAAATGGTTGGCTTGAATAGTTGGCCTAATTATAGAAGAGTTAAAACCTTGCATGTTAGGAATAGCATAGTCCCCTAATGTTCTAATTCTATTTTGCTCTGCCATTTCTATTGCTGGATTTGGTTGTCTCAAAGGTGTAGGTGTTCTTTTCACTCTAGAATTACTCTAAAATTCTGGAGAATGGACAACTTCTAATTCACTATCACTCCCTATGACTTTTTCTGCTCTAGACTCTTTTCTCAATCTTCGCAAAGTTATGTCTATGTCAGGATCAAAGACCAGAATTGATTTGTTCTTGTTTTTACCACGCATATACAAATCAGATTAAAACAAAATTAGACTACAATCAATATTCAGAAATGCACAACAGAAATCATGCAAAATCTATCAGTAAAAGCATATAGAAACTTAAATCTAGCAGTTGCAGAATTGTAAAATCATGTAAAAATATGCAGAATGGCAATTACAAATATAAAGAACAATGAAAACTGAAATTATGCAGATAAAAAAAATGTGAAAACTCTATGCAGCAGAAAACAATATAATGCAGAATACTACACAAGGTGCAGTAAAATTATGCAGAAAGTAATTTGAAAGCAAAGCAACAAAATAAATGCTCAATCTAGTTACTTTTCTACTACTAATGATATTGAAATGCAAAATTCCCCGGCAACGGTGCCAAAAAGTTGTTGTTTGCAATCTAACACTAGCAAGTGCACTAGGATTGCAGCAAGTGATGAATAAATTTAAGATCAGAATATCGTCTCCACAGGGAATTTAGGTTTCAAGTACCACTTCACAAAATTATAACCATTTGAGCCATACAAATTTTGGAATGAGATTTGTAACATATAACAGC
Organism: Abrus precatorius; assembly: GCF_003935025.1. NCBI lineage: Eukaryota > Viridiplantae > Streptophyta > Magnoliopsida > Fabales > Fabaceae > Abrus > Abrus precatorius. The sequence continues at coordinate 6,482,992 of NW_020874291.1, read as the reverse complement.
AGTAAACCAAAGCAATTAAAGCAAAGAACTTGCAGAAAAATAGAGTATGTAATGAAATGAGATAGGAATGAAGAATAGTTAGGAATTTACTTCACAAGAATATCAGTATTAATTCAATTATACCTCCGAACATTCAAGAACTTGGTTAATTGACAATCAGTTTCGCATAGCAATAGCCAAAGGTTAATTCCTCAACTCATTGACCCTAACAAGCAACTAAACCACCCTAATCCCTTAGGTGAAGTTCAATTTCAAGTTGCATTAAGACTTAGAATCTTAAGATTGCAGAATTAGGTCTCCTTATTCCTAAGAAATCCCCAAATTATGATTGCTAACTCAGATCGGAGAAGCAAATCCAACTTCCATTGGTAATTGTTCCTCTAAGATGAATCAAACGAATTTCCATTCATAGATTGCAAGAAAAACAGAATTCACAATTCAATTAATCCAAGAACTCAAAATTCAGAAGCAAGAGTCAAATTAATTCATCAATTCGAGTTCCATAAACCCCTAACTATAAGAAAACTACTCAGACATGGGAGAAGAGAAAGAGAAAGAAGAAGAAGAAGAAGAAAAACTCCAAGAAGCCATAGCCGGAAGCTCCAATCCGATTCCTCTTTGTGGAGGCTTCAAGACTTGACCCCAATCTTCTCTCTCAATCTCTCTCAACGACAATTTAATAGAAAAACAGAAAAATAAAACTGAACTCTGAAAAATTTGCACGTTTTTGTTATTTATAGAATTTTCCAGATTTGCGCGTTATCACTTTTATGAGAAATAGTAGCCACGCAGAAGATTTATGGTTGCGCGTTAACACTTTTATGAGAAAAAGTAACCACGCGCAACTTTCTTGATATTGAAGGCTCTCTAGAACTATCACTCTTGCTGATAAAAGTGATTACGCAGAGCTCAAGTCGATGCGCGTGATCACTCTTATGAATAAAAGTGATTACGCGTAACTTGCCAGGTTGAAGGCTCTCTGGAACGCTCACTTTTACTGATAAAAGTGATAACGCCCAACATGTTAAGTCTAAGATTTCACAGGATCTCTCACTTTTCCTAGCAGAAGTGATAACGCCCAAGCTTTCTTCTTCTTTGAACTCTGGAGTGATCACTTTTACTGACAATAGTGATCACGCCCAGTCTGCACTTTCTTGGTCTTGTGTTTTTGGAGTGCAGACTTGCTTCTTTCTTCTTCCTTGTCTTCAAGCCTCCATTTCCATGATCCTTGCTCAATTTATTCCTTCAAAAACAAGATTAAAAACTTAATTCCTAAGCAAAAATTCCATAATTGCTAAGATAACTACAAATTTAAACAAAACTTCAATTCCTTCTCTTTTTCTGAGTTTTTCTACTTTCTTCATATATTTTTCTTATCAAATGTGTTAGAATTATGCTAAAATAACAATAAAAATATGGATTCATCATCTGCCTTATCCACGACCTCAGCCACGTGAAGACCCGCTTGATTCTGATGGGATTGAGTCAGACCCTAGCGAAGATTCTCTTCCCTTAGAGGCTTATGACTTTATTTAGCTATGGATATGTCACTGCTCGTAGGATTCTGTTTTAGGGGTTTACCTTTTTTGAAAAACTTATTATTATGGGTTTATTTTGAGATGTATTTAATATGGCGAACATATGATACCTTTCACTTCATACATATATAACAGACATATGCTTTAGCACTCTCTTACTATAGTAAAGTTTCTCACTTGTGCTCTTTTTAGAATGATTATATCTTGTGTGGTGAAATTCCATGATATCAATTTAAATAAGTGATTGAAATTGGTATTGATTGGATAGTACAAGATCTGTTAGCTTGAATTTACATGTAGACCCAATACATAGATTATTCAGTGACATGCGATTAGGTATTTGGTTGTACTTACGAGATTACATTTTTCCAGGATACTAATGTGCATAATTGTCATAAATTGAGTCGTTTGTTAATATATTTCCAATTAAAATTTTTATCAATTTTGGTATAAGTGGCAGTCTAGTAAATAAGGTGTTACATATAATTTCATCCATTAAATTTAAAATGACATGGATTTAGTAGTCATACACTTGGAATTCGAATTTTGGTGGATTTTAACATTTTTGAGTGTTGTTCTGGCTAATCACAGGACAAGTCATAGTAGAAAGCTGTAGTTGTCAAAATTGAATGGGACCAATTATGTTAGAAAATAGACAAATAGGGATTCAACATATAAAAATTTTAGGTCTATTGAAGTCATATAATAATAAATGTAGTAAAAACAAAACAAGACAAAATTTATCCCTTTAAAGACAGAATCATGAATTTAATGATTTTATTAATTTTTTATTAATTTTTTATTTATTTGCTATTTGATATATATGAATATCTTTTTGCTAGCTGGTACTATTAATTGAAAAGCAATTATGATCCGCTATATTGCACAAATTTTGTAAGAGTTATGAATAAAGTGTAAAGTTTCAAAGAGATATTTGAGATACAATATGAAAGTTATAAAAGTCTAAGATGATTGGAAGTTATAAGAAAGTTATATATCACTTAGGCCATCCCCGGATAAAAAGTTAAGGGGAATAAGTCAGTGGGAGCATCAGGGAAAATAAACTTGACAAATCCTGTATAGGAACGAGCTCGATCCTAACAAGCAGACTATTACGCCGAAGTCTTATGGCCAAGAACTCCCAGGAGACCAAGGATAAGAACTTATATGAGAATTAAGCACATTATTATTGTCATGACCCCTTTTTATAAGGAACCGAGGACATTATTTCTACACCACTTACTTATTTTAGATAAATAAATAGTGGAGAATATAAGTATAAAATTCACTTCTCATTCAAAATAAGACAAAGTTTCTTACAACAAATATCCAATAGAACAACATAATATTTCATTTAGTTCATAATATTCAAAATACACAAAATTATACTACATAGCTCCCTCTATATGAGGTCTCAAAATATAAGGAAATAGGACTTCAATGCAAAATTACTTGACTTCAGCTTCTAACATTTCTCCATTGGCCCCTCAGCCTGTGAAGTAGATGCAACACCTGGTACATCTTCTCATGTACCACCGTACGATCATCGCAGTACACACGTACACAATAGTATAGACAAAAATGCAAGGGTGAGCTTGCAAAAATAAAATTTAAATCATATATATAGAGCAACATATTTACTCACAGCAATAGTCCCATGCATTCCCAGCCTATCTAATGCACAGCATGAAAATAGTTTCTAACTGGTTTTACAGCCTAAGTAATCCAGAAGGAACCGAGTCGGTGCGGGAATGACCCATTCCGGTCTCTGGATCCAGATAGCAATGCACAACACAGCTCAGCATGCTCTATCATTACACGTCTACCCACCTAAACATGTAACTAGCTCTATAATGATGCAAGACATATGTCTTAGCATGACGCAGCACGGCTAAAATCATTTCAACTGCTAACCTAAAATAAGTTTATGATAAATCAGTCAAATCTCATGTAATTAAATTAGTTATCAACAGTTACAGCAAACCGTTTAAAACATAGTTCATAGGCTAAAGTAAGCTCCCCTTACCTTAGAACGACGATTCACACCAGATCTACCTAATATTACTTGTTTTAACACAAGAATCACCGAAAATTTGACTTTAGAATGGAGTCTCTCCTAAGAATACCATGAACATCTTTGAGAAAGAGAAGAAGAAGAGAAACGAACGGTGAATCTAACTTCAAACTTAGAGAAACTTACTTCAAATCCCTTAGAACGGACGCAGAATCACAGATCTGGAGAGAAATCTAAGTTTAGGAAGGTTTAGTATGAGAGAAAATGGTGATATATGACCTTGGAACCTTTGAGAACCTTGGATACGAGTGAAGAAATGAAAATTTTGTGTGAAGCTCCCTTTTTATAGAAATTTTTTGAAATTTACTATTCACCACTGGGAACACTGTTCACACTAAAAACACTGTTTAGGATACTATTCATGCAGGAAACACTGTGCACACGTACTGTATGCGTATGTGACATCAGGGTGACATCACTGATGACGTCATAGTACGTCACTGTTCACTGACACTATTCATGTCACTTTTTATCGACACTGTTCATTTTTTTTTAAAATAATTTCAAACTCCATCTAAATCTATTCCAATACCAAATAATCCTTCAATTAACATTTAACAAGTATGAAATATTATAGATTACTCAATAATAGATTACAAGCCTGACAATTAAACCTTAGCCGAATGAGGTACACAGGAGGGAATATGATTCAACTTTAGTCGAGTGAGATACTTAGGAGGGAATATTAGATTCAACCTTAGCCAAGTGAGGTACTTGGGAGAGAATAATAAGAATGGAAGCATGTCTAGAAGATAAAAAGAGCTACCTTTATTGATAAAGAGTCTCGTTAAAAACTTTATCAGAAAATCCTCTATTTATGTTCTTTTAAGAGGACAAAACCCGAGTAAGGAAAAGAGTGCACTAAATTTATACAAAATACAATATCTTAGCTGTAGTAATGCTTGAGATGTGATATGTTCCAGGTCCTTGGTATAACTTTACCCTTAAGGGTTTTGAGTTTGTATAAGCTATTGTTTAAATTGGTTAATACCTGAAAAGGTCCATCCCCATTAGCGATAAACTTTCCTTCTCGTTGATCACAGTGTGCCTCGCCGACTGCTCTCCATACTAGATCTCCTGTCTGAAATTGCCTTAGCTTGAGTTTGGAATTATACTTCCGTGGCATCGCCCTTTTGCTTGCTTTGGTCATAATAGTGGCTTGTCTTAAACTTCGTCAATGAGGTCTAGGTTGGTACTTAAAGAAATAGAATTTGTTTCTTCATCAAAATAGTGTCTTCAGAAAGAGGGTTCACCAATCTCAATCGAGACCATGGCTTCGATTCCATAAGTCAACCTAAAAGGTATTTCTTTTGTAGTAGGTTGGGGAGTGCACTAATATGCCTAGAGAATTTTAGGTAGTTTCGTGATGAATCCATATTTTACTAGTATTTTACAATAGTTTTTAGTGCAATTAATAAAGAAAACATGCTAGAAATAGTAGAAAACCCTTAAAATAATAATAAAATGTTGCATGTCACTTTTAAACAGTTATTTTAAAATTCATTGATTTTCTATGTAAAAAGTGACATTTCAAGTATGCTTTTGTAGGGAATTCTGAGCTAAGTTCATGAGGATTGGATGATCAAAGGAAAAATAGAAGAAAAGTAGCAAAAATTGGAGGAAAGAAGTTGATAATTGAAGAACAGCCTCTGAGTGATCACTTTCGCTGGTGAAAGTGATCACTCCAGAACCATAAAATGGAAAAGAGCTTCTGCGTAATCACTTTTGCTAGCAAAAGTGATCGTTCCAGAGAGGTTGCAATGAGAAGAGCTTCTGCATAATCACTTTTTCTAGAAAAAGTGAGCGTTCCAGAGAGTCCTCTAAGAAGAGTAGCTGCGCATGTTCACTATTATCAAAAAAAGTGAACAAGCGCAAGAAAGCAGCTTCTGCGTGTTCACTATTTCCAGCAGAAGTGAACACGCGCATGACATTAGCAAAGGAAGCTTCTGCATAGCTACTATTTTCAACAAAAGTGAACACTTTGAAGTGCGCGTGGCTACTATCACCAGCAAAAGTGAACACGCGCAAGTGGAAATGAAGAATTAGCCTCTGCGTGATTACTATTGCTGGAAAAAGTGATCACGCTAGTAGAGCAAGAATTCTATAAAAGGCAGTTAGCTCAGGAATTTAGAAGTTTTTGTTCATTTTTTATTTTCCATTTGTTTTTGTTGTTGAGAGAGTCAGAGAGGGAGATTGAGGACGAACACCAAGCTTCATTTCTTGAGGGATCAGATTGGAGATTGGTTTGAAGATGTTTCTTCTTTGTTCATTCTCTTCTTCTCTTCTCTTCTCTTCTCTTTTTGTAATGTTTGCCTAAACTCTTTGTGGTTAGGAATTGTGAATCTGAAATGGAAATGTTGAATTGATTTTGGATTTGAACTTCAAGTTTTGGATTGGATTGAGTGATTGATTCTGCTGTTAAAGTAGTGATTGAATGGAAATTTGATCAACTAATCATAGAGGAACTCTTATCAATGGGAATTGAATTTGTTTCTTAGATCTGAATTAATTGCCAAGGTTATTGGTTTCTTAGGGATAAGATATCTTAATCTTGCAATCTTTTGGTTTCTCAAACTTGATGCAGTATTTGATTGGATTAGATCTAAGGGATTGAAGTGATTTGATTAGATGCTAGATTCATTGAGGTAAAGGATTGTCCTTTGATTAATACAACGTGAAACTGATTGTCATTCCATCTAAATGCTTGAAAGTTCAGAACCTTATTAATTCAATGTTGAAGTTTTGGTGAAACAATTTCCTAACTACTCTTTCTACATCTGTTTACTATATACTTTTGTACTAACTGTTCTGTTTTACTTTCTAATTTCGTTTTTGATACATTCATACCAATTCCATTTGAAATTTGTAAAGCTCAAGTAATTGTGATCTTGTGAAGTGGTAATTGAGAACTTTATTCCCTGAGGATGATACTTGGAACTCAATTTGATTCTAAGATTTTTTATAACTTGCTACAACAACACTAGTACACTTGCTAGTCAGTTTACCTTCATTGCAACAACAGTTGTAAAGAGTGTGACAAGTTTTTGGCGCCGTTGCCGGGGAATAATTTGTTTCAATATCATTAGTAACAGGAAAATAACTAGATTGAGCATTTGTTTCTTTAAATTTTCTGCAACTATTACATTACATGTGCAGTTTTCTGTTTTCATTATACTATATCTGTGTTTAGTTCTATATGCGTGGGAAAAACAAAAATAAATCTACTCTTGTCTTTGATCTTGACATTGATAGAACTCTTAGGAGATTAAGAAAAGAGACTAAAGCAGAGAGATCTGTAGGAAGTGACAGTGATTTAGAGGTTATACATTCTCCAGAATTTCAAGTCACTCCTTTTGCAAATAGGAAACACTCACCTTTTAGACAACCAACTCCAAAAGTTGAAATGGCAGAACAACAGAGAATGAGAACACTAGGAGATTATGCAATTCCAGATATGCAAGGCTATAATTCTTCAATTGTTAGACCAACCATTCAAGCCAATCATTTTGAGATAAAACCAGCCTTACTTCACCTAGTGCAGCAGGACCAATTTTCTGGTGGAATTTCTGATGATCCTAATCTGCATATTTCTAATTTTCTGCAGTTGTGTGATACTATAAGGATGAATGAAGTAAGTGAAGATGCTATAAGACTGAGGCTATTTCCATTTTCTTTAAGAGACAAAGCCAAATGTTGGTTACAAGCACAGCCTCAAGGAAGTATCACCACATGGACTGAACTTGTGAATAAATTTCTAACAAAATATTTTCCTCCCTCAAAAGCTGCTAAGCTGAGAGGAGAAATAACATCGTTTGTGCAGCAGGAAGGAGAATCACTTTTTGAAGCATGGGAAAGATATAAAGAGTTGCTGAGAAGATGTCCACATCATTGTATTCCAGAATGGATGCAGCTGGAAACTTTTTATAATGGAATGAATGTAGTAACTAGAACTATGATTGATGCAGCTGCAGGAGGATCTTTGAGCATGAAATCCTTGGAAGAAGCCCAATGAGTGAAAGAATGAACGAGATTGAGGAAACAATGTTACAATTCATGAAAGTCACTCAATCCAGCATCAAGAATCAAGAAGCTTCTATGAAGAAGTTAGAAACTCAAATTGGACAGCTGGCTGAACAATTAACAAGCAGAGATGAAAGAAGATTTCCAAGTAACACAGTGGTGAATCCAAAGGAACAATGTCAAGCTATAGTTACAAGAAGTGGAGCTGTTGTAGCAAGTCCAAAACCAGCTGAAAAGAGACTGAATAATGTTGCAGCAGAAAAGCAAGTAGAAAATACAGCAGAGGAAAGAAATTTAAAAGAAGAATTGCAGCAAGGAAACTTCAAGCTACTAAAGAGAGAACATTCAGAAAAGAATGAAGAAGTTCATAAAAGTCCTGAAAGAAAGACAAAGAAGCAATTATTTGAGGACACTTACAAGCCAATTGATCCAGAAAAATATAAGAGACTGCCTTATCCTCAAAGAGTGCAAAATCCTAAGCAAGAGGAGCAGTTTGAGAGGTTTCTAAATGTGTTCAAAAAGCTGCAAATTAACATTCCATTTGCTGAAGCTTTGGAGCAAATGCCATCTTATGCAAAATTCATGAAGGAACTACTCTCCAAGAAAAGGAAGTTAGAACATGATAAGACAGTACCCTTGACAGAGGAGTGCAGTGCTATTCTTAGAAGAAAACTTCCTCAAAAATTAAAAGACCCAGGATCCTTTAGCATACCTTGTGAAATAGGAAATTGTACTGTGGGAAAAGCATTGTGTGATTTGGGGGCAAGCATTAATTTGATGCCATTAGCCATTATGAAGAAATTGGGGATAGAGGAAGTGAAACCAACCAACATTACATTGCAATTAGCTGATAGATCATATACTTATCCATATGAAGTAGTAGAGGATTTGTTGGTTAAGGTTGACAAATTTATTTTTCCTGCAGATTTTGTCATATTGGACATGGAGGTAGATGCAAACATACCATTAATCTTGGGCAGACCTTTCCTTGCAACTGGACGAGCTCTCATTGATGTGCAAAAAGGAGAGTTAATGCTTAGAGTTCAAGAGGAAAAGGTAATATTTAATGTATTTGAAGCTTTGAAATATCCAATTGATGATAACACATGTATGAGAGTAGATACATTGGATTCTATGATCACTCCTTATTCTTTAAATGGATTTGATGAAATTTTTGTGTTGAGAGAAACCATAGCTGCAGGAAATACTAAATCTCTGCATTTTGAAAATGAAAATGTATTTGAAATGGAGCAGCAATTGGAAACTCTACCTATTTTAATACCTGCAGAAGAATCAATCAAAGAGGAGTTGAAAAATGAAGGAGAAGAAGAGAAAAGTCAGAAGCTGGAATTAAAGCAACTTCCATCTCACTTGAGATATGCATTCTTAGATCATAAACATGAAAATCCAGTTATCATAAGCAATGAACTCAAGGAAGAAGAGGAGGAGAAGTTGCTGAGAATTTTGAGAACCCATAAATCAGCAATAGGGTGGAACATCTCAGATTTGAAAGGTATAAATCCATCCTTTTGTAAGCACAAAATTTTATTTGAAGAAAATTTTAAACCAGTTATGCAGCCTCAAAGAAGATTAAACCCTGCCATGAAGGAAGTGGTAAGGAAGGAAGTCATTAAACTATTAGATGCAGGGATCATATATCCTATTTCAGACAGCAATTGGGTAAGTCCTGTGCAAGTGGTACCTAAAAAGGGTGGAATGACTGTAATACCAAATGAAAAGAATGAGTTGATACCCACAAGGACTGTCACAGGATGGAGAATGTGTATAGATTATAGAAAGCTGAATGATGCAACCAGAAAAGATCATTTTCCTCTACCTTTTGCAGACCAAATTCTAGAAAGGTTAGCTGGACATGCATTTTACTGCTTTTTAGATGGATATTATGGCTATAACCAAATTGCTGTAGATCCAATTGATCAAGAAAAAATTGCTTTTACTTGTCCCTTTGGAATATTTGCATATAGAAGAATGTCGTTTGGGCTGTGTAATGCTTCAGCTACATTTCAAAGGTGCATGTTAGCTATTTTTTCTGACACAGTTGAGAAAATAATTGAGGTATTCATGGACAATTTTTCTGTTTTTGGGAATTCATTTTATGATTGTTTATCTAACTTGTCCATTGTTTTGCAGAGATGTCAAGACACCAACTTGGTGTTAAATTGGGAGAAATGTCACTTTATGGTGCAAGAAAGAATAGTGCTTGGCCATAAGATTTCAATTAGAGGGATGGAGGTTGATCAAGCTAAAATAGAAGTGATTAGATGCTAAACTAAGACTGCTGAGATGGATTCTACTACTTCAAGAATTTGAGTTAGAAATTCGAGATAAGAAAGGAAAAGAGAATGGTGTTGCAGACCATCTATCCAGAATTCCATTAGATACAATGTCATCAGATTACTTGCATATTAATGAAGAATTTCCTGATGAAAAGCTGCTAACTGTGGATGAATTACCTTGGTTTGTTGATATAGCGAATTTTAAGGCCACTCAGCACATTCCAAAGAGAATGAATTGGCAGCAAAGAAAGAAATTTCTTCATGACAGCAAGTTCTATATTTGGGAAGATCCTCATCTATTCATAATTGGAATAGAGGGCATTTTGAGAAGATGTATTTCACAGAAAGAACAAGCTGATATCCTATGGCATTGCCACAATTTAGATTATGGAGGCCATCATGGTGGATCAAGAACAGCTGCCAAAGTATTACAAGCTGGAGTTTTCTGGCCTACATTGTTCAGGGATGTAAAAATTTATGTAGAAAACTGTGATAAATGCCAAAGAGTTGGTAACATTTCCAGAAGACATGAGATGCCTTTGAACAATATCTTAGAGGTAGAACTGTTTGATGTATGGGGAATAGACTTTATGGGACCCTTTCCAACTTCTTTTTCTCATGAATACATACTTGTGGCAGTGGATTATGTGTCTAAATGGGTGGAAGCTATACCAACCAAAACAAACGAAGCCAAAGTGGTGATTTCCTTCATAAAGAAAAACATTTTTTCGAGATTTGGAGTGCCAAGAATTCTGATTAGTGATGGAGGATCACACTTCTGCAATAAATACCTTGATAATGTTCTGGATAAGTATGGAGTAAAACACAGAGTAGCAACTCCTTATCATCCTCAAACAAGCGGCAAGTGAAAATTTCAAACAGAGAAATCAAGAAGATCTTAGAGAAAGTAGTCAATAACTCAAGAAAAGATTGGTCAAGGAAGCTTGATGATACATTATGGGCATACAGAACTGCATTCAAAACACCAATTGGTATGTCACCATATCAATTAGTGTTTGGGAAATCATGTCATCTTCTTATGGAACTTGAACATAGAGCATATTGGGCTACTAAATGGCTGAATTTTGATTCAACCAAGGATGGAGAAAAGAGAGTGTTACAGCTACATGAACTGGAGGAATTCAGACAAATTGCATATGAAAATGCAAAACTGTATAAAGAAAGGACTAAAAGAATACATGACAGATTCATTTTGCAGAGAGAATTCAGACCAGGGCAGTTAGTTCTACTATTCAATTCTAGATTGAAGTTGTTTCCTGGAAAACTCAAGACTAGATGGTCAGGACCTTTTATGGTAAAAGAAGTATCTCCCTTTGGTGCTGTGTTACTTGAAGATCAAAGAGAAGGGAGAAAGTTTAAAGTCAATGGCCAAAGACTGAAGATTTACAATGGAGGAGAATTCAATAGGAACACTTTTTGCATTAACTTGGTTTCTCAGCAGTGAGGAACATTTAACGTCAAGCTAGTGACGTTAAAAGAGCGCTTTGTGAGAGGCAACTCACATTTCTGAACCATTTTTACTCTAGTTGCAATTTACTTAAACTTTTGTTAATTCTTTAATTCAATTTCTGCAATTTTCTGATTTTAGATTCTGTTTTATATGTGTTTTAGGAATAATGTGTTGATTCAATGAATGCTCATGTTGTGGATGCATAAATGAGATGATTGAAATTGAATGCATGAGCCAATTAAGTTTCTAAGGAGTTTTGAATAACAAAAGGAGTCACTATTTTGCAGAAAAGTGATCACGCAGAGCTTCAATTACAGGGTTCCATTCTGAACAATCACTTTTGCTGATGAAAGTGATCACGCAGAGGAGCAAGGAACGACACCCTTCTCTGGAACAATCACTTTTGCTGATGAAAGTGAACACGCAGAACCCTTTGGAAGACACCCTTCTCTGGAACAATCACTTTTTCCAATGAAAGTAACCACGCCCAGGCTTAAATAGAGGTAATGTGATGCGCGTAGTTACTTTTTATAATAATAGTGATCACGCACATGAGTTATGTGTAGTTTCAAGTTAAAGTTGATGCGCGTTACCACTTTTTCTAGTAATAGTAATCATGCAGAAGGATATTACCTGCGCGTGATCACTTTTTCTGGAAAAAGTAAACACGCGCAACTCATTTCAAATTACTCAATGCAAAGCCCTCTGGAACGTTCACTATTTCTAGCAATAGTGAACATGCACATGCTATTTACCCTCAAAGTGTTCACTTTTGCCAGAAAAAGTGAACACGCACACAGCATCATCTTTACAACTTCCATTTTTTCTGAAAAAAGTGGCCACATGCAGTAAGCGTGTCCATTAAAATGCATAAAAGGAACCACGTAGAGCCATTTTTAGAATCTTAAATCTTCATTTCTTCATCTCATTTCTCAAATTCTTGATCTTTCTGACCTATTGCTGAACGAAATTTGTTTTTAAGCAATCAATTGAAGTTCATTTTGCACATTTCTCCAAATCCAGGTCAGTATTCTACTTCTCTGATTTAGAAATTAGGGTTCTTCATTTTGCAGAATTTTGGGAAAACACTGAGTAATGGAAAAATAGAAATTTTCTTGTTAATAACTAATCTGAATATGCAATTACAAGGCAATGTAGAGTAATTCTCACTTCAATTGATAGATTTTTAGATGGAAAAAGACCTACATTGACAGTTTGCATGAGTTAACCTTAGGACTTAAAGTGAAAAATAGTTAGGAAGAAATTTCTACATAAATGTAACTCTTGAACTCTAGCATTTTGCATTCAAAATCATGAATATCTGAGTTTAAATGCTTCAAGGAACCATATTCTGCATTGTTATGATATTCTTAAATTCTACATTATTCATATTCTGCTATTTTGAAATTGAAAATGTCCTACATTGCATTGCATTCATGTCTTTCAGTGTATTGAAATATTCTTTTTATGCAGGAAATTTTAAAAAAAATGGTAAGGACATCAAACAACACTCCAGTTGGCTCTTCTAGAGGTACTCCTAGAACAAAGAGAGGAAGATTAGCAGGAGCCTCTTCATCAAGGCCAAATCCTTAACATGATCCAAGGTTCAGGAGTATAGCTCATGAGAATTATTTCAGAGCTAATATCTTGAGAAGAAAGATTGTCCAAGATAGGGCAATTGAGATAGCTGAAGACCATTATCCAGAATACAAGGAGGAAATTCAGAAAAGAGAATGTGAATCCTTCTGCATGATGGCTGGCATTGGCTGGAGAGACATTACACAAGAATTTTATGCCAATGCCATGAGATTCAAGGGAGATCAGCTGCCTAAATACCATTCAATGGTCAAGGGGACAACAGTTGATTTTTCTGCTGCTAACATCAATAGAGTCCTCAACATTAAGACTCAAAAGCAACCTGGGCAACAAGACTTTAAAGCATTCAGGGATGCTGAAGATAAGGACTATGTTCAAGTCCTTGAGAGGATTGGGAAACCAGGGACTACTTAGGAGCTGAATCTATCAGAGAAACCCAAATGCATCACTACCAAGAACCTTTTGCCCTTTGCAAAAGTGTGGAGCACATTTATTTTGAGTTCATTCATGCCTGTTAGGCATAGCTCTCCTATATGCTATAGTTAATGATTTTTATATAGATGTAGGAGAAGTGATTAGTGGATGCATTCTGGACATCCTCAAGAGAAAAAGAGATTCTCTAGCTTTCCCTTCTTTAATAACTGTTCTTTGTGAGGATGCAGGTATTGAAATTGGAGATTATCAAATAAAAATTAGACCTGCACCTTCAATTACAGTAGCTATGGTGAAGGAGATTTATGCTACTGTCTCTTGCACATCAGCAGCCCCAATTCCCTCCCAGTATAAAGGAGAGAATCCAACCACAATGAAGGAAAAGATAGCCTTTATGGCTGAAAGACAAAACTCTTTAGCTGAGAGGCAGAATGAATTGCACAGCAGTTTGAAGGCTGGCATCATGCTTTTGGAAGGTGTTCTCATGAACATTGGTCAAAAGATGGGCATGACCAAAGAAGACTTATACTACACTCCAGATCAAGCAGAGAATGCCCAATGCCTAAGGTCAACTGTCTTCAAAGACCTCCCCATCTACAGAACTCATTTCCCTCCACCAGCAGCTACTGCAGAAGAGGAAGAAGATGATGATGAAGAGGATGATTTAGATGATAAGGATGAAGATGAAGAGTAGATTAGCAATTTAAATTTCTGTCATTAGTTTAATTTTTGTTAAAAGATTATAATTAGAATTTCAGACTTTTGAATGTTGTAATTACATTTTAAGTTTTATTTTGATTATGAACAATTCTGTTTTAAATATCTACTAGCTTTGAATTTTATTGAGTTTTTATCTGATAATTGATGAACAACTTGTGATGTTTTTGTGCAGACCATGCCCTCAAACTCTGAACAAGGAGCGCATGGAATGATTGAAATATGCACAGCTACCATGAAAGGGGGGTTTAATTCTGTACCTCTATTTTCATGTGTACAGCTTACATTTTGCATAAAATATTCACAAGTTAGAAAAATATTAAACTGCATTAGATTTTGTTTTCTTGATAAATAAACCTGATTTTCACCTGATTGAAATTCTGATTGTTGAATTACATAAGTTGTTTTTCCCATTCTTAACAGGATTGTCATACTTGTATTTTAAAAAAATAAAGCAGTCTTGCCATTTTATTCATGCAAATTTTTGAAGTAAATAGTGAACTGAATTGATGAATATTATCCATTTACTTCCTTGGTGAGACTTGAACCTTTTCATTCATTGATGTGTGACTGATCTCAAATTCTAATTTACTCTATAGAACTTGCTTTGTTTCTTAACTGAATATATTGTTTTGCACTAATCACATAAAGGATGGAGGCCATTATTCAGATTTACCTAGTAAGCCAAATAGACTGCCTTTCATTCTTAAATGTCCTAGTTAGCCCCTTTGAGCTGGTAGCCTTTCTTTGATTAACCTCACTGCAAGCATTTCTAGAAAAACCATTTTACCTATTCAAATAGAAAAGAGGCAAATTGAGTTGAATCAAAGATAAGTTTTAAAACTAAGTTTGGGGTAACATCATGTTTCTAGTGCATTACTTGAGGACAAGCAATGTTCTAAGTTTGGGGTAGAAAAGGATTGAAATGAATTAAGAAAGTAAGAAAAAGTCATGCAGAGAAAATATGAAAAAGAAGTAAAAAGCTGCAAGTAAAAATAGCAAAATGAAAAAGAAATAAAAAGAAATCAGCAAATCAAAAAGGAAAAGGAAATTGGTAGATAATTCTGCAAAAATTTAAACTGTGACTGAAAGTTGATTAAGAAAAGAAACAGTTGATGCAACCCTTACTAAGTTTAAAAGCTTATCTACTCAATTTGCATCTTTTTCTGTTTGAAATTAGCTGCATTTATATCCTGAATTCATTGAAATCATACCTGTCCTTGAGCCTTAATATTACCTAAAAAGTCCTCTTGATATGTGATTAATTGTAAATTTGCAAAGGAGGTAGAGAATATAGGCAAGCTTATGGCAGAGTTTGATGAATTTGGTGATGCTGAGAGCAAACACAAGCTTAAACACTAATTGAGTTAGAGAAACACTTTCTGAGAGCTGTGATAATGTTTCTCAACTCTGTTTGCATATAGCTTTAATGATTTGCCTTATTAAAATGAATAAGATTGTGCAGCAAACAGATAAGTCAAGTGTGACTATCATGATGAAGAATTGGTGAATGGCTTAGTGAGAAAACAATTAGAATGCATTGAAGTAAAATGGATTTTTAATATGAATTTTTCTGAAAAATGTAAAAAGTTTTTAGATTCCAATTAATAAGAATTTACACCCTTAATATGTTCTAATTTGTTTGAGGACAAGCAAAAATTCAAGTTTGGGGTAGTGATGAATCCATATTTTACTAGTATTTTACAATAGTTTTTAGTGCAATTAATAAAGAAAACATGCTAGAAATAGTAGAAAACCCTTAAAATAATAATAAAATGTTGCATGTCACTTTTAAACATAGTTATTTTAAAATTCATTGATTTTCTATGCAAAAGGTGACATTTCAAGTATGCTTTTGTAGGGAATTCTGAGCTAAGTTCATGAGGATTGGATGATCAAAGGAAAAATAGAAGAAAAGTAGCAAAAATTGGAGGAAAGAAGTTGATAATTGAAGAACAGCCTCTGAGTGATCACTTTCGCTGGTGAAAGTGATCACTCCAGAACCATTAAATGGAAAAGAGCTTCTGCGTAATCACTTTTGCTGGCAAAAGTGATCGTTCCAGAGAGTGTGACATTTTTTATAACTTGTTACAACAACACTAGTACACTTGCTAGTCAGTTTACCTTCATTGCAACAACTATTGTAAAGAGTGTGACATTTTGCATCCCATTCTCCTTTTGCTGAGCCCAAGCGTCTTTTGAGTTCATTGAGTATAATCTTGTTCACTACCTCAGCTTGATCGTTACTTTGAGGGTACTCGACCGAAGTGACTCAGTGCTTAATGTGAAGTCCTTCTAGAAACTCATTGAAGCGTCTATTCGTGAACTGGAGGCCATTATTGGTGTAAGGGCATATCGCAGTCCGAAGCGGGTGATGATATTTTTCTAGGTGAATGTATGTACATTATTACTCGTAATAGTTGCAACGGGTTCAGTTTCAATCCATTTGGTAAAATAGTCAAATGCGACGAGAAGGAACTTACACTGTCCTTTGGCCAAGGGATATGGGCCCAACAAGTTCATTCCCCACATAGCAAAAGGCTAAGGTGAGGCTATGAAGTAGAGAGTCTCGACAGTTTGATGTATGAGTGGACCGTGTTGTTGACATGGAATACATTTTTTGACAAAAAGATCACACTCTTTAGCCAGGGTCGGCCAATAATACCTGTCTCTTAGCACCTTCGCTACAATTGTTCGTCCTCCTAAATAGTTCCATAAATACCCTCGTGGATTTCCCTCATGACATAATTAGCCTGCTTTTCACTGAGACATTCTAATAGAGGAGCTGAGATCCCTCTTTTATACAGTTCTACGTTGATGAGGGTATATTTAGCTTCCTTTGTCTTGAAGCATTTGGCTTGGTTTGAATCATTTGGGAGTTTATTGGTGACAAGATATTGGACGATGTACCTTCAATTTCCATACATTTTCATGACCTAAAATGCTCGGCTTGCTGATTTCTTGCTGGATCATGCTTTGGAGTTGTCCCGACTTACAATGAGTAGCCAACTTTGCTAGCTTATTGGCCTGTTCATTTAAAACTCACGGAGTGTAATGAACCTGGACCTCATCAAATTCACGGTGCAACCTTTTAAATTCTTGATAATACCGCAACATGATGGGATCTTTGACCAGATACGTGCCATTGACTTGCTTGACAACCACTTAGGAGTCGCTCCAACATGTAATTCTTTTGATCTTGTTTTCCTTTGCGAATCTGAGACTGGAAAGCAATGCTTCATATTCAGCCTAATTAGTGGAAGTCTTGAAGTCGAATTGTATTGACTTTTCCAATGTTACTTTGTTTGGTCCTTCTATGATGACCCCTGCTCCACTGCCATGAAGATTTGATGATCCGTTAACATATAAATTCCACATGGTAGTAATAGGCATTCTATGAAGATGAAATTTATTAAGGAATTTCGTGAGGATTTGAGCTTTGAGAGGTTCACTTGCTAGAAACAGATATTAAATTGGGACAATTCGACTGCCCAGGCCATCATCCATTCAACTAATTCTGCCTTATGCAACACTTTTGCAATTGGACTATCTATTCGGACCACTATCCTATGACACTGGAAGTAGTGTCTAAGTCACCGTGTTGTATGGACCAATGCGAGGATTGCTTTCTCCATTAATTGGTATCGGGTCTCAACATCACACAGTGTTCGGCTGATGAAATATATAGGCGCCTGTTCTGGAATCTCCTATTAGAGGACCGAGCTAATGGCGTTGTCCAATACCCCAAGATTGACAATTATTTCTAAATCAGTTTTAAGCTTTATCAGGATAGGCAGTGTTGCTAAGATGGTCTTAAATTGTTGGAGAGCAATTTCACATTCCTCGATCCATTTGAATTTTTGCGCCTTCTTAAGGAGATCGGTGAATAGCCGAGATTTCACTACCAATTTTGGGAGAAAATGACATAATGCGACGATTCAACCCATTAATTTTTGCACTTCTTTGATAGTCTGAGGACTACATATCTCAATAACTTCCTAAGACTTGTCCGGGTTCACTTGAATTCCCCTTTTCCATCGGATACACCAAATGTGCATTTTTCTGGATTAAAACACATTCTGTGTTGTCGTGCTTCGACAAACACTTTGGTTAAATGCCTTATATGGTGATCAAGAGCCATGAATTTTATAACATGTGGTCCACATATATTTCCATACACTTTCCTAGCTGCTTGGTGAAGATTTTATCCATTAACCTTTGGTAGGTTGCTCCAACGTACTTTAGGCCAAACAACATAACCTTATAACAAAAATTTGAAGAGTTAGTGATAAATGTTGTCTTTCTTTTATCTAGAGGGTAGATAGATTTGATTATACCCAGAGTATATGTCTAAAAAACTAAGCATCTTATGGTCCACTGCTCCATCAACCAAAGTATCTATATTAGGTAGAGGATAAGCATCTTTAGGATATGTTTTGTTTAGGTCCATGAAGTCAGTACACATCCTCCACTTTCTATTTGCTTTTTTAACCATAACAACTTTTGCCAACCAGGTCGAATAATGTACTTCTCGAATAAAATCAGCCTTTAAAAGCTTGTCAGTCTCCTAGCGAACAGCATGGACTCAGTCCCCCCTATCTTTCTCATTTTTTGGGCAACCAACTTGACACCTTTATTACTGATAGTCAGTGACATAAGAAACCGGGATCTAATCCATGCATATCTACTACCGTCCATGCGAACAACTCGGCATGATCAACTAGTACCTTTCGTATTATTTGTTGTTCGTTATGCGATAACCCAGGTCCTAGGTACATAACTTGTTCGTGCCTTCTTCCTAACTGGAAGGGTTTCTTTTCTTCATTAGGTTCGACCCGAAATCCTTCGTCCAGTCTTGGATCGAGTTCCACGTCTGACAGGTCCTCTCCTAGCTGAGGGGGATACTATATTGACATCCCTAATTGGGTTAGGTAAGGGCTTTAGGTGCAAGCTTGCAAAATAGCATTCTCTAGTAAGCTTCTGATCTACATAATGGTTATAATTCTATCTTTGTCTGAAGGAAACTTCATGGCAAGGTGAGGAGTAGATACTATGGCTCTCAATTTATTGAGGGAAGGGCTCCCGAGCAATATATTATATGAGGTGTTGGCATGGACCACCAAATATGTTACCTTAATGTGTCGTCCCTCACATTCTGAGTCAAAGAGGGTGTATAAGTCTATGCATCCACGGGTCTTTACTTTTTCACCTAAAAATCTGACTAGTGGCTCGATATATTCTCGTAACTCCTCTTCGAGTATGCCTAACTAATTAAAAGTATTCCAGTACAAAATGTCAGCCGAGCTCCCCTAGTCAATTAGAGTTTTCCAAACGGTGCAGTTGTGGTTATCAACACTTATGACCATAGGGTCATCCCATACCGGGCCTACCCCTTGAAAATCCTGATTCGTAAATGTAATAGGTGGAATTCACACTCCACTTCCCAAGGATACGTTATTCACTGATCGGACATGTCATAAATGCCTCTTAAAAGCTGAGTTGGTAGAACCTTCTCCAATAAATCCTCCTGCTATAGTATTAATAATACGACGAGGCTGATTGTCATGCTCATTACGGTGTTATTAGGGCCATTCTCTTGACCTATTACGGTGTCATTCTTCTCTTCTGTCATCACGCCATCTTAGCTATTCGGTCCATTGACCATTCCCCCTTTCTATCCGCCTTGTCACAAAGTTTGAAGGTATCCCGGTTTTAGTCTTTATTTTCTTGTTTGTTTCCATCAGATTCTCTTCGGCCAGGAACTTGTTCCATTCAAGCTTGATTACGAAACTCGGCCAACTCTTCCATTTGCATATACTTAGTTGCTCGGCTGCACAGTTCATCTAAGTTAGAAAGAGGCCTTTTGCAGATGCTATTAACAAATGAACCTGGTTTCAAGGCTGTTGTGAGGTGGTGCATAACAACTATCGAATCTAGGTTCCAGATAGAAAGGGCCACCTTTCTGAATCGTTCTATGAAAGCACTAAGTGTTTCCTTATTTTCCTAGCAACTTTTGACCAGAGCCACTGAGGTAATTGATATCGACGACTGGTAGCGAACTATAGATTGAAGTGTGCAACCAGCATTGGAAATGAGTCAATAGACACAGGCGGTAACTTGGTGAACCAATTTAGGGCTAGCCCCCAAAGCGATGTTGGAAATATCCAGCATAGTAAAGCTTCATCATCGGTGTAGAGGTTGACTTGAGTAGTGAAAATGTTGACGTGTTCCTCCAGATCAGAACTTCCATCATATTTTTCCAGCATTATTCCCTTCCAAGTATCAGGTAATTTTCCTTCCAAAATTGATTGGGGAAAAGGACTCCAGCCTGAGATTCTATCTCGTCTGATCGAGGGGCTAGTTCTTGTCTGTTAAACTATTTTTGGTTTCTCTTGCAAGGCTAAAGACTCCTTGTGCTCTGATGAATGAAATATTTTCTCATTTGCAAAAAGATTTGTCGTCAACCTTCATCAAAATATGCAGAAAAATTTATGTAGTCTAGGATGCAAGCCTAGGTCGTTTCCCATGAATCATTGGACGAGTGACCAAATATCAAACATGTAGTGTGCAATGTATTTAGAAAGCAAGTAAAAAGGGGGGGTTTGTGATTTCAAGTTCAATCAACTTAAGCAAAAAATTAAATTGCAAAGTTCAATCGATAAAATGTAGTAACCCCTAGTTCATTCATATAAACTCTATCCCTATTCCTCTCAAGATTTAATACTCTTACTCTCCTCCCAGAATTAGGTTGATTTAACAAGCAAAAATCAACCTTATGTTTTCATATGAATTAAGCAATCCAATGAACTCCAATCTCTCATTCCTTGATTATGCAATCTTGGAATTAAATAAGAATTAAGCAATTCAAATTTAGAATTTCATTAAAACGAATTAGGGTTCATTACGCAATGCTCCCCTCATTCAACCATTAATTCAATTCAAGAGTTTGGGAGGAAGAAATTCATGGAAGAAAAAAGATTTGCATTAACATTCAAAAAAAATAAAGAATTCAAGAATCCATATGAACTCACTAGAGATTACAAGAAAATTAACCCTCCATGAGGATGGGTCTCACAATTACAAAATGAAAGTAAAGAGAAATTAATAACATCAATACAAAAATCAAAGAGAAGTAAGGAGAAAATGGAAATCAAACCCTAAGTTGGACCCTTGGCTGTCACCCAAGGCCACCCTAGGCTCTCCAAGAGTATCCTAAAATTTGTGGTATATCTGAGAGAAAAAGTTCTGCAAAAAGTCCACCTACCCTAAATGGTAAAAATCCATATATAGAAAAGTTGACGCCTTCAGAGTAGTTACTCTCGTTCACGACAGTGAACACTCTCGATCATAGTAATTACTATCGTTTACAAGAGTAAACACGCGTGAGCATAGTGATTACTATCGTTCACAAGAGTAAACACGCACAGGGTCCTGAACTCTAGGGCTCTCTGGAGTGTTTACTATCGTTTCTGAGAGTAAACACGCGCA
Source organism: Abrus precatorius (assembly GCF_003935025.1). Lineage (NCBI taxonomy): Eukaryota > Viridiplantae > Streptophyta > Magnoliopsida > Fabales > Fabaceae > Abrus > Abrus precatorius. The sequence continues at coordinate 6,461,359 of NW_020874291.1, read as the reverse complement.
GGTCTGGGTGCTTCCTTTGGTTCTGGAGTGATCACTATTGCTTCTGAAAGTGGTTACTCTGGCCTGCTCTCTGGATCTAGCTTGCTGTAGTGTTCACTTTCACTTCTGAAAGTGATCACTTTCAACTCAAAATTTCTCAAAGGCTAAAAATCCATGGAAAAAGTCTAGAAATTCCTGCACAATTATTCAAATGATCAAAATTGCAAACTATATCTATGTAAATTAACCAAAAATTAAGAAACCTATGATAGTTGGCCAAAATGATGTTTTTATGTTATTTACACTTCCTAAATCTTTTTTTTTGTATTAAAGAACACTAAAAAGATTAGTAAAAATCAAATAAATTGTGTATTCATCACAACCCCAAACTTAAACTTTTGCTTGCCCTCAAGCAAATCAAAACTAAAGAAAGTTACAAGTAAAAGGTTGGATTTATCTAAAAGTTTTTCTCAAAATTTTTAATTCTAATCTTACACTCTAATTGGCACTTCCAATATTTCCAAAATCATGGATTCCTTCAACAAAGAAATCACACTCATATCAAATATTTTCAAGCAAAGTCCCACTAAACTGAAACAAAAATCCAGCAAGGTTTCATGCAATTCACACAATGCAAAGAAATCATCCAGCTCATAGTATAGTGTTTCACTCTTCACTCATTAATGTTTCAGGCTAAGTGTTTCTCTCAATTCATGCATTTTGCCTCATCCTACCATATGCTTGCCCATATTCTCAATCTCCTTTGCCTAGATACAATGAACCACCTATCATAAGGGCTTTGTTAGCCACAAATAAGGTTAGGTTAGGTTCAACTTTGATCAAGGAAGGACAAAAGTTCAAGTGGGTTTTTAAAAGGAGGGAATTCCTTTGAGTGAGTGAGTACAACAACTAGAATGGAATGCATTAAATGACATTCTTTCACCATGTTTTTCATTATTTTGCCTTATGTGGGATTCTTTTCAACTCAAGGCTCTTGCTGTATTTTTCTTTCTTTCTTTTTCATTCATTCATCATCAATTTTTTATGGAATTGACAATCATTCTCTTCTTCAATTTCAAACATTTTTTTCACCACCCCAAACTTAAGATTTTGCTTGTCCTCAAGCAACTACAGTAATAATCAGCACCCCAAACTTAGTTTCTTGCATTCATTCTTAATGCAACTCAAAAGAAATACCTCTCTTAAGGTAAGGAAATATGTTTGCAGACTAAGTTTGGCCAAAAAAAAAAATGTGGAACAAGGAAAATTAGGTGTAAGGGTGTGTGTGTGGGTGTGTGCAAAGAAGGCCTCAATCATCTAGATAAAAAATTGCACAATGCATATTCAATTAAGAAACAGGGCAAGTTCTAGAGGATAGATGCAACAATACATGTTATAGTGCACACAAAAAAGAAATTAAAGGCTCAATTCTCTACCAAGGCAAAGGTGATAATTTCTTAGTAACATGTGAGTACAGTTCACCTTTCAAGAAAATATGTTCAGTATGGTAGGAATGGTAAATATGTACAAAATAGAGAATGATTGTGAGTTGAATGGGAAGTGCAATTAGAATATAAAATTGAATTACAAAATTGGACTAAATTAAAAACAAAAGCACAAAGGAAAAATATATTTTTGTATGTTTTTGGCTATTCTTGTGCAAGGAATTTAGACTGAGTAGTCATAAAATAAAAAGCAAGGAGATCACTCCCTTTTCATGGATGATGGCTCATAATTCAGGAATCAAATTGATGCTCCTCTTGATGGGACTGAGGGCACACTCTGCAGAGAGACGCACAATGGATTCAGCACAAAAAGGAAGTCTGGAGACTGGACAAATATTTATATATAAAAGAAGATGAAAGCATCAAGTAACTATTGAAAGATAAAGCAGTAAAGTAAAAGTAAAGCAAGAAAAGAAAAGTGATAAAGTGTAATAACTATGGAAATGGTGGGTAATATGTACAAGGAAATGAAATAAAAATAACTAAAAGGTAAATGACATAAAAGAAACTAAAACTAAATCAGGTCTTCATTTGAGTTGGAGGAAGAAAAACTATCAGCTGCATCCTCTCCTTCTTCCTTTGAGGAGCTTAAAGAAAGGAAAGTGTTCCAGCAGTCTTGCCTCTTTGGTCCTTGAGGTGTTTCTAGGTGTATTCACCATTTTGCTACATAGAGAGAAGTAGTGAGTGAATTATGCAAGTTATAAGTAAGCAGCAACGGTGTGCAGTACATGCAATTCCATCAAATTGGGTGAAATTACAGCAAAAATCTATGCAAAAATAGTGGTTATGTAGTTTGGGTGTGCAAAGTAATCACTATGCATAATGAAAGTAATCACTCCAGAGAGATGGATGAAGTGGGTAGCTGCGCGTAATCACTATGGTAAGCAATAATGATTACTCTGGTGCGCGTAGTTACTATCATGTACGATAGTAGTTACTTTGGTGGGCTTTTCTTTTTTTTTTCTTTTTTTTTACCCTTAGGGGTGTTCTACGTGTTTACTATTATGCACAATAGTAATCACTACAGGGGTACCAAAATTCAAAAATGCTTAAAGTGCTTAGAGAGTAACTACTATCAACAATGAAAGTGTTCACTACAGAGGGCAAAAATGCATACCTGAGCTCAAAGTAATTACTATGGCCACTGAAAGTGCTTACTACAGAGAGTGCAAAGATACATACCTGGGCTGAGAGTAACTACTTTTTTTTTTTTTTTGGAAAGTGATTACTTTCATGATAAACTCCCATTTTTCTCCCCAAAGTGGTTACCTCAAACCCTAAAAGTGGTCACTCTTCTACTGCACTTGATCCTTTCTTGAATTTATGCAGAAATTGGATCCACAATTTGTGTTCTTCTTCTGCAAAATTTAGATTATGCAGAAACGAATGTCAAATATCAAAGTAAAGTGCAGACTAGAATGTCTATGGAGCAGAATTCATGAGATATCTGAAACTCAAATGCAAGACCAATGCTAAATGTAGAAACTCAAATGCAAGAAAATTTTGTGAGTTGCCTCTCACACAGCGCTCTTTTAACATCACTAGCTTGACGCCTTATGATCTTTAGTTCTAGGAGATACTTTTGATGGTAACGGTTTGAGTTGTATCCCTAGATATTCCTCCTTTTTCTCAAAAATCTGTAGCACTTTATTTAATTGAGAACGTGGAAGAAATAACTGTGGAGGGTCATCCAACTGCTTGATTAACTCAATGAGCTTGTCTTCATGCTCTTCATTGCCTTGATATGCAGAATATGATGTCATGCTGCTGTATTTGGGCTGCTCTCTTGGATATTCAATGATGTAATAGTCATACTTCAAGAGCTCAGGCAAAGGCTTCAATTCTGATGCAAGAGGCAATGTGATGAATCATATTTTTACTGATATTTTAGCATAATTCTAGCTCATTTAATAAGGAAAATATACGAAGAAAGCAGAAAAACTCAGAAAAAGAGAATGATTGAAAGTTTTATTTCAATTTGTAGTTATTTTCGCATTTGTAGAATTTATGCTTAGTTCTTAAGGAATTTATCTTGTTTTTGAAGGAATAATCTGAGCAAAAGTCATGGAAATGGATTATCAATGGAAAGGAAGAGGAAGAATGGCAATGTTGGACTCCAAAATACAAGAATTATGGGATGCAGGCTGGGCGTGATCACTATTGTTAGTGAAAGTGATCATTCCAGAGCCTAAATGAGAAGAGGAGCCTGTGCGTAATCACTTTTATTTACAAGAGTGAGCGTTGCCAGTGTGCGTTATCACTTTCGCCAATGAAAGTGAACGTTCCAGAGAGACTTCATTCCTGATGAGCTGCGCGTTGTCACTTTCGCCAACGAAAGTGAGCGTTCCAGAGGCACTTGTATCAGGACAGCTTGCGCGTGGTTACTATTACTCACGAAAGTGATCACGCGCAGCCCTCGACCTCCTGCGTTGCCACTCTTATGAATTAAAGTGAATGTTCCAGAGAAGCCTTCAACTCTGCAAGTTGCGCGTGGTTACTCTTGCTCTTGAAAGTGAACACGCGCACTACATAAAGCTTCTGCGTGGTTACTCTTGTGAAGAAAAGTGACAACGCACAGAACTGGGGTTTCTATAAATACATGATTGAAGCGCGAAACTAGGGGTCTTTTGCTCATTTTCTGTTTTGTTAGTTAGATTCTCGTTGAGAGAGAGTGGAGAGAAGATTGAGGTCGAAGCTTGAAGCTCCAAGAAGAGGGATCGGATTGGAGCTCGTGGCCATGGCTGCTCTGCATTCTTCTTCATCTTCTTCTTCTTCTTTCTCTATTTTTGTTGCAATGTGTGCTTAATTTCCCATAGTTAGGGGTTTATGGAACTTGAATTGATGTATTGATTCGACTTTATCTTCTGAACTTTAAGTTTTTGGATTAATTGAGTTGTTAATTCTGCTTTTCATGCAATCTTTGAATGGAAATTCATTTGATTAATCAAGAGGAATCTTTACCAATGGGAATTGGATTGTTTGCTCCGATCTGAATTGGCAACCAGAGTTTAGGGATTTCTTAGGGATAAGGAGACCTAATTCTGCAATCTTATAGTTCTAATTCTTAATGCAACCTGAAATTGAATCTCACCTAAGGGATTAGGGAGGTTTAGTGGATTGTTAGGGTCAATGAGTTAAGGAATTAACCTTTGGCTAGGTATATGTAAAACTGATTGTCAATTATTCAATTCCTTGAATGTTCAGAGGATTTAATTGGATTGATATTGATATTCTTGTGAAGTAAATTCCTAACTATCCTTCATTGCTATTTCATTTCATCACAAATCTTATACTCTGTTTTTCTGCAAGTTCTTTACTTTTGATTGCTCTGATTATTGCTTTTATATGATATAACTCTCTTCCCAAATTCGTATGGCTCAAATGGTTATTTTTCAGTGAAGTGATAATTGAGTTCCTAATTCCCTGTGGAGACGATACTCGGATCTTAAATTTACTCATTACTTGCTGCAATCCTAGTGCACTTGCTAGTGTTTAGATTGCAAACAACACAATGTAAAAGTTGGAGCTAGATGTGCAGCTTGCACCTCAACAAATGCATCGTGATTCATTTCCTTCGAACTTGCAATGGCTGCATCATGATTTGCTTCCTCAGAATTTGCAATAGCTGCATGAAAATCACCATACACATATGTATCAATTTCAGTACAAAAGCTACATTTTGCAGAATCAGTACAAGCATCACAAGTAAAAGAATCAAAATAATTGGCTAAGATATGATAATCAATATAATCTGAAAACTCAACCAAATTATCATCTACTAAATTATTTAACAAATCGATATGGCAAATCGAACGAAATGAATGAGGAACAAGTTGCTCAGAATTTTCTGCTGCATTAGTAGAAGTAGCACAAAGGGTAGGAGCAGAATCTGCACTTGCTGAGCTGCTATTTTTGTTGCAATCACTTGCTGGAGCAGTAGCATTAAGATCTTCATCAGTTGGTTGCTGCTCTTGCGAGTCTTGAATGGTCTTTTCTAATCTCAAGGTGTTGGCACTAGCATCCTCTCGTTTGATAGGTGGTTGTACAGATAGATTACCAGAACCTTGAGATTGCAAATGGTTCAAAGTAGAAGCCAACTATCCAATCTGATGTTCCAAGTTTTGAATGGTTGCTTCTGTTCTCTGCTGGAATTTCAAATCATTAGCTGTCATTTCCATCATTAATTCTTCCAAGGAAGGCTCACTCTTGCAAGGTGCAGTAGTTTGTGGTAGAGGTTGATATTGATGCTGTGTAAAATTCCTCCATCCCAAGTTTGGATGATTCATCCAACCAGCAGGCTCTTACAATATAGGACATAAATCAGTAGGATGTTTAGGTGAAGTACAGATCTCACACCATATTTCAGCCCTCTGTGACAATGCCAACTGCTTGATCAAAGAAGCTAAATCATCTAGCTTGTCCTCTAATTTTCTATGATCAGCAACATAAGTATTTTCCATCTCATAAACTCCTTTAGTTAAGGCCACTGGATTGCTTCTGGTATTAAACTGTTGATTATTAGAAGCCATATTTTCAATTATTTGCCTTGCTGCAATAGGAGTTTTATCTACCAAGGCTCCTCCACTGGCTGCATCAATCATCTGTCTATCCATGTATATAAGACCTTCATAGAAGTATTGGATAAGAAGGTGCTCATTAATTTGATGATGCGGACAACTTGCACAAAGCCTCTTGAATCTTTCCCAATACTCATACAAACTCTCTTTGTCCGTTTGCCTTATACCACAAATTTCTTTTCAGATTGAGGTCACTCTAGATGCAGGGAAAATTTTTTCTAGAAACATCCTCCCTAGACCATCCCAGCTAGTGACTGATCCAGGTGGTAAATAGTAGAACCAATCCTTGGCTATGTCTTGTAGTGAGAATGGGAATGCTTTCAACTTTATGTGATCCTTAGGAACTCTAGTTGGTCCCATGGTGGTACAAACAATGTGGAATTCTTTGAGGTGTTTATATGGATCCTCACCTGCAAGACCATGAAACTTAGGTAGCAAATGAATCAATCCATACTTAAGCACTCAAGGTGTATCTATATTAGGATATTGAATGCATAATGTCTGCATAGATACATCAGGTGAAGCAAGTTCTCTCAATGTTTTCTCAGCCATAATATCTAAATCAAAATGAAAAGAGTATAGCTAAAAATCTGCAAAATTATGCAAAAATAGTATGCAGCCAAGTGATGTAGGAAAAAAAAATGCAGAAAATGTTGCAGTAGAAAATTATGCAGAATTTGATGAAATTGTGCAGAAAAATACATGTAGAAATAGTATGCAAAAATTTGAAATAGAGTGGAAACAAAACTAGTAAAAAAATGTAGGATTATGCAGAATACAGAATATCAAAACAAAAAAAAAATTATTAAGAAATAGAATGCAAGTGTAGAAAATTATGCAAAATTATGCTGCAAAAAAAATTGAAAACAAAATAAAAAAAACAGAGCAGAAAACAAATGCAGAATGCAACAAGCAAAGAGCAGAAAATTAAAGACAAAAATAAAATGAAGAATTGCAAAATTTAAAGGAAAAAAAAATGCAGAAGTTTATGCACCAAAAATGCAAGAATTATGTAGAATTATGTAGCTAAAACTCTGCAAAAAAAAATGCAACAAAAGTCGTATGACAAAGCAACTACACATTCGAAATTATGTTTATCCTACTACAATGTAAAAATCAAAATGAAACAAACACACTAACATGTAGAACATAAAAACAAAACAAAACACATAACATGTTTAATATCTAATCAAGCACCAATGATTCCCCGACAACGGCGCCAATTTGATGAACGAAATATTTTCTCATTTGCAAAAAGATTTGTCGTCAACCTTCATCAAAATATGCAGAAAAATTTATGTAGTCTAGGATGCAAGCCTAGGTCGTTTCCCATGAATCATTGGACGAGTGACCAAATATCAAACATGTAGTGTGCAATGTATTTAGAAAGCAAGTAAAAAGAGGGGGGTTTGTGATTTCAAGTTCAATCAACTTAAGCAAAAAATTAAATTGCAAAGTTCAATCGATAAAATGTAGTAACCCCTAGTTCATTCATATAAACTCTATCCCTATTCCTCTCAAGATTTAATACTCTTACTCTCCTCCCAGAATTAGGTTGATTTAACAAGCAAAAATCAACCTTATGTTTTCATATGAATTAAGCAATCCAATGAACTCCAATCTCTCATTCCTTGATTACGCAATCTTGGAATTAAATAAGAATTAAGCAATTCAAATTTAGAATTTCCTTAAAACGAATTAGGGTTCATTACGCAATGCTCCCCTCATTTAACCATTAATTCAATTCAAGAGTTTGGGAGGAAGAAATTCATGGAAGAAAAAGATTTGCATTAACATTCAAAAAAAACAAAGAATTCAAGAATCCATATGAACTCACTAGAGATTACAAGAAAATTAACCCTCCATGAGGATGGGTCTCACAATTACAAAATGAAAGTAAAGAAAAATCAATAACATCAATACAAAAATCAAAGAGAAGTAAGGAGAAAATGGAAATCAAACCCTAGGTTGGACCCTTGGCTGTCACCCAAGGCCACCCTAGGCTCTCCAAGAGTATCCTAAAATTTGTGGTATATCTGAGAGAAAAAGTTCTGCAAAAAGTCCCCCTACCCTAAATGGTAAAAATCCATATATAGAAAAGTTGACGCCTTCAGAGTAGTTACTCTCGTTCACGACAGTGAACACTCTCGATCATAGTAATTACTATCGTTTACAAGAGTAAACACGCGTGAGCATAGTGATTACTATCGTTCACAAGAGTAAACACGCGCAGGGTCCTGAACTCTAGGGCTCTCTGGAGTGTTTACTATCGTTTCTGAGAGTAAACACGCGCAGGTCTGGGTGCTTCCTTTAGTTCTGGAGTGATCACTATTGCTTCTGAAAGTGGTTACTCTGGCCTGCCCTCTGGATCTAGCTTGCTGTAGTGTCCACTTGCACTTCTGAAAGTGATCACTTTCAACTCAAAATTTCTCAAAGGCTAAAAATCCATGGAAAAAGTCTAGAAATTCCTGCACAATTATTCAAATGATCAAAATTGCAAACTATATCTATGTAAATTAATGTAAATTAACCAAAAATTAAGAAACCTATGATAGTTGGCCAAAATGATGTTTTTATGTTATTTACACTTCCTAAATCCATTTTTTGTATTAAAGAACACTAAAAAGATTAGTAAAAATCCAATAAATTGTGGATTCATCATGCTTCTGAACAAGAGGCGTAACTTGGGAAAGGATGTAGGTCCTAATTTCACTCCTCAAATTAACATTTTCTCTTTGTAAGGTCAATAGCTCGAGAGCATCCTTTTCCTAGAGACGTTGCATCTCCATCATTTCTTAAGGAGAACTTCAAGAATGGGTAGATTATGCACTTGTTCTTCATGTTGACTTGACATTCATCCTAGCTGACTAGGGCCTTCTTGTTGACTCCTAGTTAGCACCATATCTTCTTGAAGTTGAGGCAAATTGAGCCCCAGGGGGGGCGCCAAAATATTCTTGTTAAGGATACACTAATCTTTTGTAGTCACTCTTCTGGTCCTCTGGTGTGACATCCTTATAGAATATTCCAGATTCTCCTTTATAGTGACATGGGAGAAGGTACTTGCAAAGCTCACTATAGGACAATAAATGCTATTTAATATTCTAAAGTTAATCCTTTACCTGTACTTCTTACTTTCCTTTTATGGACAAGATATTAGGCTAATGGGCTTTATGACTCAACCTTGTCTTAGCTTTCTGATTATTTAGGTAATTAGCCTTTTTTTTATTGATTATCGATTATTTAATCTTTAATTATCTTATTTTGACATGATTAGAGGGGTGTTTGTCCTCTAGGCTAAAAGGGTGTGGGTACCTTTCGACTTGGTGTCAAGTTGAATACATATTCGGTTTCTTTTTCTATGGTGATGACCGAAAGTGTCTTATCCAGAATAGATAATAAAATTTATTTAGAATCGTCTAAAATTGTTTAATTGATTTTAATTTCTATAAATTAAAGTTTTATAAAAATAATTCGTCACTACTTAATAATAACGTTGTATGGTGTCCACATATTAAATTAAAGACTATTTTAATGGTGCCTAACATATTTAAATGTATATCAATTGCCACGTGTTTGTAGGCAAGTGTAACTATCAAAAAGTAATAAAGAGTTTTCGAATTAAGAGTTTCCAAGTTATTGTCCTACAGAGATTATTTTGAAGTATCAAGAATAACTTAATTTGATTGTTTAAACGTAACGGCATTGTAAAGGATAAAAAACAGAGCTTAATATTAACAATAAATTAAAAGAACAATAATATAATGTATAAGAAAGATTAGATGAGATGAACCTAGGGCTTATGGGTTCACCTACTACACTTCTTTATCTTCTAATTAATTTAATCTCAATACTGGTATCCAAATAATTTCCAACCACTCATAATTAGTTTTATTAACACCCAATGATTATGTAATGTCAATATTCTTTTCCCTGAGTAAACACCCCAATGATCATGCAAGGTAATTGGTCTAGAAAGCATGAAGATCGTATAAGTTTATTAATTTAATAACGGTTGAAAGAAGGGAATTAAGTGTGATTAACCTAGCCCCTTATCTCATTTTATCCTATAGTTCCACTAATTACACGTGGTACAATCGCCTACAATGCAACTAACCATGGGATGCTAAGAGTGATCAAGTCTTAAAATACACAATATAATCCAATAGAATAAAAACCAAACGTTAAAGGAAAACCCATACCAACATTAAAGTAAAAATCACACAACGTTTGCAGTAGGCAGTAGGATCCACCATAGCCCTAACTATGGGTTTAGTTACTCATAACAAACTAAACTACAAAGAACATGATAAGTAAACTCATAACCATAACAAAAAAGTCAAACAAAAGAAATCCAGAAAGGTAAAAGACGAAGAGAGTTCTCATTCTCTGAAAGGCGCTCAATCACTTGCTTGGATTCCAAGAGGAAGCTCGTCATCCTTGTCAATGGTCTCCAATGACTCTCAAACATGAATTTGGTTAAAACTAAGAAGGGGAAGAAGGTGTAGAGAAGTGAAAGTGTCAAGTGTGAAGCATAAGGCCTCTTTACATAGGCTGTGCCCTGAGTTTCCAGTTTGTTGAACTCTATCTTTTTAAATCTGTTTTATCCACAATCAAAATCGCTCCAAATTTTCATATCTCAATCTTTATCTAAGTTTTAATTTTAAATTAAAAATTCAAACTCAGATCACGTAGCCCAGTCAAGGACTAAAAGTATCTAAATTTTATCCAAAATATATCCATAATGCACTGATAACAACTTCCAGCTAAACTGTAACAATTAATTACATAATTCATATAAATATATATAAAATAGAGTTTAAATATATAAATATAAGTCATAAAATATATTAAAATATGAACTTATCAACTCCCTCGTACTTGAGATTTGCCTGGCCTCAAGCAAAAGTCCTGGCTAAAGAATAAAGGAACAATTTGAAATATATCATCAAAATAAGAAACTCAAAATAACAGAGATATAAAGAACACAAGAGTAATATCATTGAGATCAAGTAATCAAAAGGCATTTAAAATTTTATATTCTCTATCTTCTTGCTTGATCATCAAACAGTGATACTCTACTCTCTTTTCTCTCTTTTACTGTATAAGGACAAAAATAGAGAACACTTAGTCCCTCTACAAAAAAATATACTACTATAAGCTTGACAATAAACCAACTTTCCACTAAGTCAATTGAATGCAATTAAAAATCATGAGGTCTTTTACAGGTTATAATGTAGCCAAAGGGTTACAATAATTAAGGTGAGATGAATGAAGGAAAAGGATACACAAAAGGTTAACTTAATTAAAACAATAACAAATATCCCCTAAGTTTATAAATGAAGCTCTTGGAATAATGATTTTTATATTTTCACCTTCTTTAATCCTCTTTTCTTTCATTCAAATGTAACCTTATTTTCTTTTCTTTTCTTTTCATTATTTTTTTCTTTTTTAACTTACATGCACTTCTTTTTTCTTTTTTCTTTTCACATAGCAGATATAGAGGAAAATTTTTCTAACAATCCAACAACTTAATTGCACACCCATGGTTAACAAAATATTTCATAATTTTAATATAAAGGACCAAGAAAAATTCAATAAAACTCAAAGTGGGCAACTAGTTGTATATCTTTCTCAAACATGTTGAAGGCCAAAAAATTAATCCTAATATACCTCAATCATATTTAAAACATGCAATCAAAAGGGGTAGCTTCAAATTGGTTACAAGTCAAGTTCTACAGCATAAATCTCAAAGGGACAATCACACAAAGCAATAAGAAAAGGGATACAATTAAATTAGGATAAAAATCCCCTTTAAGGCTCAAAACTCACATATGTGAGTTAAAGTTTAATGTAGAGAAAAAAGCTGAAGATCTCAATTAATTATTATTATTTTAATGACTCCAAAACTTAATGAAAATTACTGAATCATGTTCTTATTATTTTAAAAAGATTTGGGTTTCTTGGGATAATTTTCAAAATTTCCTCAAAATAGGGGCATAGGAAATTACTTAAGAGCAAGTAATGAGACAAGTAATAATGGAACCCCCTCATACTTAAAGCACAACATTGTCCTCAAAGTTTAGAGAAAAGAAGAAGAAGAAGTAGGGATAAAGAGGACAAGAGAAATAAAGAAAAAGAGACTCACTGAATGTGAGACAAATTGCTTAGAAAAGCCACTCTGTTCTGAAAAATAAGAACAAAAAATAAATAAAAGTGAAAAATAAAACACAGGTTGCCTCATATGAGCACCTGTTTTATGTCATAAGCCTGACGTCCTGTTAGGCTATTGTAAGAACATAGCCTGTTGGGTGGAGGTCACTCCATTTGTGTATAGCTTGGCCCTCTGAACATTGACTTAAAATATCTCTCCCCTAGCTTTAGAAACATCTAAGACCCCGTAAGGGAGGACTTTGACTATCGTACAAGGGCCAGTCTACCTAGACTTCAATTTTTTCGGCAATAGTCACAATCGTGAGTTTTAGATCAACACTTTTTCTCCTTCATGGAACTCACGATGTAGAATATGCTTATAGTGCCACTTTTTGGGATGCTCCTTATACAACTTAGCATTCTCGTATGTCGTAAGGTGCATCTTATCGAGTTCATTCATCTCTAATAGTCTTTTCTCAAATGCAGGCTGCAAATCAAAATAAAGGAACTTCAAGGCTCAATAGGCCTTGTGTTCTAATTCAATAGGTAACTGACAAGCTTTTCCAAAAATCAAACGATAAGGGGACATGTCAATAGGAGTTTTAAAAGCAATATGATAAGCCCAAAGTTTTTCAATTGTACACTCCAAAATCTTTTTCAACTCCCTATTAGATACCTCAACTTATCCACTGGTTTGGGAGTGGTAAGGAGTAGTGACCTTATGGATAACACCATATTTTTCTAAGACATTATCAAAAAGTTTATTACAAAAATGAGTACCTCTATCACTGATAATTGCCTTAGGGTTCTAAACCTGGAAAAAATATTTTTCTTAAGAAATTTAGTAACCACCCTAGCATCATTAGTTGATAAAGCAGCTGCTTCCACCAACCTAGAGACATAATCCACAACAATAAATATGTATTCATTATTAAAAGACTTAGGAAAAGGTCCCATAAAATCAATATCCCAAACATCAAATATTTCATAAACCAAAATATTGTTGAGGGGCATATCATGTCTTCTAGAAATATTACCACTCCTCTGACATTTATCACATGATTGAACAAAATCATAAGCATCTTTAAAACTGTAGGCCAATAAAAACCACTTTGCAAAACCTTAAAAGCAGTTTTAGTAAGGCCAAAGTGGCCTCCCACCTCTATAGAGTGACAATTCTCAAGAACTATGGTAAGGCACTTCTCACAAATAGTATTTAATATCAAATAAAAATTTTCTCTTCAGTGAGGATGAGAGTCCATGAGGAAATATTTTACCAACCAAAAAGTTCACCATATCCGCATACCAAGGAGCCCCAAAAATAGCAAAAATCCTCTCATCAGGGAATGTCTCTTTAATTTCTACCTTGGTGCTCTCCCTTATCGAGGGGTCTAATTTGGATAAGTGATCAGCAACAGAGTTCTCACTCCCCTTTTTTATCTCGGATCTCTACATCAAACTCTTATAGCAAGAGAATCCATCGAATAATCCTTAGCTTAACATCCTGGTTAGTCATCAAATATCTAAGAGCAAAATGATCAGTACAAACAATGACTTTAGACATAATCGAGTAAGGGAAAAATTTATCAAATGCAAATATCATAGTTAGCATCTACTTCTCAGTAGCGGTATAGTTCTGCTGTGCTCCATCCAAAGTTCTACTCGTATAATAAATGGCTTGAAAAATCTTGCCCTTCCGTTGGTCCAAAACTGCTCCAACAGCTATATCACTAGCATTACACATAAGCTCAAAGGGTAAAGAGCAATTAGGAGAGATAACAACAGGGGCATGAATTAACTTACTTTTAAGGATATTAAAAGCAGTTAAGCAAGCATCATCAAACTTAAACTCTATACCCTTAGTTAATAAATCAGAAAGAGGTTTTTGCTATTTTTGAAAAATCTATAATAAACCTCTTATAAAACCCGCATGCCCCAAGAAAATCCTAATAGACTTAACACATGTGGGAGGGGGAAGTTTAGCAATAACTTCTATCTTAGCAGAATCTACTTCTATACCCTTACTAGAAACATTATGCCCCAAAATAATGCATTCATCAACCATAAACTGACATTTTTCCCAATTTAAAATCAAATTAGCCTTTTTACATCTTTGTAAAACCAAATCAAGGCTATACAAATAATTATCAAAAGTTTTGCTGTAAATAGAAAAATCATCCATAAAAATCTCAATACAATTTTTTAATAAATCAGAAAATAAGGCCATTATGCATCTTTGAAATGTCGCAGGGGCGTTACACAAACCAAACGACATCCATTTATATGCAAAAGTACCATAAAGGCATGTAAAAGTAGTCTTATGTTGGTCTTCTAATAAAACAGGTATTTGCATGTAACGCGAATAACGATTCAAATAATAATAAAATTCACGCCCTGTTAACTTTTCTAACATCTGATCAATAAAGGAAAGGGGAAAGTGGTCTTTTCGGGTGACCGCATTGAGCTTCCTATAGTCTATACACATTCTTCACCCAGTAACTTTCTTTACGGCAATAAGTTTCTTTTGCTCATTCTCCACTAACTGCGGTCCCTCTTTTCTTTGGTACAACCTGCACAAGGCTCACCCAACGGCTATTAGAAATAGGAAAAATAATACCAACATCTAATAACTTAATTACCTCTTTTTTTACTACTTTCTTTAGATTGAGGTTAAGTCTCCTTTGAGGTTGAACTTTGGGTTTGAATTCCTCCTCCAAGTGAATCCGGTGGGTGCAAATGGAAGGGCTAAGACCCTTGATGTCATGAATGCTCCACCCAAAGGCCTCCTTGTTCTCCCTCAAGACTCTCATCAATTTCTCCTTCATAATATCTATCAATTTAGAAGAAATTATTACAGGAAAAGAAGAGGGAGGAGATAGAAAAGTATATTGAAGATTAGAGGAAAGGGGTTTGAGCTCTAATTCAGGGGGTTCTTCAATGGATGATTTAGGAATTTGAATATCTAATGCTCCTAAGCTTTCAAAATGCCTAGGCACCAACCATCGACTTTTATTTCCACTCTCCAAAGCCAAAATTTCATCTATTACTTCCTCTATTTCTATTAGAGCATCTTTTTTCAAGTGTGAGAATTTTCTCTAAAGTATCATCCCTCAACCTATCAATTAATTGTACAGAGTCTAAAGAGGAAAAGGGATCATTTATAGAAATAAAATTACAAGAATCAAAACTAGAAGGGTGTTTAAGAGAATAAAAAACTTTAAAAATAACTTCTTAATCTTTTAGCCTCAATGTGAGCTTCCTTTGCTGGACGTCTATAATGGTCTTCCTAGTGGCTAAGAATGGTCTCCCCAGAATAATGGGAACCTCATTATCCTCCTCTATGTCTAGTACAATAAAATCTGTAGGAAAAATGAATTTGTTTACCTTTACTAAGACATCTTCTATTATACCTCTTGGGTGAGTGATGGATCTATCTGCTAACTGCAAAGAAACAGAGGTAGATTTAGGTTCTTGCATACCCAACCTTCAAAAAACAGAGAGAGATCTTAGATTTATGTTAGCCCCTAAATCACATAGGGCTTTATCAAAACGAGAGCTACCTATAGTACAAGGAATAATAAAACTCCCTAGATCTTTAAGTTTTAGGGATAGCATTTTCAAAAAGATTGCAGAGCATTCCTTATTAAGCTTTATAGTTTCGAATTCCTCTAACCTCTTTTATTGCTTAATATTTCCTTGAGGAACTTAGCATATTTGGGTATTTGAGAGATGGCCTATACAAAAGGTATGTTGATGTGCAACTTCTTCAAAATTTCAAGGAATTTATTGAACTATAGGTCCCTCTGACTGCTTCTCAACCTCTGGGGAAAAGGGATTCAAAGTTCTTGAGGTCTGGACATTGTTGATGGTGCTTCTTTCTTTTCTTGTTTTGTTTCTGCTACGTTAGCATAACCATGCATATAAGGGAGCACGGGTGTGCATACAACGGTATCCTATGACTTTGACACGTTTTCAGGCAAAGTCTTCCCATTTCTCAATGTAATTGTCTTGGCATGTTCTTTGGGGTTAGGTTCAGGCTAGGAGGACAACGTCCCTAATGCTTTTTGAGTCAACAAATTTGTAAGTTGTCCCAATTGTGATTTTATCTCGAATGTATTAGAGCTTATTTATGAAAACTTCTTGTCCATTATTTGGGCTTGTTGCTCTATCTAAAGAATTAGTAGTTCCATCTAGGACTCAAGCTTCGAAATTCTCTGCTCCAATTGAAAGGTTGATGGCTCTCTCCTTTCCATCCTTACTCCTTGAGATTGCATATGGGGAAGACAATAAACATTTGAATTTTAACCCCCTTGACTATTCTCCCATGAGTTTGTGGGTTTGCTACGCCATCCAGAATTGTAACTATTGCCCAATAAGTTAGCCTCCTCGGCCTTTGAAGGTTTTGCTAATGAATCTTGTGCTCTCAGTAAGAATTCTATTTGTTTTGACAGAGTTTCCAGCTTACTTGTTATTGAGTCACTACTTTCTGCCTGGTAGATTGGAGCGGCTTCCTTCTTTTTGCTTCTATGATGATTTGTATGCCATTGGAAATTACTAGATGTTATATTTTCTATCAATGTATGAGGCGCAATTGGCCCCTTGCATAGGAAGGATCCTCAAGCAACTGCATCGACTGTAGCTTTATTAGAAGATGAGAGTCCAACATAGAAAATCTGCATTTGCTTCCACACAGGGAAACCATGATGTGGACATTTCCTTAGAAGTTCTCCAAAGCGCTCCCACGTCTCAAATAGAGATTCAGACTCATATTGTTGAAAATTGGAGATCACTGTTATCAGCTTCATAGAGTGATGGTGGGAAATATTTGGCTAAGAATTGCTGTATAAGGCCATCCCACGTTGTAATTGAATTAGATGGGAGTGTGGAGAACTATTCGTTCACCCTTTTCGTGACAGAGAATGGAAAGAGGTAAAGCCTTATAGCATCTTTAGTGACACCATTGTATTTGATGGTATCAGTAAGTCAGAGAAACTTTTTCAGATGAAGGTGAAGGTCTTCGTCAGGTCGCCCTGAAAATAATGTGGAGTTCTAGGCTAGATTGATCAAGGCTAGCTTTAATTCAAAATTATTGGCCTCTATGTCAAGTGCTACAATGCTCCCAACATCACCCTCAGCAATGGGTGTCATGTACTCCAAGATTGGTCTTTTTTTTGCCATCTTTTTCTTTTCTCTACACTCCTTCCTTAGCCTACATGCAGTCTTCTCAATTTTTGGATCAATAGTGAGTTCTGCAATAGGTTTAGAACGAGTGAGCATAAAACAAAATAAAAATAAAAATGTTTAAATCAACCAAATACTCGATTTTGTTGGATATTGAAAACTAATCCCCGACAACGGTGTAACATCCTTAAATCAAAATTCGTATAATGTATAATTTATTCTTAATCATTTAAAATAAAACATCAGTTTCAGAATATAATAAACTGATTATAGAAAATTAATGAAGTTTTCTTTTAAGTTTTTGTATGTAAATGAGAATTTTAAACTTTACAATACTAATTGTCGCAACTCGGGTCACAACATGACGATGATGACAAGGAGTCGCCACCAAAGTTTATTAAAGAAAACGTTGGAAAAACTTTTGAAACAAAAATATTCGAAACCAGATTTGGGCTTGGGAGCCGTTTACATGTAAGGAAAGTAGTAGTACTCTACGACGTCCGTAGGTTAAAACAGTTATCTTCTAATTAAATGTGCAAAATTTTATTATAACTTTAAAAGCATTTATTTCACTCTAAAAGAAACTAATTAATATTTTTTTACTATTTTCAAATTTGTTATTATTATTATTTTTTATTTATTTCTAGTTTTTACAATTTTTTGAGAGATTTTAATTTTATTTTTTAAAATAAGAAAACATAATAAAAATTATTTAAATTAAAGGAATGAGTTATTTGTAAAAATATTACTCTTGTTTTTCATTGTCATTTTTTAATTTTTATAAAGAAAATGTACTAGAAATTAATCTTAGTTTAAAAAAATTCAAAAATATTTTGAACCTGAAAAAAAAAAAATGGACATGACGGGTCACGTTTTGTAACGTCCCTAATATAGACTCAATGGCATATCACACTTCCGATGCGCAAAGTGACGTGACCCTCTCTTCACGCTTAGAAATGAGTTAGCAATCTCATTTTCATAAGAGGGAGTTAACATCTAGAGATACTTTTACATTCTATAAACAAATTAATATATGCTTATGTGAATTATAGCTCTGCTATACGGGCATACAACACCTAGTTGTTATTTGCGAGCCATTCGTACATAAATACTCAATAGCTTCCATCATCCATAGAAACACGTACATAAAACCTCTTCTTTTCTTTTCTCAAAAGTAAACCATGGTTTGAAAATAACACTATAATGAGTAAACACGTAGAAAATCATTTGGTACAAAATAATTCTGTTTTCAATAAAGATACAGTAATTGAATACTTATAGAATCCATGATACAACTCGAAATAGTTATTACTCTATTTAAGCCTATGAGCAGTCCCAACACTATATCTATACAAGGACAACAATCACAAAAGAAAATAATTAGAGTAAGTACGCCTCTCTGAAGAATTCAACCATGCGTCTTCGAGGACTCAACAAGTTGTACTCAAGTCATCAGTACAAGAAAATGCACTGTCACGAGCCTGGATTGTAGAACCACATGTCTTCCTTTGATACTAGGGCCCACACCTTGATTTAGTCTCAGCTCATCTACACACACACAACAAACAAGCAAACAAAGAAAGACACAGAAACATACAAGAGGGTGAGTCCATGTAACAAATAGCACAAGTCAAATCACACAACAATCTATACAATAATTTTATTCTCAATCACATCCATAACACCTAGTACCAATCAATCCAACAAATCCAACAGTTTTAACTTAGCCAAGCATATGTTGGATGATGCATGATGCAATTTCTTTATGAAATTCACTCTTTGTTTAGTCACATGATGCAATGCATAGGGATCCCAGTCACTCGGAACATCATCATCATCATCATCATCATCACAAATTCTTTCTTTTAACGTCAGAGGCGATCGGAGGACTCCATTCCCTACTCCACATCACATCAAATCATAGCACAGGTTTTCACAAAAAAAAAAATTATCAACAACCCACACTTCAAGAGCGTTCTTCAGGAATAGACCTACCACGACCCTGGTAATGCTTGCTCACGTCAGGATTAGTGAAGGTTTGCTGGTGACGTGTCCCGGTCACGATAGCTACTCCGTGCCATTGGGGCAACCCCCCTTCACTACCCCCAAGGTTCTCCTTGAACCTGAACACTCACATTCCATAGTTGTGCCAAACTGTAGCCTCGACGACTCCCTTAGCACATGTCATGATGCATGGACAAACAAATTAATTAATTAGCCTTCCATATTTCATCATTACCTTCATGTCGTTCAACTTCCTCTTTCTTACGGAGGATATCACATTCAAGCACATAATCACCCATGTGGGTGTCAATTATCACACACTTCCTTGTCGACAATCGAATACATTAACCACCATCCATTTCATATTGATGTTTTCAGTCCTTGTCACAAATCCAAGGATCAAGTCCATTACACATAGAATGAATTAGCAAAACATAACACTTTCAACATCTCCATTGGGTATTAAACCATATAAAAGTAAAAGGAACCAACCATTCCAAAAAGTAAATTGTGACTCAAGCAATGTCAAATGTCTATGTATACTTGCGTGTGCATTTACAATCCAACCAGTGGTTTAGAAGCTAATAATATTCTGCAT
This sequence comes from Abrus precatorius, assembly GCF_003935025.1. NCBI lineage: Eukaryota > Viridiplantae > Streptophyta > Magnoliopsida > Fabales > Fabaceae > Abrus > Abrus precatorius. The sequence goes on along the minus strand of NW_020874291.1, from coordinate 6,441,365 downwards.
ATTTTATCAAGTTAAGTGTGACACTTTAAACATGCAACTTTAACCCAATTTTGTATAGATCTCAAACTATCATTACACTAACTTAATAATTTAGAGGTAAATCAAATAATTACATTCTTTCAATCTAACTAAGAACATCCATCAAGAAATACCAAAAGGACATTCATTTTTCATGATGCAATGTAGAATTTAGATGTAATTAAGTGCAGAAACTGCCCCCTTTTTATGTGAAAATATGTGGATGCAATAGCGTACTAAAATGTTTCTTTTAAGTGTAGAGTCTGGTATACAACGTGTATTAAAAGATATGTTCTTATGGTAGAATTATTCGTGTACAAAATGCTGAAAAATAAGAGAAAAAGTCATTTGGTGCTAAGACAGTTAGGTAATAAGGTGCAGCACACAGAATGTTATAAAGTGTTGAATAACTCATCCCTTCATGCCAAAAATAGTTATGCAGTAAGGCGCAACATACAGAGTACAGTGATATGTTAATATTCATTCACTCATGTTAGAAATAATAAAGCAGCAGGGTGTAACATGCATATTAGTATTTCTTGTGATGTAGAAATAAGTGGGCAGGAGAATGTTGAATAATAACTTAGTGTAGAAAGTAGTAGTAAGTTCAAAGAATAACAATATAAAATTATGTAGAAAAGTAATAGCAGCTTTAGAAAGTAAGGAGTGTAGAATTTTTGCAGAAAAATAGTGACTAGTTTAGAGGATGAAAGTACAGAAACATTATTCCCACCTTTTCAACTAATACATAGAAATATGCACAAAATCCCATGAATTTCTAAAAAGGAAAGAAGGTACACCCATTCTGCCGATAGAAACGATTTAAAATTGCATAGTAAGTAGAGAACACATATAGCGATCACATATTTAATCTCAAAGAAAATCACAACTACAATATCATATCACACTCAAGAGAACTAACACGCTCAAGAAAAAGGGATAGTCGTACACACACGGTCTAGGAGCAAAAGAAAAAGGGAGAAGATGGAAATAATTACAATAGCTTCAGTGGAATGCCAAAATCAAATGTGTGTTTTCCATGTAAGCATAAAAGAAAAGTCATGAAAACAATCGCAGGCTCAACCCCACATGCAATTAGATTTTTAAGCCAAAATTAGTGAAATTCATAGTTATATAGTAAAATAATTCATGCACGATCAAGAAAAAGGTTCCTTGACTCTCGGCCAAATGAAAACCAAAAGAAAAATAAGTTCTTTCTTTCATAAATACATTTTCATTTTTGAAGCACGTGGATAGAAGAAAAAATAAGTGGGTTCACAACAAAATGGGTGAGAAAAGAGGCAGACAATAAGAACCAAGAAGAAAGTAAATAATTCATGTAAAAATCTATCATGCAATAACATATCCTTTCAAAGATATCATTTTTATAGTGAAGAAGGCAAGAACAATCAACGATCATGAGAATATCACCAAATCAGTGACATGCAAGGATCACACACTCACAATCACGCCCATTTAAGTTACAAAGTGTCGCCCTTAAAACGTTATTCAAATAGAGTAATGTGAAGATGAAGAAAACCACTTTCATATGAACGTTTTAACGAAAATCAGAGGGGAGGATGAGGGAGAAGAAGACAAACCATTTTCAACAATACACACTTAGATTTACCATGCAATGACACATCCATTCAAAGTTATCATTTTTGTGCAATAATAAGTATGGGCAACCGAGAACTAAGTAAGGATTACGATATCAACGACATGCAACAGGGTAAATGAAGTGTGGACCGAAGGAAGATAGATGAACTTCACAAAAATAATGCACAACATCATATTATTTCAAAATCTCCCATTGTACTGCCGAAAGGCAAGGATAATTAAAGATCATGAAAATATCAAGCAATCGTTGACATGTAAACACACACCAACCACAATCAGGTTCATGCAAGCCACAAGATAAGATTTTTTACTACACCATCCAAACAGAATCATTACGAGATGGAGGAAAATTGTTTGCATGTAATTTTTTATGAAGGTTAGAGACGAAATAAGAAGGAAAGAGCGCATGCAAGGTTTACAAATCAACGAACAAGCACACACATTCAAACGCAACCAAGGACTTCCCTAACCTGGTTTGAAATGAGAAAGAGAAAGTCGAAAGCTTGCTCAAGTGTCTTGCACAAGTTCGCCCACAGAGTGGCTCCTTGGTGGCGACGTAAACGTTGTAGAGGGTGAGAGTGAAGGCCGCCAAAGGAAGTGAAGGTGCAGGCCGTGAGGTTGAGCTCCTTTGCATCTTTGAGTTCCTTAAGTGGCAAAGTTGAGGAGATGTCTAAGAGAGGGAGGAATGGAGATGAAATGGTGAGAGAAAATGGTTCCAAACGTGTTAGGTCACAGTGATTTTGAGAGAGCCTTTTGGAAGGAGAAGGAAAAAGGCGCGTGGAAAGTGAGTAGAGTCCTTTTATAGCATGAGTGAAGTGTCCATGCCTTTTCATTTTCAAAAGGGCGTGACAGTTGAGGCTGCACATAAGGGGTCGTGGCTAGTGCAATTGGAGGGGTGTGGCTTTTGGACTTTCCTTGAAAAGTCACCTCTCTCAGGCTTCCTAGGGCATGCAAAACGTCCCATTATGACATTAAATGCAGCGAGTTGGCAAATGTAATAAGATAGTCGTTTGAATTAATTAGGGGAGGAGTAAAAAAAATCTTTCCATATTCGTGTCCTTTGGTTTGCTCATGAAAAAGTGGCTCTTCCTTTGGGGCAATGTGCGCACATAAACCTCATTATGATTAGCAATGAATGCAATGTAATTAAGGAAGGAATATGTAATTAATATCATGCACGGTTTTAGGGTTTTAAATGCACTAGGTAGTAATTCCTCACGTTGATTTATTGTCCCTTTAAATGCAGATTACGGTTTTGAGTTCCTATAGGGAGGAGTCAAGTTCAAACTCTTCATATTCCTTGCATTTGAAGGGTCATGTCCTTTGAATCGTTGGTGAGAAGGTGTGCTTCCATTATGGCCGTGTAAGGGCAAGGGTTTTCCACGAGAAATGGTAATTACAAAAATTAAAGGGAAAGGGAATATAAATTTAATGCTGGGCACAGTTCAAGGCAAGTAAATGCTCCAGGTGTAATCATCTTATGCTGATTGGCTCACCCATTAAATGTAGGCTGCGGTTTGGGTTATTTGAGGAGGGAAAATGAGCATGCACCCCTTCAGTTTCTCGAGGAGTTTAATACAGGTGGAAGGGAATTAAGACATTAGTGGTGCCTTAAATGGATAGGTGAAAGGTTTTTCGTGGGAGTGATTAAGCATGGAAAACTTCCTCAATAAATGACCATTGGAATGAATGCTAATTTAAATCAAATTGGTCAACTCTAATTAAAGGCACGAGAATAAAAAGGGTCCACACTTTGGGAAAGAATTATGGCTCCATTGTGGTTACCTAGGAATATGAAAAGTGTGCATTTAAAAGAGTGGACAAGGCTCTAAATTTTGAGTAGTGCTAGTCTCTCTCTCCCTCTGCCCATTTATGAGTTTTCAGTTGTACAATTAGGAGGGAGAATTCAAATAGTTGCCACGTGTGGCGGCTACAATTAAACTAGGTGCATTAAGTGCAATCATTTAGGGTTTAAGCCTATTAAAACCGGTTCTCTCCCCCTTCCCTAGGCATGCATGCATTATGATTGGTCAAGAAAAAGGTACAATTAATGAGGGCGGCTAGCATTAAATACCCACTGAGGTTCTATGTCTTCCACTTTCTCTCTCTTGCTAATTCGAGTGTCTCTTTATATTCCCAAGACCATCACACACTTGTCTCTCTCTCCTAGAGTAATGGCATGGAGATGAAAGGATGTCATTAAAATGACATTAAATGAGGATAATGGCACTTAATAGAGGTTCTATTCACGAGTTTCTCTCTCCTCTCTCTTCATAACTCGAGTTAGTAGGTCATTAAACATCCTTAATGCCTAGTGTTAAGGTGTCTCGAGTCACATTGATTAAGGAATAAATGTGTTCTAATGGCAATGCTAGTGGAATATTTAGAGGCAAAGAATCTCAAGAGACTTCAAGGAAGATAAAAAGGCACACGTGCATAGCACCCACAAAAGACATTAATAAATGCAATTAATAAAGTCTATATTAATGAGACAACAATGTATTTATGACGCACCAAGTCCAATCTTCTCTCTCCATGCTAATGTCTTTTCGTTTTCCAAATTCACTACACTTAATGTTTGCACAGCCAACTAGATATGACGTTTGAAATAACGATAAAGGCTTTAATGCTTATTAAATGACTAGTTGGACACTAAGGGTTGTCTTTAACTTCCACTAGCCTCTTGGTTTCATGTGATAAGCTTTAAATACATGGGTTAGTGGAATTTTAAGAAAGGAAATTAATGTGTCTCTTAGTGGTCTCTAATGCACATTAATGAGATGCCAACTAATTATTAGCCCCCCCTAATTAAAGGTAGTTAGAGAATCCGGCCAGCGTAATAACTAGACACATGGAAGAGTTAATTCCCTCTTTCTTGAAAACCAACGTGGCATTTAATGAAGAAAGAGAATGAGTGGAGTCTTAAGAAGGGTAGTCAAAAGGACACTTGAGAAAGGTACAAATAATTTATAATGAACAATCTTTCTCCTCATGCTATACAGAACTCTAAAAAGTGTCAATACAAAAGATCAAAGGGCAGTACATGTGATTAGCAAAACCTAGAGAGTAAGCGAAGAGTTATAGCTTAGTTGTACCCCTTTAAACAAAATCAATAAGTCAAGGGTGGTCAAAATAGACTTTTACTCTTCACATCCCACATGTTGCATTTTTAGGTAAACGAAAGGTAATAAAATAGAAAGGGAAGAACAAGTCATGCATACATAGAAGGTAAAATATATTGATTGTTGCATACATGGAAGGTAAAATATATTGATTGCAAGTTCATATGTCTATAACAAGTAAATTAAACAAAATAATTTTCAGCAAAGCAAAAATTCAAATAACAGAATGTCAAAGACTAAAAAAAAAATCCATTCTAACATATGACAACACATCAAAATAGTATGTGGAAATAGAATATAAGAGAACAAAGGGAAAAAAAAAATTTCTCCGTTTCTGAAATAGCGCACATTTGCAAACTAAGGTTTAGAAACTAAATAAAATTTTGAGGATGTTACATGTTTCCGCCCCTACGTATCTTCTATATGCAACGGAAGAATCAAAGCTACCACATAGTTCTTTTTCCAAAAATTGTATTTTGGATAAGTTTTAAATATTTTCTTTTTTTTTTTTGGTTTTTGAAAAGCTTGATTTTTCTTTATTATTAATTTTTTAAGTAAATCCACTCCTGCACAGGGTTCAAGTTAGCACACGGCTACTCAATAAATTCTTACGATCCAAACAACATTGAAAGTGGATCCACCACTCTATCAAAATTGTTTGACCCTTATGTGGATTTAAAATATTTTTTAATATTAATTTTTTTCATAAAAATAAAAAATATACTATTCACGTATTAACATTAAATTTTTACATGTGAGAAGGAAATAAACGAGAAACATAAAACAAATAAAAGATAAAATGAAAGGAAAAAAAACAACAGTTTTTTATAGATATTTTTAGGGTTTAAAAAAAACAAAGTTTGCAAACATTATCAGGGCTAAAAAAATTACTTTTTAGAGTTGACAAAAAGGCAAAGCAAACAATAAGCTTTTTTTTTAAAAAAAATTTTAGAGTTTGGTAAAACAAGGTTTGTAAAATATGTTAGGATTTAAAAATTATTTTCTAGGGTTAGAGAAAGATTCGGACTTTTAGTTTTTTTTAATCAAATAAGTTTTTTAGGGTTTGAGAAAAAAATTAGAAATGGAGAAAGATTTAAGACTCCAAGGGTTTACAAAAAAAGCTAAACTTTTTTAGGATTTTATAAAAAAATAACCTTTTGGAGTCAGAGAAAAAAATTAAGATGTCCTAGGGTTTGCAAAAAGGGAAAGAGTTCTTGAAGGATTATTTTTTGTAAGATCTACAAAGAAACTATTTTAAAAAAATAAAATAAAATAAAATAAAAGATAGTAGGAAAAAATTAGAATTTTCAAAAAGAATAGTTTTCAAGATGAAAAAGATTTTAAAGGAAAAATTAGGGTGTTTTCTTTCATTTTTCAAAGGGATGAATTTTAGGGGGAAGAATTAGGGCTTTTTATGATTTTGCAAAAAGCATGATTTTTTAGCATAAAAGACTTTCTAACTTTTAGAACACAAATTCATATTAAAAACATATTCACATTACACATCATTCCATAATTTATTATCCATTGTCTGTTCTCTTATACCAATATGCATTTAAGTGCACTATAATCACAGATATCGATGCCTCCAGCATTTCTTGAGGGCTTACCTAACTAGGTAAATAGTTGCGGTTAGCTCATACACACGGATACAACATGTACAATAATTGAACCCCTTATCAAGGCATAGTCAGGTGTCTAGTTAGAAAATGAGTGTGAGGCCATGTGACGCATTCGCTCTCAGAAAGAGTGAGTACACATACGCGAATGTTGCTCACCACCCTATGTTTCTCCCAGAATTTCATCGTCTCCGAACTCTATACTCCCAGTGTATCTCTGTAACTATTCACACTAAATCCAATCCATATCTGACTCTTTGATCATTCTCCAAGTTATTTTGTTTCTCATTCATAAGATTGTGCTTAGTAAAGAACTTCCAGATTAAGTCTATTCCACTCATACTCTTATTATATCATTTCATATCCAGACATATTTCATAAAATCGCAACAAAATTACTCAACAAGTTTCACAATATTCCACATTAAGTTCTCATCATACAATGCATATAAGGATATACCAACTATTTGGCCCAAACAATAAATTAGTCCAAACAATCAAACAACATATTTTTCCTTCATTATTCACACAATAGCTATCTCAATCACATATTCTCATAAAATATTCATATAACAATGCTCTAAGATCACAAAAATAAATACTGTAATATAACGATAAAATAGAGCCCTCTTTACCTCCAAGATGTTTTCACAAGAGATAATGAAAAGGATCAATGATCAACTATGGAAGTTCCCCTGAATATCAAGAGATATCCATAAGAAACAAAAACGGGAAAAACAATCGAAAAAAATCAAGTTTAATCCAAAGAATCTTACGTAGAGTCGCTTAGCTTCAACGTCCAAGCTCGACTTTGAAGAGAAATTACAGTTTTTGAAGCTTTTATCTAGGTAAAAGGAAGAGAGTTCAGAGAAAACTTGAGAGAGAGACGTGAGTTTAGAATGAAATGAGAATTTCCTTGCTGAAAATCTCTTAAATACCCCTCAGCCTCACGCGTTCTCGCTTAAGCGACAAACATCTCAGTTGAACAACGACATCTCGCTTGAGCGACGGGGTCTGTCGCCTGAGCAAGATATGCAAACAGTGATCTTGCCAACTATTTTCTAATATGCTTGCTTGAGCGAGCTCCATCTCGCCTAAGTGAGATGGCATCTAGAAAGCACGAGATTCCATCTCGCCTAAGCAAGATCACTCTCGCCTGGGTGAGGTGATAGATAGACTGCATTTATCTTATCTTGCTTGAGTGAAAGTCCTGCAATTATGAATTTCTGCATGCTCAATCTCGCCTGAGCTAGATTTGCCTCGCCTAAGTGAGATCTCCTACACCAGAATTCTTCCAAAAATCCTCTATACTTTCCTCTAAATGCACTCAAGTACTACTTAATATTGAATTAAACATAAATTACTAAAAAGTGAAAAGAGGATGTTACACTACTCTCACCTTTTTAGAAATTTTGCCCCCGAAATTCTCTGATTTAGGAAGAGATAAGGATATGCTTCCTTCATTTGGTCTTCTGGCTCCCAAGTGGCATCTCCTTCATCGCTTGTGTTCCAAATTACTTTTACCAATGAAATTTCTTTATCCCTTAGTTGCTTGACTCGATGATCCACAATCTTTACAGGGAAAATAACATATGACAAATTCTCTTGAACTTGGATAGGATTAAGTTCAATCACATAAGAAGGATTCAGAATGTATTTCCTCAATTGTGACACATGGAACACAGGATTCAAATTGGACATATTTCTGGGTAAGGCAATATGATAAGCTATAGGATCAACTCTACTCAAAACTTCGAATGGTCCAATGAATTTGGGAGATAGCTTTCGAAATCTCAATGCCCTACCTGTAACGCCTTATATTTCTATCCTCAATATATGATAAATTTTCATAAAAAATTTAAATGGTAAAGTAAATTTTCTTTCAAAAAAACTCTCTAGTAAGAAAGAGACATTGAAATGATATAAGGTTCATAGAGTAAAATTTCATTAATTCATAAGTACTTTAGAAAAACAAAGATTCTAGAATTTTCATCAACAAAAAAAGAAATAGTAGTTTTACAACTGTTTCAAAAGAATGCTATAGAACTGAAAAATATCCATTACATAACTCAAAATAACTAAGTCCTATAGCAGTTCCCATCCATCCATGCACTGTGAGCCTGGTACTATTCGTCTTGCTTTCCTGAAAATGTTGTGTAAGGGTGAGTCTCCACCCTACCACACATACATCAAACATATTCATCACAAAACACATCTTATCACGATTAAAGGAAAACATCATGGCATTACATATCACAGTGTCATATAAATCATGTTCTTATATCAACACACAAACACATATTATATTCCACAGATTCACAATTTCTTTTTCTTTTAACCGCGCTTACCGCGCCCTGTGGCCACAGTTATCCAATGCCTCTATCCCGAGGTCTTACACATCCATGTAAATAGTCGCCGGATGGCCCAATGCAATACGGATACAACGCATGCAATATACGGCCCCTTAGCAAAGGTAATGATCAGGAGTCAAGTCGAGAAATGAGTGTGTGGCCATGTGGTGCATTCGAACACAATATTCTGTGCACAATCCAGAATGTCACTCACCACCCTGCATTTCCCTAAGATATTCCATATCGTCTCCATCTTCCACTCCTCCAGTGTATCTCTGTAACTATTTACATCATATCTTTTTCCATCTTATACTTTTTCAAGTATATTCAATGTTCACATATGCCATTTATCATGTTCATACATATTTTTCATTATATTTCCACATACTTTTCATCATATACATCAAACCATGGCATATTCACAATACACGTCATTTTTACATGAAACACAATATATTCAAACATGAAACATCCATCTCTTCGTATATTTCATATCACAAAATCATAAAATCATATCAATCATCCTCAATATACCTTATCATGCCCTATTTGAACATAATATTACCATTTCACCATGTACCCATCATAAAATCACATAAACAGCCAATTATTCTCACTTTTCACCGATTATTTCTCATCAAACAGGGATTATTCCACATATAATCACATAAATGACAAGATATATGAGAATATAAGTAATAAACATAACAAAATGATAAAGTTGAGCCCCCTTACCTCAAAACAGAGCTTTTACAAAGATTTAACCGAAGATTTAACTCTAGAACGGAGTTTTTCCTAAGAACATCATGAACATCTATAAGAAAAAGAAGAAGAAGAGAAACGAACGGTAAATCTAGCTTCAAACTTAGAGAAACTTACTTGAAATCCTTTAGAACCAAAGTAGAATCATAGATCTGAAGAGAAATCTAAGTTTAGGAGATTTAGTATGGGAGAAAATGGCGAGATATAGCCTTAGAACCTTTGAGAGCCTTGGATAGGAATGAAGAAATAAAAATTTCGTCTGAAACCCCCTTTTTATAGAAAATTTTCAAAAGTTACTGTTCACCGCTGAAATTTACTGTTCTTTGCCGAAAACACTGTTCACCGCCTTACTGTTCACGCCAAATCACTGTTCGCGGACACTATTCAAGCTGGAAACACTGTGCACACGTACTGTACGCAGATGTGACGTCAGCCATGACGTTATGATGATTGCACTGATGACGTCATTGTCACTGTACATACGTGGTTTCACTATTCATACGCGGTTTACTGTTCATACGCGGTTTCACTGTTCATAGGCGGTTTTACTGTTCACTTTTTTTTTTTAAATATAAATTCTATCAAAATCTATTCCAATTATACTTTAACAAACCTCATTTTATTTAAATCAAAGTACAGGATGTTACAATTCTCCCCTCCTTGAAGGAATTTCGTCCCCGAAATTCGTTAAGTTACAAAAAGATCAGGATATAATTCTCTCATCTTATTCTCAGCTTCCCACGTGGCATCTCCCTCATCACTAGTATTCCATATTACTTTAACAAGTGAAATATCCTTACCCCTTAATTTCTTAACACGGTGATCAACAATTTTCACCAGCTGTACATCATATGACAAATTCTCTCTCACTTGAACAGGATCAAGTTCTATCACATGAGTAGGGTCAGGAATATACTTTTTAAGCTGAGATACATGAAATATAGGATGCAGGTTTGAGAGATTTGGAGGAAAAGCAATCTCATAAGCAACAGGACCAACTATACTTAGCACTTCAAATTGCCCAATAAACTTAGGAGATAACTTCTTAGATTTTAGAGCTCTTCCAACTCCAGTCATAGGTGAAACTTTCAAAAACACATGATCATTTACGTGAAACTCCAAAGGTTTTCTCCTCTTATCATAGTAACTCCTTTGCCTATCCTGTGCTATTTTCATCTTTTCTCTAATCAATTTAATTTGCTCATGTTGCTTCTGAACCATATCTAGCACATATAGGATCGCTTCTCCAGTTTCATACCAACACAAAGGTGTTCTACACTTTCTTCCATACAGAGCCTCAAATAGAGCCATTCCAATACTTGCATGATAACTATTATTATACGTGAATTCCACCAAAGGTAAACATTCCTCCCAAGTTCCTTGTTGTTCCATAACACAAGCTCTCAACAAATCCTCCAAGGACTGTATTGTTCTTTCAATCTGACCATCAGTTTGTGGATGATAAGCTAAACTAAGTTTTAACTTAGTACCCAAGGCTTTCTGCAGACTCTCCCAAAATCTAGATGTAAACCTTGGATCTCTGTCTGACACAACACTAGTTGGCACTCCATGCAATCTAACTATCTCTCTCACATACATATCTGCTAGCTTCTCCAACTTGTACTTCATATTAATGGAAAGAAAATGAGCTTCTTTAGACAATCTATCTACTATCACCCAAATTGCATCACGATTACTCTTGGTTCTTGGTAAACTAGACACAAAATCCATAGAAATACTATCCCACTTCCACTCAGGAATTTCTAATGGCTGCAACATCCCAGGTAAATGTTGATGTTCTACCTTCACCTTTTGACAAGTTAAACACTTTGCTACATACTCAGCCACATCCTTCTTCATTCTATTCCACCAAAAATTCTTACGAAGGTCTTGATACATTTTTGTCGTACCAGGATAAAAACTCATTCTACTTTTATGAGCTTCCTCAAGTATCATCTACTTAAGCTCATTATTAGAAGGAATACACACACGGTTCTTGAACTTAATCAGTCTATTTGCATCACAATGGAACTCCAAATCCTTCCCTTCACCCCTCTGCCTCATCATTTCCTGCAAGAACACATCTTCTTGTTGGGCATCACGAACCCTAACCAAGAAATCATTGTTGATTATCAAAGTCTCAAGATACAGACTCTGAGGTCACACCTCCACTGCCAAGTTCATATCTTAGAACTTCTCAATCAACTCTAATTCTTTCACCATCATACTTGCCATATGCAAGGACTTCCTACTTAAAGCATCAACAACCACATTTGCCTTCCTAGGATGGTAAGACAATGTAAAATCATAATCCTTCAGAAATTCCATCCACCTTCTCTGCCTCATATTTAACTCTTTCTGATCAAACAAGTACTTCAAACTCTTATGATCACTAAACACCTCAAATCTCATCTCGAATAGATAATGTCTCCATATCTTAAGGGCAAAAACCATTACGGCTAATTCTAGGTCATGAGTAGGATAATTAACTTCATGAGGACGCAATTGCCTCGAAGCATAAGCAACTACCCTTTCATCCTGCATCAAGACACAACCAAGCCCTTGCTCAGATGCATCACAATACACATCAAACTTTTGTTCTGGATTAGGCAAAACTAAGACAGGGGCAGATGTTAACTTTTCTTTTAGCTTTTGGAAACTAGCTTCACACTTTTCATTCCACACAAACTCCTTTCCTTTTCTTGTTAACTTCGTCAAGGGAAAAGCTATTTTAGAAAATCCTTCAATAAATTTCCTATAATAGCCAGCTAGTCCCAGAAAACTGCGAATTTCTGTTGGATTAGTAGGCCTTGGCCATTGAGCCACTGCCTCCACCATTACTGGATCCACCATAATGCCATCTTTCGATACCACATGTCCCAAAAATTGGATTTGTGGTAACCAAAATACACACTTAGAGAATTTTTCATACAACTATCTTTCTCTTAGTATCTGCAAAACAATTATCAAGTGTTCTGCATGTTCTTCATGAGTCTTGGAATAAATCAGAATATCATCTATAAATACTACAACAAATTTATCCAAAAACTCATGAAAAATTCTATTCATGTAGTCCATGAATACTGCAGGAGTATTAGTCACACCAAATGGCATAACTAGATACTCATAGTGGCCATAGCGGGTTCTAAACGCTGTCTTGGGGATATCCTCACTCTTGACTCTGATCTGATGATAACTAGATCGCAAATCAATCTTTGAAAATGCAGAAGCTCCTCGTAACTGATCCATCAACTCATCAATTTGAGGAATAGGATACTTGTTCTTTATTGTTACCTTATTCAACTGCCTATAATCAACACACATCCTCATGCTCCCATCTTTCTTTTTCACCAAAAGAACAGGTGCTCCCCAATGTAACACACTTGGCCTTATAAACCTTTTCTGCAATAATTCTTCTACCTGTTTCTTTACCTCGGCCAACTCCACTGGTGACATCCTATATGGTGCAACAGAAATAGGATTTGCTCCCGGAATGAGATCAATAGTAAACTCAATCTCTCTGGCAATTCAGTAACATCATTAGGGAAAACTTCTAAAAAATATCTAACCACTGGGATATACTCAGGCTTCATTTCCTTTTCAGTCTCAATTGAAAATAGAACCATGAAAGCCTTAGCACTCAATACATTTTCCAATGGATCTGGACCTAAGAGTTTAGCACTTTCTGATACTTTAGTGCCAAAAATCAAGACTTTCTCTTTATAGTCCAATAGAACATGGTTGGATGACAACCAATCCATTCCCAAAATTACATCAAGTTGGGAAAGAGGTAAACAAATCAAATCTATACTAAAACTCCTACCATGTACCGTCACAGGACAACCTAAACACACTGAAGAAGTTGCTACGGACTTACCCGTAAGAGTAGATAAAATAACATCACAAGACAATCAGATACACGTAATTCTAGACATCTCATACAATCCACAGAAATAAAGGAATGAGTAGCACCAGAATCAAACAACACATCTACAAGTCGGTCTTTTATGATACATTTACCTCTAATAAGCCCCTCTGATTTTGAAGCCTCAGCTCCACTCATAGCAAAAACTTTGCCTTTCACATTTAGCTTTATTCCAGTGCTTGCTTTAGATTCAGGTCTTTGTTCCACACTTATGCTTCCGTTCTTTTGTGGAGCAGACCAACAAACACTAGCAGAGTGTCCCATTTTCCTACAAATGTCACATGTTGGTGGAAGTTGAGGACAATTCTTTTTAATATGAGGCCTACCACACTTGAAACATTTTAGTGGCCTTTTGAAAGAACCAGAACCACCACTACTATCTTCTTGAGATACAGTCCCCTTCACTTGAGACTAATTTGGACTAGAGTAAGGTCCTCTAGAAAATCTTGGAGGCCTTCGGTCTTGCCTCATAGGACCACCGATTCTGGTATCCACCGTCTTACCCTTAGTATTGGCTTCAAATATTCTGCATTTACTCACTAGAGTGGGTAAATCTGTCAGCTGGAATACACTAATGGTAGCTCGAATATCTGGCCTTAGCCCATGTTCAAATTGAGCACATAGATCTTCCTCTCCATCATTATGTTGATAGTGAGGCCAGTATTTCATCAATTCATGAAATTTAGCAGCATATTCACCTATAGACATGTTTCCTTGTTTCAACTCAAGGAACTTCCTAGCCTTCTGTTTCTTTAAATCTCTAGGGAAATAACTTCCCAGGAAGGTTTCCTTGAATGTCTCCCAAGGAATATAACCATCTTCTTGCAGTAGAGTTTGACTAGCAAATCTCCACCAATCTTCAGCTTCTTCACTCAACATATAAGTAGCATAAGTTACCTTATGCTCCTCTCTACATCCCATGGCATGGAAAATCTTCTCCACATCTGCTATCCACCTCTGAGCTCCTTCAGGATCAAACTTTCCCTCAAATTTTGGAGGGTTATGCCTAGTAAAAGAAGAAAGTCCTCTATACTTGGCTGGTTTAGCCTCCTGGTTATGTGCCAAAGTCTCTAAGACTTGGGTCATGCGCTCCAGGAGTTCATTTGTAGCACCAGCAGATCTACCTCTACCAGCCATAGCTCTAATCTTGCAATAAACTCAAATCACTTATGAATCTATCATTCACATACACATTGATACATCTAGTTTAAGTAATTCACATCTAACAAGTCATATTAGCAAATAAACATTTCATATTCTAGTATATCTATTACACAACACAAACATGTTAGTCCCATACCCCAGTTTGGTCTGGATGAACTGCTCTAATACCAAAATTGTAACGCCTTATATTTCTTTCCTCAATATATGATAAATTTTCATAAAAAATTTAAATGGTAAAGTAAATTTTCTTTCAAAAAAAACTCCCTAATAAGAAAGAGACATTGAAATGATATAAGGTTCATAGAGTAAAATTTCATTAATTCATAAGTATTTTAGAAAAACAAAGATTCTAGAATTTTCATCAACAAAAAAAAGAAATAGTAGTTTTACAACTGTTTCAAAAGAATGCTATAGAACTGAAAAATATTCATTACTAACTCAAAATAACTAAGTCCTATAGCAGTTCCCATCCATCCATGCACTGTGAGCCTGGTACTATTCGTCCTGCTTTCTTGAAAATGTTGTGTAAGGGTGAGTCTCTACCCTACCACTCATACATCAAACATATTCATCACAAAACACATCTTATCACGATTAAAGAAAACATCATGGCATTACATATCATAGTGTCATATAAATCATGTTCTCATATCAACACACAAACACATATTATATTCCACAGATTCACAATTTCTTTTTCTTTTAACCGCACTTACCGCGCCTTGTGGCCACAGTTATCCGATGCCTCTATCCTGAGGTCTTACACATCCATGTAAATAGTCGCCGGATGACCCAATACAATACGGATACAACGCATTCAATAGATAGCCCCTTAGCAAAGGTAATGGTCAGGAGTCAAGTCGAGAAATGAGTGTGTGGCCATGTGGTGCATTCGAACACAATATTCCGTGCACAATCCTGAATGTCACTCACCACCCTGCATTTCCCCAAGATATTCCATATCATCTCCATCTTATACTTTTTCAAGTATATTCAATGTTCACATATGCCATTTATCATGTTCACACATATTTTTCATTATATTTCCACATACTTTTCATCATATACATCAAACCATGGCATATTCACAATACACGTCATTTTTACATGAAACGCAATATATTCAAACATGAAACATCCATCTCTTCGTATATTTCATATCACAAAATCATAAAATCATATCAACCATCCTCAATATACCTTATCATGCCCTATTTGAACATAATATTACCATTTCATCATGTACTCATCATAAAATCACATAAACAGCCAATTATTCTCACTTTTCACTGATTATTTCTCATAAAACAGGGATTATTCCACATATAATCACATACATGACAAGATATATGAGAATACAAGTAATAAACATAACAAAATGATAAAGTTGAGCCCCCTTACCTCAAAACAGAGCTTTTACAAAGATTTAACCGAAGATATAACTCTAGAACGGAGTTTTTCCTAAGAACATCATGAACATCTATAAGAAAAAGAAAAAGAAGAGAAACGAACGGTAAATCTAGCTTCAAACTTAGAGAAACTTACTTGAAATCCTTTAGAACGGAAGTAGAATCACAGATCTGAAGAGAAATCTAAGTTTAGGAGATTTAGTATGGGAGAAAATGGCGAAATATAGCCTTAGAACCTTTGAGAACCTTGGATAGGAATGAAGAAATAAAAATTTTGTCTGAAACCCCCTTTTTATAGAAAATTTTCAAAAGTTACTGTTCACCGCCGGAATTTACTGTTCTTCGCCAGAATTTACTGTTCACGCTGGAAACACTGTTTGCGGACACTGTTCAAGCCAGAAACACTGTGCACATGTACTGTACACGTACTGTACGCGGATGTGACGTCAGCCATGACATTATGATGATTGCACTGATAACGTCATCGTCACTGTACATACGTGATTTCACTATTCATACGTGGTTTACTGT
This sequence comes from Abrus precatorius, assembly GCF_003935025.1. Taxonomy (NCBI): domain Eukaryota; kingdom Viridiplantae; phylum Streptophyta; class Magnoliopsida; order Fabales; family Fabaceae; genus Abrus; species Abrus precatorius. The sequence continues at coordinate 6,424,845 of NW_020874291.1, read as the reverse complement.
TCATAGGCGGTTTCACTGTTCATACGCGGTTTACTGTTCATAGGTAGTTTTATTGTTCACTTTTTAAAAAAAATATATATAAATTCTATCAAAATCTATTCCAATTATACTTTAACAAACCTCATTTTATTTAAATCAAAGTACAGGATGTTACACTACCAACTCCAATAATGGGTGAAACTCGAAAAAATACATGATCGCGAACTTAAAATTCTAATGGCTTCTTTTGCTAATCATGGTAGCTCTTTTGTCTATCTTAAGCAATCTTTATCTTTGCTCTAATCATCTTTACTTGATCATTCTGTTTCTATACTACATCAGGCAGATACAAAATTGTTTCTCCAACTTCATATCAGCATAGAGGAGTTTGCCACCTCCTTTCGTATAATGCTTCATATGGTGTCATTTCGATGGTTGCATGATAACTATTATTGGAATTCTACCAAAGGTAGACATTCATCCCACACTCCTTGCTGCTCCATCACACAAGCTCGTAGCAAATACTCTAGTGATAGGATGGTACACTCTGTCTGCCTTTCAGTTTGAGGTTGATATGATGAACTAAGTTTCAACTTAGTCCCCAAAGCTTCTTGCAGACTCTCCCAAAACTTTGATGTAAATCTCGGGTCTCGATTTGATACGATGCTTAAGGGTACCCTATGCAATCTGACTAGTTCATTGATATACACTTTCGCTAACTTCTCCAATTTATACTTCATATTAATTGGAATGCAACGTGCAGTCTTGGTTAGACGGTCTACAATCACCCATATAACATCTTGATTTCTCTTTGTTTTTGGCAGTCGAGATACGAAGTCTATGGAGATACTACCCCATTTCCATTTTGGAATCTTCGATGGTTGTAATTCTCCTGGTACCCACCGATGTTCTGCTTTCAATTTCTGGCACGTTAAACACTTTGCAACTTACTCAACAATCTCTTTCTTCATGTCGTACCACCAGAAATTTCTTCACAAGTCGTTATACATCATTATTGCTCCAAGGTGGAAGCTTAGCTTACTCTTATATGCATCTTCCAATATCATTTGCTTCAATTCTTCATTTTGAGGAACGCACACTCTGCGTAACACCATAAATTTAATTTTAATAAATAAGGAATTTTGTAAATTTTTGAAATAATAAAATTTTCATTTTCAATTCAAGTTTCATCAACCATTTCAAATAAAGAAAGGGGTTACAAATTTAATCAAACAGTTGTTACATAACTTATTCAAACACAACAGTTTTCAAAATAATATCTTAAGTCCTATAGCAGTTCCATCCACCCCTCCATTGAGTTCGGTGCTGATCGTTTTGATTACCTGAAAAGTGAATGTAAGGGTGAGTACTCTACACTACTCAAAAATACACAGTCAACATAGAGTCTTACCTCTAGCACATTACCAATACATTAAACAAACACAATCACAGGCAGCATTTTACATCCACAAGTACAATACACAAAACTGTGCATACGCACCCCAGCCACACTCACTATGGCACTGTCATCACAGATTTACATCATAAATGGTTGCCGGTTACCCCCACCTCACGGATACCACGTGGTCAGTCATAGGTCGTTCAGCAAAAGTAGTGGTTAGAGGACTAGTCAGGAAGAGAGTGTGTGGCCCATGGTGCACCCGTTCCACAGTCGGTGTCACCACCACTCTCCCTTCCCCAAGGTATTTCTACCGTTCCCATCTTTCACACCCCAGTGTATCGCTGAACCATTCATAACACATTACAACGGCGCTTACACGCCTATTCATACATATTCCATTCACGCATGCAGTAATCATGGTTACACACTGCACACAGCCCACATTCCATTTCATAGCACACGACACGTAGCCTACAATTATTGTTCATATTACACGGCCTTTGGGCCCACATTTTCACAATATTCATTAAAAATATACGGCACAAGTGCCCATACCTATTCACAACACTCGGCATACATGCCCTCATTCTATCACACAATATTTACATACAATCCACATTCATCAATTTCGGGTCAACACACATAATGTTCACATAGCACGGCACATGGCCCACATTACATTTCTCAGTAATTTCCTACTCACTAACTCAGCCACAGCATGATATTCAGCAAAATAACAACAATTCATGCACAAAAGGGTAGGATAGAGCCCCTTTTACCTTGGATCGACGTCCCACACGATAAATCTACCAAGAAGTGCCCCCTTGCGGATTTCATCCTAAACACATGGAGAAACTCCATGAGAACCAAGAGAAACCACGAAAATAGAGAAAGAGAATGAAAAACAGAAACCTTAACCATTAAAACTCACCTCCAAGCGTTCCCCACACGGATTTATCCTTCAATCAAGCTTCTGAACGGCTTTGGAGGCAATTTAATCGGTGGAAAAGGGTTTGGGAATGAGAGGATCGAAGGGATTTCTAAGGGAGAGGGAGAAATAACTCTCCCTGAACCCTAACCCCCCTTTAAATCCTTTTCTGGTCGCGACACTCTCGCTATAGCGAGATATTCTCGCTGTAGTGTAAATCTCAGACGAAACTGCACCCTGGTTTCTACAGAATCTCACTACAACGAGACCATCTCGCTACAGCGAGACTGCACCCAGAAATGTACCATAAACTGTCGCTCTGTCGCTACAGCGAAAAGGCAACAACTTTGGTCCTTCCTTCCCAGGGCCCTCTCGCTGCAGCGAGAACAACCTAGTATTACACCCCGCATTTAAGCACTTAGCCCATTTTCGCCCTATCCAGTCATGCATACACATATATATACACACATCCACAACATTCATATATGTACATATATTCATACTCATTACACACAAAACACCATCATTACGCATCCAATGCAAATTTTCAACATCCATTTACACTTACACAAACATATATATGCATTTAGATTTTATATAAATAACAATAATTAATATCATGCGTTACAACTCTCCTCTCCTTTAAGGAATTTCGTCCCTAAAATTCAACTAACCCCGCACATGAATTACTCAAACAACTCTGGGTATAACTCTCTCATTCTACTCCCTGTTTCCCATGCGGCATCTCCCTCATCACTTGAGCTCCAAATTATCTTCACCAATGATATCTCTTTACCCCTCAGCTGTTTAACACGGTGATCTTTAATCCTCACCGAGTACACATCATACAACAAGTCTTCTTTTACTTGAATCGGGTCAAGATCAATCACATGGGAAGGATCTAGCACATATTGACTAAGCTACGACACATGGAACACCGGATGTAGATTCGAGAGATTCGGAGGCAACGCGATCTAATATGCAGTCGGACCAATTTTACTCAGCACTTCGAACAGTCCAATAAACTTAGGAGACAACTTTCGAGATTTTAGAGCCCTCCTAACTCTGGTCACAGGCGAGACCTTCAGAAACACATGGTCCCCCACTTGGAACTCCAACGGTTTCCTCCTCTTATCATAGTAGCTCTTTTGCCTATCTTGCGCAGCCTTCATTTTCTCTTTAATCATTCTAATTTGCTCATTCTGCCTTTGGATCATATCCAGCGCACACAAAGTCGCCTCTCTGGTTTCATACCAACACAACGGGGTTCTACACCTCTGCCCATACAAGGCCTCAAACGGTGCCATTCCAATGCTAGCATGGTAACTGTTGTTGTACGTGAATTCCACCAGCGGCAGGCACTATTCCTAAGTTCCCTGCTGCTCAAGCACACAAGCCCTCAACAAGTCCTCCAAGGACTGGATAGTCCGCTCAGTCTGACCGTCAGTCTGTGGGTGATAAGCCAAGCTCAGTCTCAACTTATTCCCTAATGCCTGTTGCAGGCTCAATTTTACTCAACACTTCAAATGGCCCAATAAACTTAGGAGACAGCTTCCGAGATTTTAGAGCCCTCCCAACTCCGGTCATAGGCGAGACCTTCAGAAACACATGGTCCCCCACTTGGAACTCCAACAATTTCCTCCTCTTATCATAGTAGCTCTTTTGCCTGTCTTGCGCAGCCTTCATTTTCTCTTTGATCATTTTGATTTGCTCATTCTGCCTTTGGATCATATCCAGCGCACACAGAGTCGCCTCTCTGGTTTCATACCAACACAACGGGGTTCTACACCTCCGCCCATACAAGGCCTCAAACAGTGCCATTCCAATGCTAGCATGATAACTGTTGTTGTACATGAATTCCACCAGCGGCAGGCACTCTTCCCAAGTTCCCTGTTGCTTAAGCACACAAGCCCTCAATAAGTCCTCTAGGGACTGGATAGTCCGCTCAGTCTGACCGTCAGTCTATGGGTGATAAGCCAAGCTCAGTCTCAACTTAGTCCCCAATGCCCGTTGCAGGCTCTCCCAAAACCTTGAGGTAAACCTTGGATCCCTATTTGACACCACACTAGTCGGCATTCCATGCAGCCTGACTATCTCCCGTACATTTAACTCTGCAAGTCTTTCCAACTTATATTTCATGTTGATCGGAAGAAAGTATACAGCCTTGGTTAACTGATCCACTATCACCCAGATGGCGTCATGGTTGTTCCTGGTCTTAGGCAGTCCAGTAACAAAGTCCATGGAAATACTATCACATTTCCACTCAAGGATCTCCAATGGCTATAACAACCTAGGAGGACGCTGGTGTTCTACCTTCGCCTTCTGGCAAGTTAGGCATTTAGCCACATATTCAACCACGTCTCTCTTCATACCATTCCACCAAAAACTCTTCCGGAGGTTCTGATACATTTTAGTTGCACTGGGGTGAAAACTCATCCTACTCTTATGCGCTCCCTCTAGCACCATCTGTCTCAGTTCATCCACTTGAGGAATGCACACTCGATTCTAGAACTTAATCACCCCATTCTCATCACGGTGGAAATCCAAGTCCTTTCCCTCATCCTTCTGTCTCATCATATCTTGCAGGAAAACATCTCTTTGTTGAGCATCTCGGACGTACACCAAGAAGTCATTGTGAATCGTCGTCGCTCTAAGATATAAACTCTCCGGCCTCACCTCCATGGCCAAATTCATGTCCCAAAATTCCTCAATCAACTTCATCTCTTTCACCATCATCGCTGCCACATGCAATGATTTCCGGCTCAATGCATTGGCTACCACATTTGCCTTGCCAGGGTGGTAAGACAATGTGAAGTCGTAGTCCTTGAGGAATTCCATCCATCTCCTCTGCCGCATGTTTAGTTCCTTTTGGTCAAATAGATACTTCAAGCTTTTGTGGTCACTGAACACCTCAAACCTCGCCCCATATAGGTAATGCCTCCACACCTTAAGAGCAAAAACCACTGCGGCTAACTTTAGATCGTGTGTCGGATAGTTGACTTCATGCGGACGTAATTGCCTCGAGACATAGGTGACCACTCACCCGTCTTGCATCAAAACACAACCAAGTCCTTGCCCGGATGCATCACAATACACATCAAATTTGTGCTCCGGGTCGGGTAGACACCATCATTACGCATCCAATGCAAATTTTCAACATCCATTTACACTTACTCACACATATATATGCATTTAGATTTTATATAAATAACAATAATTAATATCACAAAATTCGGGTGTTGCACTTTGCCCTTAAACCTGATAAGTCCACTTGAGTCACAATGAAATTCTAAGCCCCTAGCCTCATCCTTTGGCTACACCCTATCTTGTATATATTGGTCTTCCACTTGAGCATTCTGGACTTGCAAAAAAATATCGTTATTAATCTTCAAAGTACCCAAGTATAAACTTTTAGGTTGTACTTCTACTATCAAATTCAAGTCTCTAAATTCTTCAATCAATTTCTACTCCTTTATCATCATGGCAGAAATATGCAAGGATTTCCTGCTCAGTGCATCTGCTACAACATTCGCCTTCCCGGGATGGTAGGATAAGGTGAAGTCATAATCCTTGAGAAAATTCATCCATCACCTCTGCCTCATATCCAGCTCTTTCTGATTGAATAGATATTTCAGACTCTTGCGATCGCTGAATACTTCAAATCTCGATCTGAATAGATAATGCCTCTAGATTTTCAATGCAAATACCACTGCCGCTAACTCCAGATCATGTGTGGGGTAGTTGACTTCGTGAGGTCAAAGTTGTCTAGAAGCGTATGCAACTACTCTCTCGGATTGCATCAGAACACAACCAAGTCCTTGTCCTGAAGTATCACAATACGCTTTCAACTTTTGCTCTGGGTCTGGCAATATCAACACTAGAGTTGAAGTTAACTTTTCTTTTAAACTCTAAAAACTAGCTTCGCATTCTTCATTCCACTTGAAGTCTTTTTCCTTTACTCATCAGTTTTGTTAAAGGTAGCACTATTTTAGAAAATTTCTCAATGAATTTTCTATAATAGCCAGCCAATCCAAGGAAACTTCTGATCTCTATTAGAGTTGTAGGTCTCGACCAATGAGCTACTGCTTCTACTTTTGCTGGGTCGACCATAATTCCTTCCTTTGACACAACATGTCCTAAAAAATGTATTTGTGGAAGCCAAAATTCACACTTTGATAACTTCGCATACAGTTGTCTTTCCCTCAGCATTCACAAAACAATTCTTAAGTGTTCAGCATACTCCTTATGACTGTTAGAATATCATCAATAAACACTATTACAAATCGATCCAAGAATTCATGAAAAATCTAGTTCATATAGTCCATGAACACTGCTGAGGCATTAGTCACACCAAATGGCATCACCAAATATTCGTAGTGACCATAGCGGGTCCTAAAATCTGTCTTAGAGATATCTTCCTTCTTCACTTAGATCTAATGATAGCCTGATCGCAAATCGATCTTTGAGAAAACTGAAGCTCCTCATAGCTGATCCATCAAATCATCAACCCTAGGAATAGGGTACTTATTCTTAATCGTCACTTTGTTCAACTGACGATAATCAATGCATATTCTCATACTCCCATCCTTCTTTTTCACCAAAAGTACTAGAGCTCCCCATGGCGACACGCTTGGCCTTACAAATTGCTTTTTCAATAGATCTTCCACTTACTTTTTCACTTCTGCTAGTTCCATTGGTGACATTTGGTATAGTGTGATCGATACTGGGCTTGCTCCCAGAATCAAATCAATAGTAAATTTGATTTCTCTTTCTGGGGGCAATTCGGTTACATCCTCTAGAAAAACTTCCAGAAAATCTTGCACTATTGGAATACACTCAGCTTTCGTGGCCTTATCAATCTCAACAGGGAATAATACCATGAAGGCTTTAATTTCATCTATGTTTCTAGCTTCACCCATATTTAGGAGTTTAGAGTTTTTCGGTGTATCACCCAAGAATTAAAGCTTTCTCCTTACAATCTAACAAAACACGATTGGATGACAACCAATCAATGCCCAAAACAATATCGAGTTGAGAAAGCGGTAAATAGATTAAGTCCACATAGAAATTCCTACCATGAATCATAACAGAACAGCCTAAGCACATTGAAGAAGCTATAATAGGCTTAGTTATAGGAGTGGACACAACAATATTACATGGCAGGGAAAATATTGGCAATCTAATATTGTTCACACAATCCATAAAAACAAAAGAATGTGTAGCACCAGAATCAAATAAGACGTCACATATTCTGTCGTTAATTATTCATTTACCTCTAATCAATTTATCAAATTTGGACGCCTCATATCCATTCATCGCAAAGACCTTGCCTTCTACATTTGGCTTTGTTCCAATACTTGCTCTGGATGCAGGCCAGTTACTTCCACTCCGTTAAGGGGCTGACCAATAGTTATTCGTCGAGTGCCCCGTCTTCCCACAAATACTATAGGCTGATGATGGGTATGAACTATTTCTCACCAAATGGGGTCCTCCACATCTAAAGCATCTCAATGATCTTCTTGAGAAATTGGAACCACCGGTCCTCCAATTCGGCTGTCTACAGTCTTGCCTTTTGAATTTGCCTCAAAGATTTGGCATTTGCTGACCAATGTTGGCAGATCAGTCAGCTGGAAGACACTAACTATTGCTCGTATCTCAAGTCTTAGCCCATTCTCAAATTGGGCACATAAATCTTCATCTCCATCTTCGTGCTGGAAATGAGGCCAATACTTCATAAGTTCGTAGAATTTTGCAGCATACCTCCCACAGACATATTTCCTTATTTCAACTTAAGAAATTCCCGGGCCTTTTGTTTCTTCAAGTCTCTAGGGAAGTAGTTCCCTAGAAAACATGCTTTAAAAGCTTCCCAGTGGATGTAATCCTTCTTCTTATGGCAGAGTTTGACTGGAAAACTTCCACCAATCCTCTGCTTCACCTCCCAACATATAGGTGGCATAAACCACCTTGTGCTCCTCATAACATCCCATCGCATTGAATATCTTTTCTATATCCGCTATCTATCTCTACGCACCTTCTGAATCAAATTTCCCTTCAAACTTCGGAAGGTTATGTTTCGTGAACAAAGAGGGTTCACGATACTCTACCGGTTGTGCATCTTGGTTTTGCACCAAAGTCTCTAAGACTTGTGTCATGCGGGCCAAAATCTCATTTGTAGCACTAGTAAATCTAACTCTACCGGCCATAGTTCTAATTCTATAAAATATAAAATTTCACACATCAGCGTTCATTCTGATACATTTCATATCAAAATCAAACCATATAAACATTCCAAACATCTCAACCAATCAAACAATTCACAACCACTAGGTTATATTAACAAACAATTCTTAATCAATAACACATAATACAATATGTCGATGAACTAGTCTCATACCCAAGCTGGTTTGGACGAACTGCTCTAATACCAAATTGTAACATCCTAAAATCAAAATCTGTACAATGTATAATTTATTATTAATCATTTAAAATAAAACATCAGTTTCAGAATAATGAACTGATTATAGCAAATTAATGAAATTTTCTTTTAAGTTTTTGTATGTAAATGAGAATTTTAAACTTTACAATACTAATATAACAACAATAATAAATACTGTAAAAAGTAAATAAATATCACAACTAAAACTTATTATTCTTCATGGGGAACCTGAATATACATTACATATGTCAACATAAAAATGTACAATTGTTTGTCAAAATATATGGAATTTAAAACAATATTTACATAACCATAATATTTACATCACATAAATAAATATAAGTCCCAAAGCAGTCTTCCCCATAACTAAATATTGAAGACCAATCTTATTCATCACCAACATCCTAACTCTCTATCTTAGCTAAGTCTTCCGAATCTAGATCCTCGTCTGATCCCAAGTAGCAATTGTCTGAATCAGCTCTGACTTCTATACCAGTGACACGCTCAAAGGTCCATCTGAACGGTCTTCTAAGATGGTTGTGATCATGATAAGTGAATAGATAGGTGAAGGCTGCTGGAGTCCCAACAATACCTCTATATGTATAAGGTCTGATGTATTTTACTCCAAGGAAAACCAAAAAGAATACTATAAAAGAAATTTATCTCTACCATAACAAAATTCCTCAGCTCACTCTCCACAAGGACAACAAATTTAAAATAATACAGTCTTTGATATTCATTAAATACATAACTGAGCTTATTATATATTGATCTATCTATTAATCTAATTCTTCCCTTAGACTTCGTCATCCTAGTTTCCTAAAAATTTAGTAAGGATGAGTGTCTATTCTATCATTTACAAAACATTTATCATAGAATCATAATTTATAATGTACACAATACATTCAATTTCACAAATTCATATTACAAACATATTCACATTACACACCATTCAATAATTTATTATCCATTGTTCGTTCTCTTATTTCAATATGCATTCCCAGTGCACTGTGATCACAAATATCGATGCCTTCATCATTTCTTGAGGTCTTACTCAACTAGGTAAATAATCACCGGTTAGCCCATGCACACGGATATAACATGTACAATAATCAAGCCCCTTAGCAAAGGCATAGTTAGGAGTATAGTCAGGAAACGAGTGTGAGGCCATGTGACGCATTCGCTCTTAGAAAGAGTGTGCACACATACGCAAATGTCGCTCACCACCCTACATTTCTCCCAGAATTTCATCGTCTCCGAACTCTATACCCTGTGTATCTCTGTAACTATTCACACTAGATCCAATCTATATCCGACTCTTAGATCATTCTCCAAGTTATTCTTTTTCTCATTCATAAGATCGTTCTTAGTAAAGCACTTCTAGACTAAGTCTATTACTCAACAAGTTTCATAATATTTCACATTAAGTACTCATATATAATGCATATAAGCATATACTAGCCATTTGCCCCAAACAATAAATCAGTCCAAACAATCAAACATCTTTTTCCTTCATTATTCAAACAATAGTTATCTCAATCACATATTCTCATAAAATATTCATATAACAATGCTCTAAGATCACAAAAATAAATACTGTAATATAACGATAAAATAGAGCCCTCCTTACCTCCAAGATGCTTTCACAAGAGATAATGAAGAGGATCAACGATCAACTATGAAAGTTCTCCTGAATATCAAGAGATATCCAAAAGAAACAAAAATAAGAAAAACGATCAGAGAAAATCAAGTTTAATAGAATCTTACTTAGAGTCGCTTAGCTTCAACATTGACATTGAAGAGAAATCACAGTTTCTGAGGCTTTTATCTAGGTAAAAGGAAGAGATAGTTAAGAGAAAACTTAAGAGAGGGATGTGAGTTTAGAATGAAATGAGAATTTCCATGCTGGAAATCTCTTAAATACTCCTCAGCCTCGCGCATTCTCGCTTAAGTGAGGAACATCTCGCTTGAGCAATGGATCTTTCACCTGAGCGAGATATGCAGACAGTGGTCTCGCCAACTATTTTCTGATATACTAGCTTGAGCGAGCTCTATCTTGCCTAAGAGGCGAGATGGCATCCAGAGAGCACGATCTTTCTCCTGTGAGTCCTTGCCTGAGCGACCTATCTCGCCTGGGTGAGGTGACAGATGGGCTACATTTATCTTATCTCGCTTGAGCAAGAAGCATCTCGCTTGAGTGAAATAGCCCTACAACTATGTATTTCTGCACGCTCAATCTCGCCTGAGCGAGATTTGCCTCGCCTGAGCAAGATCTCTTGCACCAGAATTCTTCCAAAAATCCTCTATACTTTCTTTTAAATGCACTCTAATACTACTTAATATTAAATAAAACATAAATTATCAAAAAGTGAAAAGAGGATGTTACAAATAGCGCAAAAACTTGTTTGTAAGTAAGTGTACCTATCAAAAAGTAATAAAGGATTTTCGAATTAAGAGTTTCCAAGTTATCATTCCACTGAGATTATTTTTAAGTACCAAGAATAACTCAATTTGATTGTTTAAACGTAACGGGATTATAATGGATCAAAAACAGAGCTTAATGTTAACAATAAATTAAAAGAACAATAATATAATGTATAAGAGAGATTGGATGAGATGAGCCTAGGACTTATGAGTTCACTTACTACACTTCTTTATATTCTAATTAATTTAATCTCGATATTGGTATCCAAATATTTGTCAACCACTCATAATTAGTTCTATCAACACCTAATGATTATGCAATGTCAATATTCTTTTCCTTGAGCAAACACCCCCAATGATCATGCAAGGTAATTGGTCGAAAAAGCATGAAGATCTTATGAGTTTATTAATTTAATAACAGTTGAAAGAAGGAAATTAAGTGTGATTAACTTAACCCTTTATCTCATTTTATTTTATAGTTCCACTAATTACACGTGGTACAATCGCCTACAATGCAACTAACTATAGGATGCTAAGGGTGATCAAGTCTTAAAATATACAATATAATCCAATAAAAATAAACCAAACATTAAAGGAAAACCAATACCAACATTAAAGTAAAAATCACACAAAGTTTGTAGTAGGATCCACCATAGCCCTAGCTATGGGTTTAGTTACTCATAACAAAATAAACTAAGAACGTGATAAATAAACTCATTACCACAACGAAAAACTCAAACAAAAGAAACCCAGAAAGGTAAAAGACGAAGAAAGTTCTCATTCTCCGAAGGGCGCTCAATTTGGACTCCAGGAACAAGCTCATTGTCCTTGCCAATGGTCTTCAATGACTCTCAAAGATGAGTTTAATTAGAACTAAGAAGGAGAAGAAGGTGTGTAGAGAAGTGAAAGTGTCAAGTGTGGAGCATAAGGCCTCTTTATATAAGCTATATCCTGAGTTTCCAGTCGATTGAACTCTATCTTTTTAAATTTATTTTATCCATAATCAGAATCGCTCCAAATCTTCATATCTCAATTTTTAAATAAGTTTAAATTTTAAAATAAAAATTCAAACTCTGATTCATATCTCAATCTTCATATAAGTTTAAATATCTCCATAATGAACTAATAATAACTTTCAGTTAAATTATAACAATTAATAACATAATTAGTGTAAATATATATAAAATAGGGTTTAAATGTATAAATATAAGTCATATAATATATTAAAATATGAACTTATCACTGCGTTATCAATAAATAATAAAAAGTATTTTAAAAATTTATAAAGATTAAAGCCGGTTTAATTTTTTCAATTAGAAATAAATTTAATTGAATAATTTTCTTTTGTAAAATTTCACACTCCAAAGTTTTTCATTGATTTTCATTAATATGTACAATTTATTTCGATAAAACAAGTCGCCGATTAATTAAGCCGATCAGTTTGCCACCACTTAATGGTAATGGTTTTGTTATTAAATTATTTAATTTAAGATTTATTTTATATACTAAGAATATTTTCCAACCACAGTTAATTATTAATCCCTTTGAAGAGTAGAGATTACCTAATTAGAGTAAAAATTATGTATATAATTTTTCAACCAAGAATAAAAAGTATATACATAATCATGAATTAAAAATCCTATATATCAACATGTTTATAAGTATATAAAGTAGAGTTTACGTGTGGTGTTGTTCAACACAATCAATTTCATATAAAAAACTGTAAGTCGCTGCCTTCACATGATACAAGCTCAGGAGGCTCTATTGCCTTGTGTATGATCGTTGACTACCGATAAGGAAACATATATGCAAATTTTCAAAATGAAAAGGAAGTAAGAAAAGGTTTCGATTGTTGCTGCCTCAGAATATTTTAAAATGGAATTCAATTGCGTTGACATTTTTTTTATTTGTGCATACTCACTATTTTAGAAATGGAAGCTCCATTTTAAATAATAAAATATAAATCAAACTATTCCATAATAATTGATAATAAAAATAATAAATATTATTTTTATTATTTATTTATTTTAAATTTAGTAGAGGACGCGAGACATAGCCTAACAACAAACAGAACACTAAAATATAATGCAACCTCAAAATTTTAAAGGCAGTGGGTGTATGGATCCAATTTTTTATAAATATGTAATTTGCTCATATCCATTGAATTAGCTAGATTAATTCACACTTGAATCTAACAATTTTCATAATTATCAATGCCATTGAAATTATTATAAGTGTCATTAATATTACCTCTGCAACAATCCAATAAGTTTATTGTTATTATTTAAATTTAAATTTCAGAATTTAATATCTTTCTGCATTTTGGTCGAAATTACTGGTGCGAGTGTAAGTAGGGTGTACACGTTTGCTAGCAAATATGAACGCTAAGGTCTAAGTTTACCCTCTAAATAATAGCATATTATGCATCAAATATCCTGTTCTAAGTTCGTAGTTTCACACTTTCATGAAATAACGTGGAACGTGGAAAATATTAATAAAAGTTAACTATATTCTGTACTTTGCGTAATCGCTGACCTTAATTAATTTAAACTCTGAATGAATGGAATCATATTCTGGTATATTCTCAAGATGCCATATTAGACTATAATCCATGACTCGGACGATGGTAGGAGGAAACTCCATTGCAGTTCATATATGTCCCATCTTATTAATTTTTTATTTAAATTATTAAAAATCAATACAATATATGATACATGGTATATTTATATCTATTTTTTATTCAATTCTTTTATTTTTATATATACACTTAAAAATACATATCCGTACTATAAAAAATACTTAAAAATGTCTATTAAATTTCCTTCTCCAACTTCTCAATATCTGAAAATGGTTAGCCCCTCTTTTACTGATCATTCTAGCACACAGACACACAGAGCTGTTATTCTACTAGAAAATAGTAAAAGTGCTATCCTCTCTCACACATACGAGGGATTAACATCAGCATGGCGAACTTGGATTAAGCTGAGGCAGATAATATTGACCATTACAATGCATACGTAGCTTCGTTTTCAAGGTTACAATCATTCAATTTCTGGATCACCTGAATTAAGGGATTGTTTAAAAACTTGCTTTGAAAATTCAGCATATATTCGCATATTCAATTGGAATAATTAAGCACACAATAAAGTCTATGCAGTGTAGCATGAGCAACTCAATAATTATAGAAAGGACAACCACAGACACGTTGCCTGAAAAAAAAGCCGTTTCATTATATATTTTTATAAGGGTTGCGTTTAACAACTTGAAACTCCAATTTTTATTATAAACATTGTGTTTTAATTACGATGTAATAGAATTATATCTTTCTTAGAGTAAAATATACAATCTGATCATTGAAGTGATCGAAATCATTTACTTTTAGTCCTTGAAAGTTACACTTTGTACATACTACAAAAAATAAAGCTAAATTTTTTGACATCAAAAGTATGCAAAGTATAATTACTTTCTTGAATCAAAATAAATATATATATTGTCATTTATATGCGCGTATATATATATATCCTTGGAAAAGGAAAGAAACTCTTAAAAAAATTATAAACCAGTATTCTAACGCAAGTGAGTGAGTAATAATAAAAAACAGATCATGACGAAAGAAAACTAGCAGTGGGCGCAAACATGAGAACTGAAAAAGTGTATATATAAACACATGTAAGTGGTGTTTGATCTGCAAGAACTGATTCTTGAATCATTGAAACGCCAGCAAAAGGAGCGGTTCAGCTCAGCTTCTGAAGCTATTCAAAGCATGGCTCGTGATCAACTGGGCGTTCTAAGCGCCCTAGACGCAGCGAAGACTCAATGGTACCATTTCACAGCGATCATAATCGCGGGAATGGGGTTCTTCACAGACGCGTACGATCTTTTCAGCATCCCAAACGTCACAAAATTGCTCGGACGCATATACTACACCGAAGAAGGGGCAGCGAAACCGGGTACTCTACCTCCGAACGTCTCAGCCGCAGTAAACGGCGTCGCATTGTGCGGGACCCTTGCCGGCCAACTCTTCTTCGGTTGGCTCGGAGACAAACTGGGAAGAAAAAAAGTGTACGGCATAACCCTTGCTCTCATGGTTTTCTCCTCCCTCGCCTCTGGCCTCTCCTTCGGCTCCACCCCTAAGGGCGTCATCTCCACCCTCTGCTTCTTCCGCTTCTGGCTCGGCTTCGGCATCGGCGGCGACTACCCTCTCTCCGCCACCATCATGTCCGAATACGCCAACAAGAAAACTCGCGGCGCGTTTATAGCTTCTGTTTTCGCTATGCAAGGCTTCGGAATCCTTGCTGGCGCCGTTGTTTCTATCGTAGTCTCCACGGCTTTCGACCACGCTTATAAAGCTCCTCCCTACAATGTAAACCCCAAAGCCTCGCTTGTCCCTCAAGCCGACTACGTTTGGCGCATTATTTTAATGTTCGGCGCCTTGCCGGCTGCTCTCACTTATTACTGGCGCATGAAGATGCCTGAAACGGCGCGTTACACGGCTTTGGTAGCCAAGAATGCAAAGCAAGCCGCGCAAGACATGTCGACGGTGTTGCAGGTTGAGATCGAAGCAGAGCAAGAAAAAGTGGACAAAATAGCTGACAGAGATGCAAATAGCTTTGGGTTGTTTTCTAGGGAGTTTGTGCGGAGGCATGGACTTCACTTACTTGGGACTACCACCACTTGGTTTTTGCTGGACATTGCCTATTACAGTTCTAACCTTTTTCAGAAGGATATATACAGCAAAATTGGGTGGATTCCTTCTGCAGGGGAAATGAACGCCATTCATGAGGTTTTCAGGGTTGCTAGAGCCACCGCTCTCATAGCTCTCTGTGGAACTGTCCCAGGCTATTGGTTCACTGTGGCTTTCATAGACTATCTTGGCCGTTTCTTCATTCAACTCATGGGCTTCTTCTTCATGACTGTTTTTATGTTTGCTCTTGCCATTCCTTACAACCACTGGACCAAAAAGGACCACAGAATTGGGTTTCTTGTTATGTATGGTTTAACTTTCTTTTTCGCCAATTTTGGCCCCAACGCCACCACCTTTGTGGTGCCGGCCGAGATCTTCCCCGCCAGGTTGAGGTCCACCTGTCATGGAATATCCTCCGCGGCGGGCAAGGCCGGGGCCATAGTGGGGGCATTTGGATTTCTATACGCTTCGCAGGACAAGAATCCTGCAAAGCGCGACGCAGGGTACCCTGCTGGGATCGGCATGAAGAACACACTGATCGTACTTGCTTGTGTGAACTGTCTCGGCATTTTTTGCACGCTGCTGGTGCCCGAGTCCAAAGGGAAATCCTTGGAGGAGTTGAGCGGAGAGAATGAAGATGAAGGTGAACTTGAGAGTGCTGAGCCCCCACATGGGGCTTCTTCTTCTATTAGGACCGTTCCCGTTTGATGTATGGTAATGGTTACTGCAAGAATCTGAATCTATATATTTTCGATAGAATTGTTCAAGGAAAACTATTGTCAAGATTGCAACTTCCACAGTGTCAGTATATAATTATATGTACTTAGTAGAAGATGTGTGGTTTATACAATGATGTCAAATTTCTTGTTTTCTTCCGTTGAGAGAAGTGTTCAAGCTCGTTATTCAACAATTGCCTCTTACTGCTGCTAAATCTCAAAACTATTCACCCTCTGTCACATCATGTTCGTGTTCACGTTACTTTACTTTTTATTCTTTTCAGGGAAAATGTGTACCGGTACATTTTATTTTACCTAAATTGCTGTTATATATCTAATCATGTAGGCTAAAAAAGAAAAGTGAATATATAATATGAGATTTAAAATAATTGGAGAACGAGTAGGGCTCAGGGATGCATTGAACACACGTCACAGTTTTCTTAGTTCACACTAGAACCTGGGTAAAAAAGTTCGGGACTCTCCGTAAGTTTAATGTTCACCATTTGAACAAGAAGAAAGTAAACAGACGAAAAAGGAATTGAAAATTATGTTTTTTTTTCTTTTGTTGAAGATAAAATAAAGAAAGAGAAAAAATAACTTTTAAAAACAAAAATTTAAATGTTTATTTAGTTTAAAATTTAATTTTTTCTCTAATTATATTAATTTTATTTTTAATTTTTTAACTTGCATATAAACCCTGAAAATTACATAAGATTATTATATGGGATAAAATACTACTCATTCATTATGACAGAAAGAGAAATTATAGAAGATTATTGTAAATCAATTATTCATAATTGATCAATAAAATACTCATGTTCATTAATAATATAAATCTAGAAAATGTAATTGTTGATCAATAATAAACAATATTTCAAGTGTTTGTGGTTAATTTTTATTGAGTTTGTAAATAAAAAATATGTAACATGTTTGTCAATGTTATGTATTAATGTGTTATTGAAGAAGAAAAATCAGAATGAAGAAAGTTAAGAATTTATATTTGTTAATGACACATCTAAAATCTTAACTCAAATTTGAGAATATAATTAAAAGTTTGTGTTCGTTATCTCTAATTTATGCTATTATTTTACTTGTGCATGCATTTGAATGTATCATTTTGAATTGATTCTACACTAGTTTTAAAAATAAGTATTGTAAAATATACTTTCTATATTGGTAGATTTTGACACTGATATAAAAAGTATGTTTTTAATCAGTTTAAAAAGCAATCAATTTAAAAAGTATTTTTTACATTAATTTTTAAAATAAATGATTTAAAAATATTTTTTACATTAATTGCTAAACAATTTATGCAAAAAAAATTATGTAATTTTTTGCTTTCACAGTCATAAACATTGAAGAAACATAACTTTTAATAAATAATTTTGATTAATATAAATTATATATTTATTTCATATAACATATTTAGATTAATTCAATCTAAATAGCCATAATTGATTTGGATAACTTTTTTTCAAAATTCTAAAATTTTTTCTATTTATTTACATAGAAAAATAATCAATTTAAAAAATATTTTTTACATTAATTATTTTTACAATTGATGTTAAAAAATTTTGTTATTTTAAAAAATGTCACGTTAGTTTTTATTAAATCGATTAGTTTTTAATGGATATATTAACTGATATAAAAATCTATTATAAAAAAAAATCTTACTAAAAAAGGGGTTAATAAAATCCTTTTATAGAAACAATAAGAGATTAAATTTGAGTTAAATTTATGCTTAAATTATAGTTGATGGCCAAAGTTACTTTTTGAAAGTAATAACATTTCACTTTATTTTAAAATCTGTCATCCGAGCAAGTTGTGTAGAAAAATAAATAAATAAAGTTGTACAATTGATTTTCTCACTAAAAGTCGTTACATTTCAAAAAGTCAAATGTAGCATAAGTCGAATATAAACACGTTGACCTGCAAACTCGATAGAGAATGCAATATATAATAGCGATACTTTATTCTTTTTCTTGTAGAGAAATCATATTGTTACATAAAAATTATATAACATGTTATTATATATAGACAGAGAAATAAAAATAGAATATGTAGTGTGTGAGATAAGATATAACTAGTTATAAATAAAGAGAAAGGGAGGAAAATAATACTATCAAAGTGATTCATAATTATTTTTTTTATTCATGTTTCTTCTGGTGAATAACAACTAAAAAGTCAACATCAGAGAATCAGACGTGTGGAATAATCCTCCATTACAACTGGTAAGCGATTTTTATTTTTTTAATACATGATAGGGAAATATAATATATATATATATATATATATATATATATAATATTTTTTTAATTATTCTCTTGATTGATGTATGATGAGTAAGTATTTATTTGTCTTATGAGTTAAATTCCAACGAGTAATGTACGGGTTTATTTAAGCAATTGAGATAATTTATTTTATTAACAATAATAATAATAATAATAATAATTATTATTATTATTATTATTATTACTCGTTTAGTAACACATGTATTTTAGGTTAGAATAAATCTATATAATTTAATAATTAAAGAATAAAATTATATAATCTTATAAATAATTATATATATAATAAAATTATTTTAAACAGTAAATTTCTTTAAAAACATTTTAAATTAACTATATAATATATAAAATGATAATAAAATTTATAAAATAAATAATTTTAAAATAATAATTTTATCGTAGTGTAAAAAATATTTTAATTAAATATCAATAATTAATATATATATTAATCATTATAAATAAAAGAAATAAGACTATTAAAAATAAATTCTAAAATAAAATAATAGAAAAAATTATGATAATTTTTATAAATATAAAAATGGGTATTTATAAAAAATTTATAAATTTATGAAAGGCAATAAGAGAAAGTTAAGTAACAATTTTAATTTTTAAAATTTAGAAAGAAATTAATAAATATTTAAATAAAAATAAAAATAAAAATTATTAAAAAATAATAATTTACACAATATTCTCAATTAATTTTAATATTTAAGAGTATATTATCATTTATAATATAAAAATTGATCATTATTAATTATTGCAATAAATACATGATAAAATAATAAAAAAATATACAACGTTTTGAGGAAAATAAATAATGTAATAACGTTACTTAAAAGTTAAAATAAGGAAATATATTGTTTATTTGGAAGGAAGAAAGAGTTGTACAAGTTAAAAGTTAGTAGAAATAGACAATTGCTTAAACAAGGAAATTAAAATATAAAGAACGTCTATGTGATTGCGATAAATTGCTTGCTTGTGTCAACTGTCTTGGCATGTTCTGTAGAGAGTTAAAGAAAATCTTTGTAGGAATTGCTTATGAGAGAGTGTTGAGCAGCAAGGCACTTCCTCTTTTGTAGAAAATCTTTTATTGAAATTGAAACATCCATAGTGTGAAATAAAAAATTATATCTTTCAAAAATTTCTGGGAACAATTTATCTTTAAGTATAATTTTTTGAAGGACTAACGAAAAATGAAGTATTTAATTTATAATCTTGTTCCTTTACATAATTATTTTTTAATATTACATTGATCACTTAATATGTACAATACTTTATTAACAAAATAAATTATATTTACTTACCTTTGAAAAAACTGAGTCATAACATATATTCAAAGTGAATATTGTGTCCTGAAAAAGATATAAAATTTAATATTTTATTTTATAATTTCATTACCATATTAAAATATTGAAAAAGTTCAAAAGTAAATATTTTTATTACTATTCATAAGTTCTAGAATTTAATCAAATAAAATAATTACTTAAAATAATTCTAACACTTTCATGAATAAAATATTACTAAATAAATAATTTTTATGGTATTGAGCATTATAATAATGTATATTCTTTTCATTGTCTATTTATTAATAATAATAAATTATTTATTTAATGATTTCTTTATTTTCATTATTATTTTCTAAATTACTAAAATTGAATATAAAATTATAGAAAATAAATTGAAAAAGTTAGAATGCAAAAGATCAAATAACATATAAATAAAATAAAGATTTTAATATGTTTGGAGGACAAGTGTACCCATCGAGAAGTAATAAAGGGTTCTTATATTAAGTTCCCGAAATATCGTTCCACAAGAATTGTTTTCCAATTACTAAGAATTTCCTAATTCAATTGTTTAAGCTTCAAAGATATGAGATTAATTAAAACAATAATTTATAAAATTAATTATAAACTAAAAGCAAGGAATACAAAACACGTCTTGATTAAACTTATTGGAGAGGAACTTAGGGCATATGGGTTTTCTCATTCAATCCTTTATGTTATTTTTCTATTTAACTCTAAATCCAATTTTCTTGTGATTCCCAATCATTCATACGAATACTATTAATACTCAATGGTCATTAATTATTAATATTATTTTCTCTAAATTAATATCTCCAATGGTCATGCAAGACATCAATTTGAAAAAGCTTGAGGAACCTATGAACTTGTTATTTTAATAATTATTAGAAGAGAAAGATTAGTTTGGTCCACCTAATCCTTTGTCTCGTTTTACCCTATAGATATATTAATTAACCGAGGTATGGTCGCCTGACGATATAATTAATTAGGATTAAGAAAGAAGCGCAATAGGATAAAATCTAATCACAAAACGGAAATCAAATTTAAATTCAAATATTAAAATTCTATAAATTCATGAATAATAGTTCCCATAGCCTTAGCTATAGACTTAGTTACTCATGCTAATGAAAAGAACTAAAACAATCATAAACAAAGTCATAATCAAAAGAAATAGCTAACTAGAGTGTGAGATGTGTTCTTGGTCTTCAAGTACGATCGGTCGAAGCTCCAAGTGTCGCCAAGCATGTGCTAAGGATCTCGTGCAAGAGAGACGAGATCAGATGTATTCTAGAGCCAAAGCTAAGATGTAAAAATGGTATTCCCCAATGGTGCCTCAGGTCTTCTTTTAATAGGGTTTGAAAACCCTAAAAACTCTTTATAAATGGGCTTCCTACAGATGAGCACGGTCATGCAAGGCCTTAAGTACGACCATGCATGGGCTCAAAGCACCCCGTGCTTATTGAATGGGTCTGGGCGTGCTGACTCTTATGAAGCTCTAATCTTTTATCAATTTGGGCCCAGAATGCACCCAAAATCCACTTGCGGCCTCTTTATACCAAATTGCACAATTAATATATAAATTAGTGTAGAACCCAAATAAAATAAAGGTCAAATATGAATATATGACTGTAAAAGAGGGCCTAATTACAGACTTATCAACTCCCCCATACTTATCTGTTTGCTTGTCCTCAAGTAAAGTGCTGGTTAAGAGTAACATAATAACTTAAAACATAATACCACACAAGGAACCCGAGATGGGGAGATAAAGAGAGCAACAAGAGTAATATTACTGAGCATAAGCAATCAAAAGGATTCCCAATTAGAATCTTATATTTTCATACTTTTCACTCAAACATCAAACTGAGGTACTCTACTTTCCTTTCTCACTAAGGGACAAAATAAGATATCACTCAATTCTCCTAATGAATAGTGTACTACCATAGGCTTGACTATGAACCGACTCTCCACTAAATAAATTAAATGCAAGTAAAAATCATGAGGTCTTTTTCAGGTTATAATGTGGCCAAGGGGTTATAATAATTTGAGGTGAGATAAATGAAAGAAAGGGGATATACAAAGGAGTAATAAATTATAAAAATTATAAACATCCCCTAAATTTACAAATGAAGCTCTTGGAGTAATTTTTATATTTTTGTATATGAACAGTATCTTTACTCCTTTCTCCTTTCAATCATATATAACCCCTTTTTTTTTCATTTTCTTTTTCATACTTTCTTTCTTTCTTTTTGCACATGAGAGATATAGAGGAGAATTAATCAAACAATTCAACAACTCAATTGCTCCATTCATAAACTCAATGTCATCAAAATATTTTATAAATTTAATGCAAGGGACCAAGAAAATCAATAAAGCTCAAAGTGGACAACTAGTTGTATCTCAAACATGCTGAAGGCCAAGAATAAAAATCCTATTATGCCTCAATCATATTTAAAAAATGAAATTAAAAAGAAAAGTCTTAAGTCGGTTTCAAGTCAAGTTCTAGAGCACAAATCTTAAGGAGATAATCACACAAAACAATGATGAAAGGGGTACAATTAATTAAATTAAGATAAAAATCTCCTTTAAGGCTCAAAACTCACATCTGTGGGTTAAAATTTAATGTAGAGCATAAAAGTAAGGAACTTAGCTAATTATTAGTTTCCAAATGAAAGTATAATGTCAATAATAATCACTCAACATGCTCTTCTATCTGGAAAAATTAGGTTCCATGAGGGAAAAAGTTTTAAATTATCATAAAAAATAGCATAGGCACTTTACTCAATAACATGCAATAACAATCATATAATTAGAAACTACTCCCCCATACTTAAAGCAAAATATTGTCCTCAATGTTTGAAAGCAATTAACTTAAAAGCATGCAAAGAGGGCAATTGAATAAAAAGGAAAGAGGTTCCTTGATAATTCTTGGTGCGACGGCTTCGAGTGAGGGAGCACAGCCATGCTGAAATCTTGAGCACGCCCATGCTTATGATGTAAAGCTTTCTCTCATAACTGCGACTCAATGCACGACCGTGTCTGTGATGAGCACGGGCGTGCTTCCAAATCAGAGCACAAAAGTGTGTGTGGTAACTATCAATTTCATTCTTGCAATCTTTCAATATGCTTATTCTTTATTCTAAAAATAAAATAACAATAGCAAAATTAAAATAAACAAAAAGAAATAAAATTTAAATAAGATAAAAGACACATGTTGCCTCTTGGGAGCGCTTGTTTAACGTCACGAGCCTGACGTTCCTATTAAATCATGGTGGGAAGAAGGCACGAGTCTCAGAGGTGACTCCCTTGATATGTAATTGTCTTCCCAACAGCTTTGCCTCCCCAACACCTATTACATCAGAAAAATTATTCATAAGATGGGGATTAGAATAAAGAGAAGAAAATTTAAGCTCTAAATCAGGAGGCTTATTAATGAATGGTTTAAGCTTTTGTCTTTTCTTCTTCTTATATTGCTTCCTCCTTGGCATTCTTCTCGTAGTTCCATGCTTCACATAAATTGGAGGAGGAGAAGTAACATCCACAGTGCTCATAAAGTGACAAGACTCTTGGCTAGAAGGGTACTTGAAAGAATTGAAAACTTGAAATACAACTTCCTCATCATCTAGCCTCAGTGTGAGCTTCCCTTCTTGTACGTCTATGATGGCCCTAGCAGTGGCCAAGAACGGTCTCCCTAGTATGATAGGGACATCATCATCTTCCTCCATGTCAAGTACCACAAAATCAGCAGGAAATATAAACTCCCTAACTTTTACCAGTACGTTCTCTATTATGCCTTTGGGGTATGTGATCAACCTATCTGCTAGTTGAAGTGTCATGGAGCTCGGCATAGGTTTATGCATTCCAAGCTTCCTGAAAACAGAATAAGGCATAAGATTAATACTTGCTCCTAAATCACATAAAGCCTTATCAATATGAGTTTTTCCAATTGTGCAAGGAATAGTAAAACTCCCTGGGTCCTTAAACTTAGGTGGAAGCTTTTTAAGAACTATAGCTGAGCACTCCTGGGTGAGCTTCACAGTTTCATGTGCTTTTAGCTTTCTTTTATTGGTCAAAATCTCCTCTAAAAATTTAGCATATTTGGGCATTTTGGAGATAGCATCAATGAAAGGCATATTGATGTGCACTTTACCCAATAACTCTAAGAACTTATGGAACTCTTCATCATAAGAAGGGTGACCTTGCAGTCGTTGTGGGAAAGGTATCTTAGGCTCATAGGGCCTTGGTTGAACAAGAGACTCTTCCTTCTTTTCTTTTTCAGGCTCCTCACTTGAAGCATGGTCTTGCTCATAGTGATGCACGATCGTGCTTTGATTACTGTCATGGGCGTGCTTGTATAAGCACGGTCGTGCTTCAATTTCAGCATGGCCGTGCTCATCAGTGAGCACGGGCGTGCATATAGAATCAGCATTGGCGTGCTTCTCAACAAGCATGGGTGTGCATGTGCCTCTATTCTGCGATTCTTGTAGTTTCTTCTCACTTCTAAGGGTGAAGGCATTGCATTGCTCCCTTGGGTTAGGTTCAAGCTGAGATGGCAATGTTCCCATCACTCTTTGACTTAGAAAGTTCATAATTTGCTCCAATTGTGCACTTATCTTAAAAGAATTGACTTGTATTTCATATTTAACCTCTGCGAACTTCTTATCAGTTCTCTCAATATATTGGTCCAACTTAGATTCAAGCTTTGTCATCCTCTTATCAGAGTAATGCACATATGGCATCAACTGTTCTTGAAAGTTGGACTGAGATCTAGGAGTTTCTTTTCCTTCAGGTCTTGCTCCTTGACTTTGCATATGAGGAGGGCGATAAACACTTGAATTTTAACTTCCAAAGCCATTCCCCCAAGAGTTCGGAGGATTACTCCTCCACCCTAAACTGTGATTGCCCATGAAATCTGTCTCCTCTTGCTTAGATTCTGGGCATGCAGGAGCTCTTACAGGTTGGTCTTGAGCCTGCATTAAAGATTCTAGTTGCTTTGTAAGGGCTGTCTCTTTCCTCTTGATGTCATAAGAGTCAACAGTGTGCCACTCAAAGCTAGAAGATGCCATCTCATATATCAGCTTGTATGCATCATCTGGATCTTTTCTTATGAGGGACCCTCCTGCTGCGGCATCAATTGTAGCTCTAGTAGTGATTGATAGGCCATTGTAAAAAATTTGTACCTATCTCCACGTCAGAAAATCATGATGAGGACATCTCCTCAAAAACTCTCCAAATCGCTCCCATGCTTCGAATAAGGATTTTGCTTCATATTGTTGGAAGCAACATATGTCCGTCTTAAGCTTAGAGGACCTTGATGGGAGAAAATATTTTCCCAAGAATTGTTGAGTGAGATCCTCCCAAGTTCTGATGGAGTTGGCTGGGAGTGAGGAAAACCATGCATTCACCTTTTCAGATATCGAGAATGGGAAAAGACGGAGTCGAATAGCATCGTTGGAGACTCCATTGTATTTTATGGTATCTGTCAATCGGAGGAACATTGTCAGATGTAAATTGGGGTCTTCATTAGGCATGCCTCCAAACTATTTGGAGTTCTGAACCATGGTTATGAGTACTCATTTCAATTCAAAATTGTTTGCCTCCACATTAGGGGCTGCGATGCTTCTAGGGGTGCCTCTAGCAGTAGGTGTTATGTAATCTTGAATTGATCTCCTTTCCTCTGTCATTCTTTACTCTCTCACTTTTTTTCTTTGTCTACGTGTTGTTCTCTCAATCTCCGAATCAAATAAACAAGCTGTAGAGTACTTAGAACGAGTGAGCATACATTAAAAGAAATTGTGAAATAAAATAAAATAAAATAAATACGAAAATTATAAAAAAAATTTTAACAATAAACAAAAACAAAATACAAATTGCTTAAGTCAATTAAATTTCAAATTTTCTTAATACTGAAAAAGTAATCCCCGACAACGGCGCCAAAAACTTGTTCGGAGGGCAAGTATACCCATCGAGAAGTAATAAAAAGTTTTTATATTAAGTTCCCGAAATATCGTCCCACAAGGATTGTTTTCCAATTACTAAGAATTTTCTAATTCAATTGTTTAAGCTTCAAAGATATGAGATTAATTAAAACAATAATTTATAAAATTAATTATAAACTAAGAGTAAGGAATACAAAGCACGTCTTGGTTAAACTTATCGGAGAGGAACCTAAGGCATATGAGTTTTCTCATTCAATCCTTTATGTTATTTTTCTATTTAACTCTAAATCAGATTTCCTTATGATTCCCAATCATTCATACGAATACTATTAATACCCAATGGTCATGCAATATTAATATTCTCTTCTCTAAATTAATATCCCCAATGGTCATGCAAGACATCAATTTGAGAAAGCTTGAGGAACCTATGAACTTGTTAATTTAATAACGATTAGAAGAGAAAGATTGGTTTGGTCTACCTAATCCTTTGTCTCGTTTTACCCTATAGATATATTAATTAACCGAGGTACGGTCGCCTGACGATATAATTAATTAGGATTAAGAAAGAAGCGCAATAGGATAAAATCTAATCACAAAATGGAAATCAAATTTAAATTCAAATATAAAAATTCCATAAATTCATGAATAATAGTTCCCATAGCCCTAATCTTTCATCAATTTGGGCCAGAATGCACCGAAAATTCACTTTTTGCGGCCTCTTTATATCAAATTGCATAATTAATATATAAATTAGTGTAAAACCCAAATAAAATAAAGGTCAAATATGAATATATGGGCTATAAAAGAGGGTCTAATTACAGACTTATCATAATACAACATAAAATAAAATAAAAATTTTAAAATTAAAAATTGACAATGAATGTGAAAAAAAAAACCACACAAGACGATGCAAAATTAATTGTTAATATTCAAAAAAGTACTTTATGATGAAGTTTATTTTATGCAGAATAAATACTCTTAGATGATCACTAATCCTCTTGAATTGCCAAATTAGGGGTGAATAAGTGCTTATTCCTCTTCTTGCTCCTATGTCATTTAGGAATAAGCTCATGAGAATTGAAGCTCAACCATTTCATATCCACGAGAAGATCTCTTTGTGAAAGGGTGATGAAAGACTATCGCTGTTTTTGTAACATTCTCAATTTTATGACCTTTGTATGAAAAAAATAGAAATTTTGGTGTAGGTTATCTCGTTGTAGCGAGATATCTTTTGCTGTAACGAGAAAGAGCGTCCACAATCAGATATTCTGATGTTATCTCGCTGTAACCAGAATCTCTTGTTGTAGCGAGGATGCTCTCGTTGTTGTGAGGATGCTCTCGCTGTAGCTAGAATGACAGGCAGCAAAGAAAAATTTTATTTGATTTTTGCGCTGCAACGAGAGTTGGGCTCGTTGACGAGAGTTAGCTCGCTGTAGCGAGAATATCGCAAGTTAAGGGGTATTTAAGGTCCTTCAACCTAGAAAACTTATATTACAATCCAAAATCTTGACCTTCCCTTTGTTCTCTCTAATCTCTCACCCTCTCTTCTCAAAAATCCTCCTCTAAACTTCAATCTTCCTTCGAATTTGGACTTGGAAGCTCAACCATTCAGATCCAAGTAAGTTTCTTGAAGCTTGATTGTTCAGAGGGCAAGTGTACCCATCGAGAAGTAATAAAGGATTCTTAAATTAAGTTCTTGAAATATCGTCCCACAAGAATTGTTTTCCAATTACTAAGAATTTCCTAATTCAATTATTTAAGCTTCAAAGATACAAGATTAATTAAAAACAAAAATTTATAAAATCAATTATAAAACTACGGTAAAGAATACAATGCACGTCTTGGTTAAACTTATCAGAGAGGAACCTAGGGCATATGGATTTTCTCATTCAATCATTTATGTTATTTTTCTGTTTAACTCTAAATCCGATTTCCTTGTGATTACCAATCATTCATACGAATATTATTAATACCCAATGGTCATGCAATATTAATATTTTTTTCTCTAAATTAACATCCCTAATGGTCATGCAAGATATCAATTTGAGAAAGCTTAAGGAACCTATGAACTTGTTAATTTAATAACGATTAGAAGAGAAATATTGGTTTGGTCCACCTAATCCTTTGTCTCGTTTTACGCTATAGATATATTAATTAACCGACGTACGGTCGTCTGATGATATAATTAATTAGGATTAAGAGAGAAACACAATAGGATAAAATCTAATCACGAAACAGAAATCAAATTTAAATTCAAATATCAAAATTCTATAAATTCATGAATAATAGTTCTCATAGCCCTAGCTATAGACTTAGTTACTCATGCTAATGAAAAGAACTAAAATAATCATAAACAAAGCCATAATCAAAAGAAATAGCAAACTAGAGTGTGAGATGTGTTCCCGGTCTTCAAGTACGATCGGTCGAAGCTCTAAGTGTCACCAAGCATGTACCAAGGATCCCGTGTAAGAGAGACGAGATCAGATGTATTCTAGAGCCAAAGCTAAGATGTAAAAATGGTATTCCCCAATGGTGCCTCAGGTCTTGTTTTTAATAGGGTTTGAAAACCCTAAAAACTCTTTATAAATGGACTTCCTGCAAATGAGCACAACCGTGCAAGGCCTTAAGCACGACTGTGCATGGGCTCAAAGCACCTCGTGCTTATTGAATGAGTCTAAGCGTGCTGACTGCTGCGAAATTCTAATCTTCCATCAATTTGGGCCCAGAATGTAGGGATGGAAACAGGTCAGGCTAGACTTTACTCTAAACAGGCCTGGCCTGTAACATAATTATTAAGCCTGAGCCTGGCTTGTTACCTGTTAAAGGCTTTATTTTAGGTCTGGCCTGGCCTGTTTAAGTGGCCTGACCTAGCCTGAAGCCTGTTAACAAAGCCTGTTACAAAAAAAAAAATTAATATTAATAAAAATATAAATATTTTATTATCAAATTAGTTTATATATATTTTTAATTTCTATCTATGTTATTAATAATTATTAAATAATTTTTAAAATATTATTTAAGTATTAATTATAAATATTTTATATTAATAAAATTTATATTTATATTTTTCTTGATTTATTTTTAAAATTATATAAATATTAAATATTTTAGTTTTATTTTAGAAACATATTTTGTTTGTTTAAAGATATCTTATATTCAACAAATAAAGTCATAGTAAACACATAAAATTGATAAAGCCTTAAAAAAAGTCTAAGCTTGGTTTGTTTATTAAAAAAGTTAGGTCAGGCCTAAACCAGGCCAGGCCACAGCTCCTGTCAGGCGGCCTGGCCTGTTTCCATCCCTACCAGAATGCACCCAAAATTCACTTGCGGCTTCTTTATATCAAACTGCATAATTAATATATAAATTAGTGTAAAACTCAAATAAAATAAAGGTCAAATATGAATATATGGGCTGTAAAAGAGGGTCTAATTACAGACTTATCATTGGTCCTCCAAGTTCATTCTTATTTCTCCGTTTTATCTGATATAATATTTTGTACTTTGTGATACTCAAGGAAACTTTAACCTTTGAACCGATATCCTCGCCTAAAACGTTGTGTCTCTCCCTTAAATTTTTATTGATCATATTAATAATTTTTATTGATAATATAAATATATTTTTATTTAATCTCCATGTTTTAAGAGAATGTTTGATGAATAATCATTTTAAAATAGTTTAGGTTGTGCGAGTGACCTGAAATGAGAAAATGTATTTTTTTTTTAAAAAATTAGTATTCAGCACTTCACGACAACTTTAAAAAATTACTTAGACTTATGTTATTCATTTAAATAATTTATCTTTAAGTGTATTTTTAATTCCTATATTTTTATGAGCTTTTTTTATTTTAATCCTTCCAATTCTGTTTTATGATTTTGGTCTTTATATTTATACGACTTTGGTGTCTTAGTTCCTCTCATTAACATAACCTCACATATAATTGACACGAGGTAAAATAAAAAATATAAAAATATATTTAAGCTATTAATTTATTATATGTACAAAAATGAAGGGTAGGGGGAATTCATCTCTTACCCTCATCAAACTTGTTCAGATTGTTACTAACTTTCTTATGTGACGAGACATTTTGTCAACATACACATGATTAAATATTATAATGTTAAATGTGATAATTTGTTTTTAAATTTTGCATATATAAAATATCGACAATACATATTAATAATGAAAAGTATCAAACTTTTTAAGCTAGTTACCTGACAATAATTAAAAAATTGAGAGGTTTGTCGGCTATAAGAAGAAAAAAATATGTTTGTTTGGGTTTTAGAAAATAATTTTTCAAAAAATAAAATAAAATTCAGCTCAAATTTTAAAATAAAAAAATATTTTCAATCTTTTATTTAAAAATAAAAACGCTTAAAAATAAGAAAAATAAAAATATAGTAGCATCATTGTAAATATCATTTAATTTTAATTAAATTATATTATATTTAAAAATTTATGTTTTGATTCGCGTTTTATTCAATTTGTTATTTTTGCTTAAGTGCTTCTTGTTAAAGATAATTATACTTTTTTTTCTTTCTCCTATTCTTCTTTATATTTAGTTGTCCTCCTTCTCTTCCTTCTTCCTTTTCTTCCTCATTTTTTTTTTATTTTTAGCGACAAATTTTTTTTTCTATTCTTTATTTCTTTTTTCAATTTTTGTATAGTTTCTATAATTGAAATTCTGATGGGCATTATTATTTTTGATATCTTTGCATATAATTTTTTCAATTTTCATATGATATAGATATCATATTTTAGACATGAGTTTTGTAGAAATAGTAATTATACTAATTGGTCTTTATATAAAATGCATTATTCAAAAGTGATGGAAAGAAATGAAAGAAATTACTTTCAATATTAGTAAAATTTTATTTGAAGAAAAACTGAAATATACTATCTTAATAATAAATGATCACTTTACTTATATGTTGTATTTTTATTTGGCATATTTATTTTCAAATTAATTAATGATAATTCTTATTTCTTTATGCTTGCTTGATATAAAGTTATTAATATAAAATAAAAAAAAGTGAAAAAAGAAAAAAGTCACCGAAGATCTTGATTCTTTTTTATGATTAATAGTTATATTTAAAAATTAATAATTCTAATTTATATTGTACATTACAACTGAAGTCTATAAATAATAATTTTTATTATTTTCTTAATCTTTCATTTTATTACATTGTAATGCTATCCTATTGCTAATTTTTTAATATTTTATTTTATTATATTATAGAATTTAAAATATTAAGTATTATAACATTCACTTACTTACTTCTGATATATTAACTACTTCTTATATTATATATGTTATTTTTTTTAAATATTAAAATAAATATTTCTATATATTATATAATTTTTATATATTTTATTTTATAAATTAATAAATAAATTTTGCAAAATATATATTTATATTTTTTATATTTTTATCATTATACTTTTAGTTTCTATTTAAAAAATATCATATATTTACATTTTAATAATATTTTTAAGAACGTAGAAATATACATCAGCATTATTAGAATACTCATAATTAAATAAGATAAAATAGAGAAAAATATACTTTTTAATTTTTTTAAAATTTATTTTTATTAAAATTAATGAATATATAAAATTAATAAATTTATATTAAAAAATCTGTGTATCACACAGGTCAAAATTATAGTTCTATTTTTATTATTTTTTGAATTTTAAGACGTAATAGTTTTAGTTTATTTTTCAATTACTCCCACCCGGACTAGTTATACCACTGGATAATCATTTAAACATACAAGTCTTCATGTGGTGTTTTTCATTTATTCATATTTGCTTTCAAGTCTTTTGCTTATTATTATCCATTCATAATTAGCAAGTGACCATTTTCTTTTTAATAGCGAAGTGGCCATTCTCTTTCTTTTAAAATTGCTTCTCTTGAAATACTCCAAAGTATTTACCTGGAAAATACTAATAAAATATTATTAGACAAAGCAGTGTCATATTTGGAGTATGACTTCAGACTTTGGAGTATGACTTTAGACTTTGTTTTAATTTTTCTTAGTTAAATTATTGTGTAGGTTATGAATTATTTGGAGATTGCAAAATAAGTTTTAATAGTTTATGTTTTCGTAATTAAAATGTCTAATTTTTAAAATTATTTTTAATTGGATATTTTTAGTAGGGTTCTATATAATATAAAAATTTTATTATAAATTTAAAAAATTCAGTGACTAAATCAATATTTTAATTGTATTTAGTAAATTTTTGAATTGTTTTAAAAAATTAATTAGGTCTATATATTTAATAAAATTTAAAAAATATGGTCAAATACCTAATAAAAAAATAATTTAAATATTTTAAAATTAATAATAATTGTTTAAAAAATAAATAGGAATATATTTTAAAAATTTAAATAATTCAAGAACCTATAAATTTTTTGAACTTTTTTGTTGTGTTTGGTTATATTAAGTAAAATTAAGTTTGCTCTTCTCATTTGAGCTTGCTTGTTCAAAGTTTTGAAAAAAGTAATGATTGACATGCAAAAAAGTGATTATAATTTTAGAGTTTGTTTTATTGAAAACATGATTTATTTTTTGCCTAGTTTAATTTTTATGTGTGTGTACTAATTTTCATATGTGTGCCCTTGCATAAATACTTTCTTTTTCTGTTTTATTTTTTTATACTGATTTCTGTTCATCCGTAGGTTTTAATATAAATTATTATTTTATTGTTTCTTACTAACTGAATATCTCTAAATACTAACACATTTAAGCAAGTCAAACTAATTTATCATGATATTTTATTATTTTAATCTCTATTTCAAAGTTTGTGTGTTTAATTTTACAATTTTTTATTTTCAAATTTTCTTAGTCAACCCATTAATCTACTGAGTCGATGGGCTGATTCGAATTAACAGAATCTTTCTAATATGTCATTTGCCTCTTCAAGCTTTATTAATCAATAATCATTGATGATTGAATTTACTGTTTATTTTAAATAGCGATAGTTAATTTAATAAATTATCAAACAATATTATAAAAGTGAAATTATCATGTAGCCTTCTTGATGATCTGTGATGAGAAATTATTTTTTATAATTAAATTTTCAGCAACATATATGAATTGCAATTTTCATCACTTCCCTTTTTATCTTTCGAATTCAACTACCATTTCCAAAGTAAAGTTTAGAAATGTGATGGTTTCACAATCTATTTTTATTCTATCAACTTCGCTTCGAAAGTTCCAACAAGCACCGCACCTTCCAATTACTTCATTTTTTGTGCCCATCAACTCAAATTGACAAGGACAAGTCTAGGAATATAATTATTTAGTAAACAATACACCTGTTAAATAAGACCTGATATTGAATGTTAGCAAACAGAACAACTTTCTTTCATCATCAGAGCCATGACCTTCTCAAAGTTTATTCTCAGAGTTGGAGCTTGAACAGTTCAAAATATCATCCTAAATTCTGTTGTACCAAAACTAAAATGTTACTTTTGTTCAATTATTTTATTTTTTTGTTAGCACTGAGGCTGAGAATCATTCTGCTATAAAAAATTATTAAACATTCAACTTTTTAAGCTAACTCTTCATGATCAAACTCATGATCTCTTTGATAGGCTCCCTTTTTGGTTCAACTACTTGAGTCCACACCTTTGACTACTTCATCATTTCTTGAAACAAGCAAATTTTGGCAGCTATTGACATAAAAGGATAGGGAAAGTTATATTCTGGATAGAATGTCATATACAGCTACAACAATGTTCTCATAACACTGCCAGACTTGTGGTCCATCTTTATCTCTTGCTGCATAATCTAGCTGCAATGTACATGAACAACTGTTAATGGATAACCATTTCATAACAACAATGACAATAATAAACTCTTAATTACAAAGGCTTTTTTTAGCAAAACTGATAGAAAGCTTATAGTACACTAAATAAAAGCATTTGCACTAGTTAAGTGGTGCAAAGGTCAAAAAGTACTGATAAAGGGATATTAGAAAGTTTATCAAGTAATTATAATAAAAAGTTAGATTCTTAGATTTGTGTAATTTCTACTCTCTGTGAACACATAAACAGGAATGAAGGTATTATAATTTAAGAAAAAAATAGAAACTGCAAAATGAATACATATGTGTGAGGCATTTATGACTGAGTTTGAATGTGGGCATGTTACAACACTTACTCTAGTTACATTGTTGAAGAGAGTAGAATAGAGCTTCCTTAGTGGGGGCCTCTCAATTCCAGGCTTGTTTTGGATTATTGTATATATATCCTTTTTCAAGAGTGCTGAGCTTTGTCTCAATGTCTTTTGAGCTGCTTTCCATGACTCAGACTCTAATAGTTCTCTAACTTGTAACAAATCTTGTGCATGATCCTTAACTCCACTCAATGCCTCTTCAATTGTTTGACCTGGGGCCACAAATCTAAAGTCAAATGCATTTGCACTTTGAGTCATAAAATTGCCTTCTCCACCCAAAATCAAGGAAGTTACAGCTGCCAAAGCCACCAACCTTCTACTGATTTTCAGTGAAAGTTCCTTTTGGTGTAAATGCTGGAAAGAAGGTTTGACACAACATGTGAGTGTTGGTAACAACTGTGTCAAGTTGGGTTGCAATGTCAATGATCTTAACTCCATCGTTCTAGGAACTATCCCCTGACCACATCAAATGCATTAATTACTCAACATGAATTGCTACTTCTAAATTTGAAAACAGAAAAACAGAGCTTTACATGTTTGATTGTGATGTTTTGTGATGAAAACAATGTAGTGAATCACAACAACACTCCATGAAGAAAAAGAAATTGAGTCAACCCATAATAAATTGAATGCAAAGTTCATTCCTTTTCTGAAAGAAAATTTGAAATCTATAACGTTAAATTAAAACAGCCGAAAAGAAAATGAAACAAAGCGATAGAATATAAAGTAGAGGCAAGTAAAAATCTTATCTTTATCATCAAAGGTGACACAAATTATATGGACACCCTACTTTTCTAGCCAATTCCGTGCTCACAATTATGTAGACTCAAATGCTTTTATATATATAGTTGATTTAAATTCTTTTTATAAAATTATTAAACATAGTTTGATTACAAAACGCTTTTTTTAATTATAACAATATTATCATATTTTCTTTCTTTTTCTAAAGTTGTGTAAGAAATATTATTATTATTTTTGACTATTTTCTATACAAATTTTTAAAAACAAAAAATATAATAAAGTAGGATGACATTATTAGAATTAAAAGAAAATTCTGAAATTGAACAGCCCTTTAGTTTTCAATCATGTAATAAATTTCGTTTAATCTATATCATAACACATTTGGGTTAACGAATTATAAACTGTGAGCTTACAGTGAGGTCCACACACCTTGCCTAAATGATTGAGACCACTGCATATATCCAATTGATTCCCTGCTATCTATATCTATTGCAAATTATCACAATCTTGCAAACTCGCCACCTTCTGGTACAGCAAATTTATGCACTGTCCTTCATTTCCAAGTGTTTAATTGCTTCTCTTCTGTGTGAAACAAATGCATCTTCTTTTCCTATGTATCTGTTGAATTGAGATTCTTATTGTCATAAAAAGTGAAAATCGTTCGAATTGTATCATTAAAATGAAATAGTATAAAGCAAATGTGGATATGCATCAATCTCAAACACTGTCTTAAGATCTTGTTTGAACGTAGAAGCTTCTGTCAGATGGTTTAATTAATATATACATGTTGCTATTGTTGCATATCCAATATCAATAATGTATATACTTGACTAACATTTTGGTGACTCCAATGAATAAAAATTTAACATCCTGTTTAATACGTTCTTATTTTATAAAAATTTTATAACATAAATTTGATCATAAAATTTATTGATATGTATTGAAAAAAGCTTATTGTAAAAAGTTATTAAAATAAATGAAAAAGAACTTTCGAGGGTCATAAATTATTTTTAGAAACTCTTCAAATGCACTCCTAAAATTTGAAAGGGAAAATAATGCCTTGATAGACAAATTGAAAGAGCAAATTAACAGAACAAAAGGAGACCATACGTTTTTTATAGACAAAAGAGAGGGAATATGAATAGAATTGAGATGAAAAATAATTCAAACATTTGTTAAAGAACACACATGAGAGGGTAAATACATACTTAACCAGGCGTGTGATGAGTTAGCCACTGATGCTAGCTGCTCGAGTGTGAATTCTCCGTTATTGATTCAGTGTGGTATTCCCTTTTCCATATATGCAAGTAGTGGCCTCACATTCAGATAATGCATTCATTTGCAAATATTGGCCACATATTCATTATCCATTTGTTTCCAAATATTGCTCTTCTTTCTTTCAAAGAACTCGTCCGTGACCTATATATACATCCTTCACTGCTGGCCCATTTATTATAAAATGTTTTAATACTCCCACAATAAATCGGTTTAATCATATTTACATATTTTTCTTTTTACATTTACTTGGGAATACTTATTTGTGGTTAGTTAAAAATTAACCACACAACGTTAAAAAAGTGTATAACTAGCTTTTTTTTTTCTTATTAATGACAAATATTAGAAGACATACAATTTATAAACCAACACTTTAGAAAGCTGAAATTGAATACTAAATAAGTTGTAAGTTCAAGTGCCAAGGAGGAAAGAAGATTACAATATCACGACTTAAAAAGTAGGAAAAGATGATTTAAGATTTGCAAAGGCTTCTTTTGCCATATTGTTGGCATGTTGAACTTCTCGGACATCAATCTCTGAGGAAGCAAGTTCACAAAGTAATTGTGTAGCCTGTTGGGCCCAGTGAGTGCATTCAGCCTTCAACTTCTCCTTTTCAAGATCACACATTTTCATTGTTAACTTCAGAGCATCACTTTGATGCTCCATTTCTGCCACTAGTTTTCTAAGATCACAAATTTTCAAAGAAAGCTTATTTATTTGAACCTTGGCTGTGCAACTTTTATTGTCGATGTGGGCTTGTGTTCTTTTTGCACTTGAAAGCTTGTTAAGAAGACCATCTTTAGATTGGAGAAGTTGTTTGTGCTTCTTTATTACTTGTTGAGAAATTGTGTGTTTTCCCAAGTAGTCATTGAAGAAGTTCTCAACGTTCTTGACAAAGTTCTTGGTTTCAGAAGATAAGAGCCTTTGATGGTGATTCAACTGCGCCAAGAGAGAAACCAGTTTTGATCTAGACTCTTCATGAGTTAGAAGATGGTCGAGGTTTGAGTCCATTAATAAAGCCTTCAAATCTTGAAGTAGAATTCCAATGGAAGAACTTTGAATTTGTGAAATAGAGACTTTCCCAGTGAGAAGATTTTCAAGTGCACTAAGAGGGTCTTCTTCGATCAGCTTCTTAATCTCATCCATCCCTAGAAAAGTTGATTCACTTGTTACTTCTAGAGGCACTAAACCTGTTTCTTCCACTATTAGTTGAGTAGTTGCAGGTTTAGTTGAATGTTCAACACATACAGCAGGAGTGATCTCTTTAAGAGTTGAGCTAGCAATGACTTGCTCCACAATGGTACAAGAAATTCCCTCTATCATTGCAGGGCCTTCTGCTTCTGAAAATCCTATAAAAAAAAATTGTTATTTAATAATTGAACATGCTTTCATATAGGCATTCACATTTAAAGAAATTACACCAGAGGAGGATGTGACAAGAGTTAAAATCGAAAAGGTGAGAAGGCTAGAAATGATGCTACCTCCGTTTCCATTTATCATTCAGACAAAGAAGAAATTACCTAAATTAAGGAATCTAATTGTTATTTCTTAATTTATCTTTATTTATTTTAGTACTACACCATCCCTCTTTGAACTGTACACTTTTTAAATAGTTTAAAAGCTTTATTTATTATACTTTGAATTTTTACATGGGCAAAAAGGTATATAGTGAAAAAGTAACAATTAATAGTCTTAATTTTTACATAGACAAATAAACATAAACAAGTTTTTCTTACTCTATTTAAAAAGATAAATAAAAGCAAAAGTAGTAATGAATAGACGTAAGAGTATTCACCTGCAGGAGCGAGTTTAAGCAATGTCTTGAGAGTCTCTGATGCTAACATCATTGATCGTAGGATTCTCTCTAGTGATAACTGAAAAAGAAGGTGTGGCTATTTGGCCATCACCATCTTCCTATACATATTAAAATATGTAAATGATATCATCATCTTCAAAGCCATTACTAAATATACGATCAGTCACTAACTGTATTCAGCGATCAATGTTACAGTTCATATAAGCCTGATATTATCATGAGTGGAAAAAAGAAGAAGAAAGGAATAAGGAAACAAAAGAATTAATGTTATAAAATATAATAGACTTAAACTACTGTAAGAAGATCATTCCCCAAATATAACAGTAATGTCAATCCCTTCCTTCACAATCAACTAGTGTTATAAAATATAATAGTATCGATTAGTACAAGTTTATATTATAAAAAATATAGTAGTCTTGTCAATCCCTTCCTTTTCCTCCAAACATACCCTTAATTTTCTCCCATAATAAAAGATTAAGCAATTCAACAGCAAAAGTCTTGAGCCATTAGTTTCCTCTTGTGCTAAGAAGACTATGGCAGTGTTTGTTTTATCATTAGAAAATTAATTCTTAACTTTCCAATAAAATGCACACATTTGTTATACCAAAAATTATAGAAAATAATCAGAGTGAAGCCCAAAATATGGCATGTGTATGCAAGTAAGAAAGGACCAACCATTAAACGCAGAGTTAGTTAGTTAGTTAAGAAGTAAAAATGGAGAAAGAGATAACAAAAATGGGGAGGGAAAATTGTATTCTAGAAAGGAAGGTTCAATCTCTGGATATGCATATTCCCATGTCAACAAGAATGAGTGAGAAGGTCAACGTTCATGAAAGAAGGATGCAGCAAGTGGAATCGATGATTGGGGTTCTACAAACGTCTTATCAAGAACAAGTGGAGCGGCAAACAGCGTTTGGTGAACAAATGCGGGGAATGCAGGAAACACAACAAATGTTGATCAGAGAAATTCAGAAATTTAACAGCATTAGGGAAGAGGAATATCAAAATATTGTGGCCTCACAAAATGATCAAAAGGGGTGTGGAAGTTTTGAGGGATTATGTTCTCCAACCAAGAAAGTGAAACTTCCAGTGTTCAATGGAGTTGATCCCGTGGAATGGATTTGCAAGACCGATACCTATTTCGAGGTGCATGAGACAGCAGAAGTGATGAAGGTGAAGTTAGCCAAGTTATGCATGGTGGTTCAACCTATGGAGGGAGGAGGAAGAGCCTATGTGGGACAATCTGACACAATCCTTGATTGTCAAATTTGGGGTAGGTCGTCTTGATAATCCGTTCAAAGAATTGTCTTTATTGAAGTAGGAGGGTTCTTTAGAAGAGTACATTGAGGCCTTTGAGGTGTTGGCATCCCAAGTTCCCAAATCACCTGAAAGTTAGTATTTGAGATATTTCATGGGGGCTTTGAAATCAGAAGTTAGACTGAGAATTCAGACTTTTCTTGGAGGAGGATATGCGAATGCGATGGGGATCAAGAATGGGACAAGAAAGGAGTTTTCTTCTACCATTCAGCAAGGGCCATCACGAACGGACAAGCACAACTCCTATGGTTCATTCAAGTGTGAGTAGAAATGATGGCAATCGTATAGGAGCAGGGCCTAAATCCAGGGGTATTAGGCATCTCACAAATGAGGAGTTGCTGGAAAGAAGGTTGAGACTGTGTTTCAGGTGCGGAGATAGATTTAGACTGAAACATCAATGCCCAAACAGAACTCTCTGTGTCATGCTGTTGGCTGAGAATGAAAGAGACATGGATGGCGAAGATGAAGAAGTGATAGAAGTTGACGATGTGGAAGAGGACAAGGGACTGGAATGCAATGTGATGGGTCTATTAGGCTTCTCTGAGTTGGGTTCAAATGGTGCAAAAACAATGCACATTAAAGTAAGATTAGGGGATGGACATGTGGTGAGGACCAAAGGTCAGTGTTGTCAAATTATGCTCCAGCTGACAGGGGCTGAAATGAAGGTTGATGCTCATGTGTTAGATATTGGAGGATTGGATGTGATTTTAGGAGTAACATGGCTACAAACTCTAGGCAAGGTTATTATCAATGTTGCATGGATACGGGTACTGTACCGATACCGGGTACGGATACGGGTACTGTACCGGTACCGGGTACGGATACGGGTACTGTACCGGTACCGGGTACGGATACGGGTACGGGATACGGCATTTTTAAAAAAATTAAGATACGGGTACGTCAATTAAAAAAATATAAAAAATTATATATAAAATAAAAGCACACAAATTTTAACATATCATATATTATATAACATAAAAAAGGCATATATTTGTCCACAAAGATAATAAAACATCTTACAATACAAATTACAATACTTAAATTGTTCAACATGACATGACAATACTAAAACATAATTAAGAAAATCAAACTTTAACAGTGTCAATCTCATTATTTCCTTCCACATCATCAGTAAAAATAACTGCCTCTAGATCTGGTTCATCAAGAGAAAGACTAGCAACTTCAAGAATCCCAACACCTTCAATTGAATCCCATTCATCTCCACCAATATCCCACATTCTAGATTCACCCTCAGAATAATTCTTACTTTTCCTTGAAAGCAGACGAAGATTTGTGTGTACAAATACTAAATCTTCAGCTCTTTTAGGATTAAGCCTATTTCTTTTCAAAGAGTGGATAAAGGAATATGTGCTCCAATTTTTTTCACAACAAGAAGAAGAACATGGTTGTGAAAGAAGCTTCAAGGCTATGGACTGAAGTTTAGGAATTGCAGCTCCATACATAACCCACCATTCTTTTGGTTTTAAGTTCCACCTA
This sequence comes from Abrus precatorius, assembly GCF_003935025.1. Classification (NCBI taxonomy): domain Eukaryota; kingdom Viridiplantae; phylum Streptophyta; class Magnoliopsida; order Fabales; family Fabaceae; genus Abrus; species Abrus precatorius. The sequence continues at coordinate 6,383,922 of NW_020874291.1, read as the reverse complement.
TCTTGCAAAGAATCAAATTGGCCAAGCTCTTCAGAAGAACTTGAGAATTTAACAAACTCAGTAGTTGCCTCTAACCTTTCCTTCGAATCTGGAAAGTAACTTCTTAGGCACTTATTTCTCCCTATGCAAACCTCATTATCCTTATGTGGTGGAAGTCGATTTGGAGCTTCCTCAAGCCATTGTCTACAATAATACCTATTATGCAAATATAAAGTATATAAATAAGTCAATTGGAACTTGAGAAAAAAAGTAAATAAAGTAAAAGGACTAAACTAAATTAATTAAATTTTACCGAGGATTGAGTGAATGAGCCAAACAATGAAGAGGTGTGTAGCTTTTAGTCCATCTATCAATTAAGATGTTATAAACCACATCATAAAAGGATGAATGTTGATTCAACTCCTTACCCTCTTATTGATATATTGCTAACTTCACTTGCTCAATCATAGAATCCCATTTCTCATAAACTAAGTGAAGACTTGGCTTATCAGTATCACAACAACGAAGCATATCATAAATGGGCTTTGTAAAACTTAGAACATAATCAACTTTATCCCACCAACTATCATTTAAAATTGTTTCTTTCACAACTGTAGCCTTCTCAACATCATCCTCCTTATAGTGAGACCATTCTTCACTAATAACCATAGATTGGAGACCATGCTTAATAGTTCTCAATATTTTAAACATAATAATGGTTGAGGCAAATCTAGTCTCAGCAATTGCAAGTAGCTTCAAATGCACAAATGCATTAAACATGGCTAGTCTCATAGAATGATTCATTATAAAATTTCTAATAAAATAAGCATCATCAGCAAGATTACAAATCCAACTACACTCACCATAAACAACCTCATTAGTTGGTGTATTTTTTGGTGCACAAATGTTTTTGAGGGCAAGATTTAAAGTGTGTACAACACATGGTGTCCAAAAAATATGAGGATGGATAGATTCAACAATTAATCCAGCTGCCTTGCAAACAGGAGCATTATCAGTAATGACTTGAACAACATTTTGTGGTCCAACCTCATCAATTGTAGAAAAAATTAAATTAGCAATGTAATGCTTGTCCTTATATTCACCAGAACCATCAATAGCTTTCAAGAACATAGGTCCCGAGTCTGAAGCTGCCATAAAGTTGATCAATGGCCTTCTTTGTGCATCAGTCCAACCATCAGTTACTATACTTATACCCTTTTCTGGCCAAGTATCTTTTATAGGTTGAAGTAACCTTAAAATGTGAGCCTTTTCTCTTTGCAACATACTAGTCCTTATAGCATTATAAGAAGGAGGAAGAAATCCCGAAATAGAAGTGTTTGCAGCATATGTGAATGCACTAATAAAATGAGGATTTCTGGTAATATTGAATGGTAAACCTGCAGAATAAAACATTCTGGCTATTTCACATGATAAATGGTCTCTTGCCTCATTATTAAATGCCCTTCCTAATGGACTTTCAATTGCTCTTCTTCTCTTGCTCCCATCAGCTATAGGGGGGTTTGAACTTGTAGTTCCAATAGGCAAAGGAACATCCACAAACTTTGATTTTTTACTAGCCTCTCTTTCAAGTTGTTTCATCTCTTGTAAATATTCATCTGTGACAGATAAACAAGTAGCTATCCCATGTCCCCTTTCTTTCAATAAATGAGATTTCACTCTAAAATAAGAACCCTTGTAAGTTCTTTGACAAAAGTTGCAACTCCAACTTGCATTTCCTCTACCATCTTTTTTACTTTGTAGCAAAGTTACATAACCCCAAAGAGGATTTTCACCCTCAATTGATCCCGTGGAAAATTTACTGGATGTCCTAGAACCAGAACCACTACCAGACCCACTACTAGAATATTGTGATTGCATCTGTTACAAAATAAATTAATAAACTTGAATCACTAATTTATTTAATTCAGATCAAGTTTAGTGTTCCTAACACATGAGATTAATTAAAAATTTAAAATTTACCTTGGAGCAATTGAGGGTTGACACTGAACGGAGTGGTGTGTGCAGGTTGGAAGGGGTTTGGACGCTGGACACTGCTACGCTGGACGCCGCTCTCGCTGTCGCTGCCGCTGCTGGACACTACCCTGAACGCTGTTGGACACGTTGGTGTTTTGCAGATGGAGGATGCTGCCCTGGACGCCGTTGCTGCCGCCACTAAATTGAAGGACGCTGCCCTGAATGCTGCTGGGCGTTAGCTTTTTGCAAATGGAAGACGGGAGCAGTTTTGCAGATGGAGGATGCCGCTAGACGCCGTTGTTGTGCCGCTGATGGAGGATGAGAGAAGTCACGGTTTGGAGGCTGAAAGTGGAGGGTGAACTGTGCGAAATAAGATTGGGAGAACGGGTTGATTTTGGGCCTAAATAAAACCTAACAAACTTTTCTAGTTTTTTGCAAAAAAAATTCTCATTTCCCGTACCCCATTAACGTACCCGAGTACCCGTCGACGTACCCATTATTTTTTGTTTGCAAAAGTGTTTGGGTACGTACCAGGTACGTACCCAGCCGTATCCTATGCGTACCCGTACCCAGTACGTACCCGGTACCGGTACGTTGCAAAAATTGGAGTACCCATGCTTCAGAGGTTATTATAGATTGGGGTGACATGCGCATGAATTTTGATTGACTGTGAAAAATAGTGGAGTTAAAAGGAATGCAAAATGATGGAAATAAAAGAAAAGTACGTTTCCTAGCTGAACATACACCTTTTTACAATTTGTTGAACAAGGAGGACGGGTTGAAATGGGACACACCAGCATCATAGACTTTGGGAGGATTTTCAGATATGTCTCCAATTCAAATGAGAGAGCTACAAGAGCTATTGGATGAACATAGTGCAATTTTTAGGGAAACCAATGGACTCCCACCAGTAGGAACTATTTTTCATTCCATCATCTTGAAAGATGGGGTAGAAGCTATAAATGTACGACCTTACAAATATCCTCGTCATCATAAAAATGAAATTGCAAAAGTCCGCAAAATGTTGAAACGGGGGATCATTTGTCACACTTCAAGTTCTTTCTCCAGCCCAGTGATATTGGTAAAAAAGAAAGATAATACTTGGAGGATGTGTGTAGACTACCGAGCACTAAACGCAGTCACTATTCCAAAAGTTCTCAATTCCTGTAGTTGATGAGTTATTAAATGAGCTATTTGGATCTTCTTTCTTCTCCAAGTTGGATTTGAAATCTAGGTATCATCAAATCTGAATGTAAAAAGAATACATTCACAAGACAGCCTTCCGAACTCATGAAAGCCATTATGAATATCTAGTTATACCCTTTGGATTAATAAATGCACCATCTACATTTCAAGCTGCGATGAATATGATCTTTAAACCTTTTTTACACAAATTTGTGTTGGTCTTTTTTTTTACGACATTTTGATATATAGCAGTAATTGGTCTAACCATATGTATCATTTGGCGTGTGTTTTGTAGATATGAAAACAGAACCGATTTGTTGCCAATCTGCAAAAGTGTTGTTTTGGATAAAGTCAAGTGGAATATTTGGGGCATGTTATCTCATCCAAAAGGGTATAGGTGGATCAGAATAAGGTGCAACATGTCCAGGATTAGCCAAGATCCAAGAATGTGAAAAGGGTACAAAGTTTTCTTGGATTAACGGGGTACTATCATAAGCTCATTGCAGGACATGGAAAAATTGCTAAACCTCTCACTGTTCTAACAAAGAAGGACGAGTTTAGTGCAGAGAAGATGTTGAAGATGTCTTTAAAATTCTTAGTGGCTTTAGTCACAACACCTGTGCTAACTATGCCAAATGAAAAGTTTGAGGTGGAATGTGATGCTTCTGGGAAAGGACTTGGGGCTGTTCTCATGCAGAAGGGTCAACCTATTGCATATTTTAACAAGGCTTTGTTGGAGGCTTAATGGGCTAAATTTGTCTATGAGAAGGAGTTGATGGCCATGGTTTCTGCCACTCAATATTGGAGTTGGATAGATCGATAGTTTGTGGTTTACACAAATCAAAGGAGTTTGACGCACTTACTACAGCAGCGAATAATTTCTGCAGACCAACAATGTTGGGTGGCAAAATTGCTTGGTTATCAATGTTAAGAATCTTTGTATTTCAGTTATTAATGTAGTTACTATTCTTTCCTTGTATATAGAAGTTTGATTTATTATGTAAATAGGGTAATTATGATCAGCTGTAATTACTCAGCCAATCCCTATTGTTAGAATATATTAGAATCTTGTAAATATAGTAGCTGTATATTTTGTAATTATGTACTCTTCTTTATAAATTTGAATAACTCCGTTGTGCCCTAAAACATACGGATTCAATATTTTCTCTCTCAACATGGTATCTAGAGCCTAGAGAGGCAACCGTAATATATTTTTTTTTCCGGTGGACCCATTGTTCACCGGTGCTATTTTTTTCCAACGCCATCACCACTGTCTGCCACTGTTTCAGCGCTGCCGCCGCCGCCGTCTGACCTTCGATCACTACGGCAACCCCGCCCTTGTGGTTGCCTTTGTCAGATCGGTCAAACACTACTGATTGCACCTTCATCAGAGTCCTCATGCGTCCCCACACGCTGCCTTCTCCTCTGTCGATTTTCTCACGCATCACCTTCTCTCTCTGCGCGTGACGGCGCGTCTAGCGTCTTTTCCTGATGCTGTCGACTGGGGTTTGCTGACCCCTCTCTTCTTTACCTATATCTAGTCTCCGTTAGTTGTTTAGACATCTATTCGTCCTTGTTTTGCCCTTTTTCGCTGCTGTTTGGGCATTTTCTCTCTCTTCTCGCTGACCAATGGCTGCCTCCAACACTCCAAAAGCCGACACTCAAATGTTTACCAACCATGTCACTGCACCTCTTTCTTCTAAGCAGTTGGATGGTAAACACTACTCCTCCTGGGCTTCTCACATTGAACTTTGGCTTGTTGGACAGGGTTATGAGACACATCTCACCCAAACAGCAGACGATGTCCTAGAGGCCGACTGTCCTCTGTGGTAAAAGGTTGATGCTCAACTGTGTTGTATCATCTGAGCCACCATGTAACATCTTTATTTTAAAACTCCGTACATTTCATAATATAGGCCATTATAATTCAATAAAAATATAAACTCCATGTACAATAAAATTGATCGGGATTTGAATACTGTAATTTATACAATAAGTTCCATTCATATAACTAAAAATGGTGCGATAAAATAAAACTTCTGTATTAATCTTAATAAAAAATATAAGTAAAAGACTATACATAAAACATCATAAATAAAATATCATAATTTACAAACTGTATATCAGAATATATGGGGTTCAAAATAATATTTACATCATTAATCATGATAAAAATAAATTCCAGAGTAGCCTCGACTCAAACCAACTGCTGGAAACCGATCCTACTCATCTCCAGCGTCCCGACTCTCTATCGTAGCTAGGTCTTCTGAGTCTAAGTCATCATCTAAGCCCAGATAACCATCACCCGAATCAGCTCTAACATCCGTCCCCATTACACACTCAAAGGTCCATCGGGTAAGCCTTCCAAGAGAGTCGTGGTCGTGGTAGGTATAAAGATAAGTAAGGGCTGCTGGGGTTCTAACCGTACCTCTGTACATATATACACATAGGGTCTGGTGGATTCTACTTCTAGGGTAATCAAAAGGAATACTATATGAGTAGTTCAATTCTAGCATTACAAAAACCCTAGGTTCATCCTCTACTAATACAGCAAATTTAAAATAATTAACCCTCTGGTATTCATTAAATATATAATTTAATCTAAAATCTACAGAACTATCTACAAGCCTAACTCTTCCCTAGGGCTCCATCATCCTGGTTCCCTGAAATTATCAGTAAGGATGAGTATCTATTCTATCCTGACAAACATTTATCATACAATCATATAATATAATCATGAATATCATACCATCAATCTCGTACATTCATTACAAAACACATGTACATTACACATAACATTCAACAATTCATTATTCAGTTTCCTTTCCCACATTCCAATACACACTCCCAGTGCATTGTGATCACAGATATCGATAACTCCAGCATTTTTGAGATCTTACTCAACTAGGTAAATAGTCGTCGGTTAGCCCATGTACAAGGATACAAAATGTACAATGTCTGGCCCCTTAGCAAAGGCATAGTCAGGAGTCTAGTCAGGAAAACGAGTGTGAGGCCATGTGACGCATTCGCTCTCAGACAGAGTGTGAACACATACGCGAATGTCACTCACTACCCTACGTTTCCTCGAGATTCTCATTGTCTCCAGACTCTATACCCTCAGTGTATCTCTGTAACTATTCACACTAGATTAATCCAAATTCGACTCTTAGAGTCAATATCAGCATTATTCTTTTTCTTATTCACAAGATCATGCTTAGTAAAGCACTTCTGGACTAAGTCCATTCCCGCTTATTTCACACATGCATTTACTCATACCATTCTAACAGCATATCTTTTCATCCCAAAGTCATTTCAACATATCATTTTACTCAAACATGTTTCATAATATCCCACCAATATCAATCAACAAGTCTCATAATATTTCATATCAAGTACTCATCACACAATGCAAATAAGCATGTATCAGCCACTTGGCCCAATCAATCAATCATTCAAAATCATCAAACAACCACAGTTTTAGCCATACTTCATATAACATATATCACAACCAACTATTTTTTTCTCTTATACTCACATAACAGTGCTCTATTATATAAAATAATAGCATTTTATAATGATAAAATAGAGCTTTCCTTACCTCGAAGATGAGTTTACAAAGATATTTCGTAAAGAGGCAAGGTCCACGAAACAAAGTTCTCTTGAATACCAAGAGATATCCATTAGAACCAAAAATAAGAAAACAATCGGTGAAAACAGAATTTTAACCAAAGAAACTTATGTGGGATCGTTCAGGATCAAGGTCCAAACGTAATTATGGAGAGAAATCAGAGTTTTTGAGGCTTAAAAAGGAGAGAAATTTCAGAGAAAATGAGAGGGAGGGAGGTGAGTTTAAGTTAGAATGAAATTTTCATGTTGGAATTTATATATGTTATAAATATTTAAATTCTTTCACACAGTGCAAATAAGCATGTATCTTTCATTTAAAATTTATATATGTTATAAATATTTAATTCATTAAAATGATTTTCAAAATATTTGTATTTTTTACAAATATTTTCATGCAGTACATAAGTTAAAAATACTAGTGTATATATATATATATTATTAATTATATTATATTATTTAAATTTAATATGTTATTTTTCGTATAATTTGATATTCAAAAGTTAAAAAAAAATGTGTTATGTGTCCACTTCTCGTTGTAGTTTAGTACTTGAATTTCTATACCCTAACCCTATTTTCTACCTCATTCAAACCTATTGCAGCAACCATGAAACGTTAAAGCTAGTTGCCAATGCTATCACAAGATGTCACCAAGTGCTCTCACATGAAAGTTCACCCATTATGCACATCCATCTCGTTGTCACCCAGTTCAATATTGTTGTCGTTCAATCAGATCTCACATAAGACAGGGTCATCACCGACAAATAACTTATGTGTTTAATTTTGCTTATGGTTTCTAAGAATTTTATTTTAGAAAGTTGTTATATTAAGATACATTTAACACTTGTGGTCTTTAAATATTTGTTTTCTATCTATACTTGTACCTTATTCAGCAATTATGTATTAAATTTTTATACTATTATGCCACTTATATGAAGTTATATAAGCATATTTTTTTTATAAATTTTTTTCAAATAAACACGGGTAATGGGTACGAGTATAGGTATGGAGTACCTAGAGATTATGAGTATGAAGATTAATATTACCACCCATGTGGGTATGAGGTTGGATAAAGGTATTTTTTTAAAAACGCGAGTATTGGGATAAGTACTATAGTACCCTACCCATTATCATTCCTACATGTCATGTGGTTCCAAATGGCAGTGCTGAGCTAGCATTTCATCAGTCAACTCAGTACTTAACAAAAGAAAGTTGACGACGGTGACTACATCCTAACTTCATAACTTTTAAAGAAATAAATCCTAACAAAAATTTTAAAAAGAACTATTACAAAATGCCTAATATTTATAGGGACCAAAAATGTAATTAAACCAATTTATAATTCAGCCACTTCAAATAAAAAAAGAAATTTATAAATTTTTTACATGTAAAAATTAAATTATAAATTTGTGTAAAGAAAAGGAAAAAAAAACTATTTAAACTACGAGTAAATAATAGTTTTTTACTTATAATATAATTTATTTATCGTAATTACTAAAACTGCATTTGTGTAATAGTTAAGATGTTTTAATATATATTAGTAATAAATTATTTATTAAGTTTTATATAACTTATCGTAATCAAGATACGCTTAAATTAATTTTTTTTTTAAATGTCCTACATTGTTATAATAAAATATAACAACTTAAATATAAATATTAAAAAATATTATATTAACTAGTTTAGTAAATTTTGCATATTTTATTTTAGAATAAATATACATATAATTTAATAATTAAACAATAATATTTATATTTTTATAAATAATTATATATAAAAAAATTATTTTAAACAATAAATTTTTAAAAAAATTGTATTAAACATTTTTCAAAAATAAAAAATTCCATGATAATAAATTAAGTTGAATATTTTTTAAGTTATCCCGGCAATCATTTCATTTGTGCATGTTTCCATTCAACGGAGAAACCAAACAAAACAATCTAACAAATAGGCGCCAATCACGATCATGTAAAAATTGTTATTGAGCGAAATATATATATATATAACGAAAAAAAAAAAAACCTTAATATTAATTCTTATGATTGATTTTTTTTTTTTTTGCAAATAAAAGTAATAATTTTTAATAAAAATTATCATTTTAAAATTATAAAGTGTAATAAATATTTTTTTAATAAAAGCTTACTAATTTTAAATATTTAAAATTAAGATTAATGCTAATAAAACCGATAATAGAAAACTACTCAAATGACAAGCAAGGCCACAAAAATTGGAGTAAGAAATTCGGAAAATAGATAATATACTTAGTTTGATATTTGAATTATGCACTTGTATTCCTCTCCTTGCATCTCAACACTTCTCTTCTATGCACTTTTTTTCCCTGCAATACTAATTAATTTTAAGTTATTTCTGTTGACATTAATTAATAAGCAATAATCATTTAACTCCTTTTCTTTTTTTCATTAATTCAACCATTGATTTAATAATTCTTAATAAATAAATAAGTTTATGAAATTTTATTGATATTTCATCAAATAAATTTATTTTAATAGAAATACCTTTTAAAATAAGTAAATATCTGTTATAAAATTCCATAGATATGAATATTTAAAATGTTTAAAATTTTTCATATATAATAATAAAGATAATATTAAATAATTTAATAATTAAGAAACAAAAAATTCATCCTAAAATAAATAGACTTATTTCCATTATTATATTACTATTACTAGTAAGAATCTGATAATATATTCTAATTAACTTTTCTATTACATTTTTATCTTTTATTTAAAAAAATAACTTACTCACAATATAAAAGAGTATTTGGTATTGCAGATCTACTTGTTGAGAAACTCATGACAAACTCAAATCAAGAATGGCAACAACAGCATAAACAAACAATGCGAAGATTGAAAAAAAATGGAAAAGCAAACAGAAGAGACCTTTAAACCTCATTTTGGAGACTTTCATGACATTGTTCTTCAATGTGAAGCAGCAACCAGAGAATAAGAAACTGCTCTGCAACTGAGAAACTATAAAGGCAAACCAATCTGCAAGTATAAAAAATATGCCATAGCTTAGCAACCTTCTGTTCCAAATTCAATCCCCTTTGATTTTTTTTTTAAATTATGCTTTTGGCCTATTGTGTAATTTTGGTCCTAAAGTTTTTTTTAAACAAAATGTTTCCGCGTATTGGATGATTATTATTAAACTCAAATATTTTAAATATAATAAATTTTATAAATTAAAAAAAACAAATATTCCAACTATCAATAATAAATTGAAGGATTTTAGAAGATATAAACACAAGATTTAAAATGATTGGATTTTGGTATTGGTTTTATTTTATGTAAAATATGTTTGGTTGGCAAATTTTGGGTAAAACATAATTTAGTTAATTCAATTTGTAAATATTTAAAGTAGAGAAAAATTTTGGGTGATTTGAATTAGAAGTTTTACAAAACTCTAAATTTATTTAATTTTAAATATTAAAGTCATAATTAACTTTCATTAATAAAAATATGCAAAATTTAGAGTAAAGTGACAAACAATAAGATTAAATTTTCTCTGCTTATTTTAACCATTTCCACCTACAACGAGCCGGCCGTTTATTTTAGAAAGCAATAAGCAAAAGTGTGATTTATATTGAAATAATAATAATAAATTTCTACTGAAACTTTATTTTAAACTCAAAATTCGATAATATATATGACAAGAATAAGTTAACATAGTTCATTGAAAAAATATACCGATCAAGTTTAAAGAATTTAATTTAAATATATAGATCATATAAAAAATTTTATATTATCATTTAATTATGAATTATTAAGCTTTCAAACTACTGTAGAATCCAGCAATCAAATGACCTTTATGATCCCGAATGAGACCTCCCCCATCCAACTGCATTGTGATTGTATGAAACAAAACTGTCAACATTTAACTTCAACTGCTAAAGGGGAGGAGGAGTCCATCTAATCTGACAAAGGCTATGAACAATGTTAGACATAGTCAAAGATTTACCCTTGCAACAGATTTTAAAATTATCAAAATTAGAAAAAACAAAATTATGAATAAGAGCATTAAAGTGGGAAGAGGAATTCAAGAAAATACCAGTATTTATATTCTTCCAAAGGTTTCAAATAACAATACCAAACAAATTATTGGGTATTTATTATTGCTATGATTTTACAATTAGAGATGTCAATGCTGAAAAAGTAAGCCCAATTATTAGGGATGTGGATTTGCTCAAGTTAATGTAGCATCCTAATTTTGTATTCCAATTCGTAGAGTAATTTATAATGAGAAGAGGAAAATAAAATAAATATTCTTAAAAAATATATAAAATATAGATCAAAGAATTAACGAAAAGATCAAAATATTAAAGTTACAATTTATTTATTTTCACAGAAATAGTTTTAAATTTTTTTAATTTATAAATAGAGTGAAATAAAAATTTTACTTCTTGACAATCTACTAAACTCGTGATATGCAGACTTATAAGTTTAAAACAGAAATAATAGTCTCCCAGCAGAACAAATTTTTATCAAAAATTGAATGTAAACAATAATTAAAATAACTGATAACCTATATTACAAATACTTCAAAATAATATTTACAATAAAATTTATCGAATATTATAAATTATGAATTTGGCATGTAAATAATCACACAACCTAATCAATTTAAAGTGGCTATGTTTATTATATACTTAATAAGTTTCTTTTCCTACTCTTCATTGTCTTGATATGTCACTGTAGCAAGGACTTCTCTTATAATAGAATAATCATTATATTTTTCCTACTTGAGATTATGCACTCTTTGAAAAAATGGAAGCTTTTTGTATTTAGTTTCATATATTGGCTTAGATGCATCTTCAAACAATTGCTTTTGATTTTTATTTCTTTTAGATTGTGTCTTGCTACTGTCCTTTGGTTGCTTTCTCTTACCTTTTTTTTTTAAAGAGTTGACTGCTCTTCCTTACAATCCTCCTGTTATTTATCTTGTTGTTGCTTACCTTGGTCATTGTTCTCTTTAAATTTATCTAATGCTTTATTTTGCTCAACAGCTTTAGGACTTGAAATTTCTACCCCACTCCTTATGAAGACAACTTGGCTTTGTTCTATTGGTTTCACAATGGTATTGCTAGAAAATTTCTCATCATTCCTATTTAACAATTGTTCTAAAAGTTGTCCTATTTGCATCTTCATGTTCTTCATGGATGCCTCTTGATTCTTTAAACTTGACTGAGTAACTTTCATGAATTGGAGCAAAGTTTCTTTAAGTTCATTCATTTTTTTATAAGAGTCTTTGAAGGTTGTTGTCCTCCTTAAGGTTGAGAATATGATGCTTGAAAATAAGGTTGTGAAAACTGAGGACTAAAGAATGGTGTTGTTGCATTAATAATATTTGCAACAGTCATTTGTTGATTCCAATTATGATATGGCTAACTCATGTTAGCTTGATACTGATAAGGTTGAGGTCCTTGAAAATTTCTCCTATAATTGGTTTGTTCCTGAAATTTTGGTGTAGCCACATCATATGTTCCATTCACATGGTTTTCAATGTAAAAATCACACACCAAGCGGTTTGTTTGGGCAACTCCAGCTTGAAAATTATTAATTAAAGCTTCAAAAGACTCTACTTTATAAGCTCCTATTCTTGCAACTTGGCTCTCATTGCAATTTTGATACATGTTGTCAGGATCAAACAAAAGAGCAACTTATTTTTTGGTTTTCTTTGCATACAAAAAGTAAGTAAACAAAATTAAAATGAAATCAGAAAATTATACAGAACAAAATTTGAATTTATGTAGAAAAATGAAAAATGAAATTATGCAAAAAATAATGTAGAACAACTACAAAAAATACAACAAAATGCATAAACAAAAAAAAAATGAATTATGCAAAAAAAAATTAGATAGTTTGCAAAAAAAAATTAAAAAGCAAAACAACAAAAATAAATGCTCAATCTAGCTATCTCTCTACTACTAATGATATTGAAAATAAACAATCATCGGCAATAGCGTCAAAAACTTGTCACTGCTCTAAGAGTACTAACTAGCAAGTGTACTAGGTAGTTGTAGCAAGTAATAAAATTCAAATTTTTTTTGAGTTTCGAGTATCATTCTCAGGAATTAGTTGAATCAATTACCACTTTACAAATCAATAACTATTTGAGCTAAACAAAATTTGGAGCATTTTGAACATTTGAAGACAAAAACAATAAAGTGCAATAAAATTAGAAAGTAACAACAAAACAGAGTGCAAAGTTCAGAAATGAGATGATATGTTAGAAATGATTTCACCTTTTTATCAATTGTAAAACTGAATGAGATCTAAACTCTTAAGTTCCTTAATTGATTCATGATCAATTTCACTAGATTAATCAAATTTTAATTTCTTGACTCAATGATCCTAATATTTAATTAACTACTCTAATTCTTTAGGTGTAAATCAATCAAACATTGCATTAAGCATTAGAAATTAAGAGATCATAAGATTATGAATACTTATCCCTAAGATATCAATAACCTTGATATTCAATTCAGATTTGAAAAATTAACTCAACTTCTATTGATGAAAATCCTCTAGGTTCAATTCAATTGAATAGCTAATCCAAGAATTGCATTAAGGATAAAATGAAATGTTCAACACAATCAAAGTCTTAAAATTCATATTCACAATCAATTTACAATATTAAAATTGGATCCATCAATTCTTAACTAAAAATAAATCAGAACATTTTCCTAAAAGAAAAAGAGAAAGAAAGAGTAGAAGATAAGCTGTAGAGTTTCTTCATAATTCCCTAGCCTAATTCATCAAGGTCCAGAGCTTGAAAGTCACCCCAATCTCTCTCTCTCTAACTCTCCTCGGTGTAGAAAAGAAAAAAAATGAGAAAAAGTCCCAAAAATTTTGAGTTTTTGGCTATTTATAACATTCCCGCGCTTTTGGCGTTGTCACTTTTTGTGAGAAAATGAGTAATGCGTTAGGCCATGTCTTCATAACAGGCCTGCGCATTGTCCCCTTCTTATGCTCCACCTTCTTCATAAGCTGCTTTATGTTGACATTCATAGAGGATTATGTTTATTCCAATCTCAACCACCCTTATCAGAGAATAGAGCCACAGGAATGTCTAAATCCCTCTTAGGAATAGGGTACAGGGAGTGAGATCTTAGATTAGGACAACTAGGAACTCAATGATCTATCCAAAACCTAACTAAAATACCATTCCCTAATTCCCAATTGAGACCTTTAGAAAATAGAGACCAAGTTGATGTTATTCTTTCTAAATAAGGGAAGCCTTAATATTTGTCCTACGATATAGGTTTTGACCAACAAAAAACTAATATTTTTCACATAAAACCTGAACCTAGAGATCACTAGGAGAAGTGTAAAGCCTCCAACACAGTTTTATTATGTAGGCTTTATTTAGCATGTGAAGATCTCTAAAACTTAATCCCCCCTCATTCTTAGCTTTGCAGATTTTATTCTAGCCAATAAGGTGACATTTTTTAGTACCCAAGGATTGTTTGATGGCAAGTGTACCTATTGAAAAGTAATATAGGGTTCTAAAATAAGTTCTCAAAATTATCATCCCACAAGGATTGTTTCCAATTACTAAGAAATTTCTAATTCAATTGTTTGGGTTTAAAGGATGCAGAATTAAACTATAAAATCAATTATAAAATTTAGAATAAATGACACAATGCACGTCTTGGTTGAGCTTAGAGGAGAGGAACCTAGGGCATATGGGCTTTCTCATTCAATCCTTTATGTTATTTTTCTATTTAACTCTAAATCCAATTTCTCTATGATTACTAATCATTCATACAAATACTATTAATACCCAATAGTCATGAAATATTAATATTCTTTTTTTTAAACTAACATCCACAATGGTCATTCAAGATATTAATTCAAGAAAGTATAAAAACACCTATGAACTTGTTAATTTAATAACAGTTGAAAGAGAAAGATTGGTTTAATCCACCTAATCTTTTGTCTCATTTTATCCTATAGATCCATTAACTAATCAAGGTATGGTCGCTTGATAATATAATTAATTAGGGTTATGTTATGAGTGATTAGTTCACATCATACAGTTATACGCAGGAAAAACACTAATCACGGATGAAAATCAGACTTAGACTCAAACATCAAAATCCCATAAATTCATGAACAAGAATTCCTATAGCTCTAACTATGGACTTAGTTACTCATGCTAAAGAAAAGAATTAAAACAATCATGAAAAAAGCCATAGAGAAAAGGAAATAGCAAACTAGAATATCTCCGAGGGCTGGGGATAAGATAAGTTCTCAGTCTTCAAGTACGATCACTTGAAGCTCCAAGCTTTGCCAAGAATATGCCAAAGATCTAGTCGGAAGAGATGTGAGAAAGATGAGGTGGAAGATGTATTCAAAGATGTCTTCATCACTACCTTCGAGACTTCTTTAATAGAGTTTGAAAACCCTAATGTTGGATTACCATAGCACATATGCATAACTGTGCATAGGGTCGAAGTACCCTCGTGCTTTCTTCTAAGGTCTAGGCGTATTGACTATTGCGAAGCTCTACTTTCTAGCTAATTTGGGCCCAAAATGCCCAAAATCCAATCGTGGCCCTTTTATTCTAAATTGCACAATATATATGTGAATTAATGCAAAACTCAAATAAAATAAAGGTCAAACATAACTATATGGGCTATAAAAGTAAGCCAAAATAAAGACTTATCTTCTCAAATGAATTTCTTACAAAGACTATTAATATCATTACACATAGTAGAAGGAATAAGGCCAGTTTGCATTACATAAGAGGGTATACTCATTAGACATGATTGAGCTAAGGTAACCCTACCATCTAAAGAGAAGGTTTTCATTTTTCAAATGGAGAGTTTTTTTTTCTCCTAATTTTATCAATCAAAAAGGAGAAATGATTCTTAGAGGGTTTATGATAATTAATAGAAATACCTAAGTATTTGCCAAATTTTCTAGAGGACTTAATACCCAAAAACTCACTAATATTCTAACTAAGAGTAAGGTCTGTATTTTTAGAGAAAAATAAAGAGGATTTATTAGTGTTAACCTTCAGACCAGAGGCTTGATAGAAGGAATTCAAAATATTTTAAATGATAGTTGCTTGATTAAGGTTAGCCTTAGCAATCAAAATAATGTCATCATAAAAAAAGAAATGAGAGATATGCAGGCCATGAGAACCAAAGAAGAAAGGACCCTAATCATTGTTGATAATACTGTCCTGAATGAGATGGGTAAGCCTTTTAATACACAAAACAAATAAATAATAGGATCCCTTTGCCTTCCTAGGATGAAGCTGCATTGATTGACAGAAATCAAATAGGACAGAAAGTCTCTTAATATTTTAGCAAGAACTTTAGTAATGATCTTATAACTCACATTACATAGAGAAATAGGCTTGAATTCCTTAATGGACTCTAAGTTTTCAGATTTGGGGATTAAGATGAGGCATGCTTCATTAAAATCAATTATTTTCCTTAAGTCTTGAAAAACATTTAGGACAAAATTATATATAAATTGGCCCAGCACATGCCATTGGTTTTTAAAAGATAAAGCATGAAGCTCATTAGACCTAGGAGACTTGAAATTACCAATACTGAACGGGACAACCTTAACCTCTTTTATGGAAACTTTAAGAGAGAGGAGCCTCTTATCAGAATCTCTTAGAAAGGGAAAGAGGATTGAGTGTTTAGTATAAAGTCTCGAGAGTTAGGGTCATAATACAAAGACTTAAAGTAATTTAAAACCAAAGACTTAAAGCAAAAGGATCATAAACCCTTCTCGTTATCACTTTTAAAGTAATTTTTGTTCCTTCTAGCTATAACAACACTATGAAAAAATTGTTTTTATCTCCTAAAGACATCAATTGGCTCTATATTGGTAATATCAATAGGTTTCCTCTTGGTCAAGGATGAGCTAGTATTCTTTCCATTAAATTTTTATGAGATTAATAAGGAAAGGATTACTATTAGACCCTAATTTCCCGAAAATACCTTCTATTCTACAAAATAAGTGTTTTTTATTCTGAAAAATGTTACCAAACACAGATTTATTCCAATAAGAAATATTAGTTTTAAAATTGGTTACATTATATGTCCAAGATTTAGAGGGTAGCCAAGAATTCTTACTTTGGTTATGGAAGTCAAGATGGGACAGTCAAGGGGCAAGATGTAACACCCTCTTTTCATTATTTAAAAAATTATGTTTTGTTTAATATTAAATAGCATTAAGATATGTTAGGAGTGTATTATGAAGAGTATTAGAAGAGTTTAGTGCAAGGAATCTCGCTCAAGCGAGAGAAATCTCGCTTTAGCGAGATTGAGCGTCCACAAATATCTTATTTCAAAGTAATCTCGCTCAAGCGAGATAGGAAAGATTCAACCCAACTGTCACCTCGCCCAGGCAAGAGTGATATCGCTCAAGTGAGCTGAGATCTCGCCCAAGTGAGTTGAGTCACTTAGGCAAGGACTCACAAGAAAAATATCGTGCTCTTTGGATGACCATCTCACCTGAGCAAGATGGAGCCCGTTCAAGCGAGCATATTAGAAAAACATTTGGAAAACCACTGTTTGCATATCTCGCTCAAGCGACAAGCCCGTCGCCTAGGTGAAATGTCGTCACTCAAGCGAGATGTTTCTCGCTTAAGCGAAAGCGTGCAGGGCTGAAGGGTATTAAGAGATTTCCAGCATGAAAATTTCATTTCATTTCAAAAACCTACGTTCCTCTATCATTTTCTCTGAAATCTCTCTTACATATTACAAAAAAGCCTTAGAAACTCTGAAAGTTCACCAAATCCTAAATCAAACTTCTACTCTACAAAATTGTCGATGAGTATCTCAGAGTTTGAACTCTTCATTTTCACTTCCATCTTTTCCATTTCCTCTTTACTCAAAAGAATACTCTTTTCTATGAGGTGTAGAACTACCTTGGTACATGAACCATTCTTTTCTCACTTTCTCATCACCAAACTTATCTTTTAAGGTAAGGAGAGCTCTATTTTTTTAATAAGAAAATGGTGTGTTTGTATCTATGAAAATGTTTGATTTGAGTATGTGCTGAATGATAACATGTGTTTGTTATGTTTGAAGTATGTGTGTAGTGTTTGATGATGATATATAGCTTTTTATTCTAGGTGTATATGTATGTTATGGACTGAGTCCGAGGGTGACCTATCCTCGACAATAATCGATTAATGTATGATGTAATAATGAATGAGAGTGAAATATAGTGAGATAAGATATAAAATATGGAAAGGGAAAGGAAATAAGAAAGAAATATGATAAGGACGAGTACGGATAGTTCAGAGGTACACTAGGAGTGTGAAAGATGAGGAAGACTGAAAAGTCTTGGGGAAATTAGGGTAGTGGATGCTTCTCTTGAATTTTCCAAAACAAATGAGAGTAGGAGCACCACAGGCCTCACACCCATTTCCTGACCATGCTTTTGCTAAAAGGGGCCGAGTGCCACATGTTGTATCCGTGTAGCTGCGGCTATCCAGCGACTATCTATGCTAATGAAAACCTCGAGGGATCCTAGGGGCAATGAAAGTGAAATGAGAACCTTCAGTATTAAGAGAGAGATGAAGAGTAATAAGCTGAATATTGAAAGATTATTGCATGTATATGAGTATGATTTTGTAACATGATTGATTGTTGTATTATCTTTGTTTTACTGTGTGACTAATTGTAAATGTATGCTTAGTAATATGAATAGAGACTCATCCTTACGTAAATATTTCAGGGAACCCAGATGACAGCACCCACCGAGAGAATTAGGCTTGTAGATAGTTCTATAATTAATAGACTGAATTATGTGTTTAATGAGTACCAGAGATTGTGTTATTTTAGGATTGCTTTACATGTTAATGAAGTACATAGGGATATTATTATGATGGAAATAGAATTAGCTTATAGTGTTCCTTTTGACTTTCTCGTAAGTAGAATCCATCATACCCTTTGTGTATATATCTTTCCTGGCACCATGACGACCCTAGCAGCATTGACCTATCTGTTTACATACCATGACCACGATCATCTTGGTAGACCATCTTGATGGACGTTCGAATGGATTACCGATACACAGGTTACCGCAGACTCGGGTGATCTGTCAGACCATCATTTTATAAATGAATTATTCCTATTAAGCTATATTGTATATACTTGGACTATATGAAATTTCATATGCTGAAAAGTAAACGGGTAAGTTGTGCAGTTGCTGGATGGAAGTTATGAGTTGCAATACTGTTTGGTTGATCGTTGAGTAAGACTAGTAACAAGGGTTTTGATTAGATATAAAACATTTTATAAAAGTATTACTCTTTTTAAATGATAATGTGTATGCTTGGAATAAGCGAGAACTCTATAATTGCGGGATAGGTGGCAATTTATTCGCAGTGATGTGTGATGGTGTTGTTGAAAATAGTTAACTGTGCGGGTTAGGGATTAATTTGTAAGTATGTTGTGCGTATGATAGCTTAAGAATTATAGCTAAGGACTTGTGTTGTTTCATTTTAGGAAGAATTGAGAGTTTGGTATGCTGAGTGTCTCGCTCAAGCGAGACTGAGTCATGCAGAATGGAACATTCTGGATTGTTCTCACTCAAGTGAGATCAGTCTCGCTTAAGCGAGACAGGGTAAGATTTCTTCAACTGTCCCCTCGCCCAGGCGAGAATGGATCTCGCTCAAGAGAGAGGAGTTCGCTTAGACGAGGAGTAGCAGGAAAACTGGGTAGCTCTCCAGACACGATCTCGCTCAGGCGAGAACGTTGCTCGCTCAGGCGAGATGGAGCTCGCTTAAGCGAGGTGTTCCTCGCTCAAGCAAGAATTGTAGAAATCTAGGAGGTTCCACTGTCTGGTTTTCTCGCCCAGGCAAGGGTGAGCTCGCCCAGGCGAGGGAGGATCTCGCTCAAGCGAGAATTAGCTCGCTTTAGCGAGATCACGCGCACTGGAGGGGTATTTAAGAGACCTCAGCGCTCAGAAACCTCATTTTCTCACCAGAAAGTTTTTCTCTCTCACTTTCTCTCTGTTTTCTAACCTATTACCATATAGAAAACCTTCTCGAAGCTGAAATCCTTCCCGATCAAAGCAAGATCTTCTGTCTCATTGAGATCTAGGTGAGTTCTCAGAACTTAGTTTTCAGTTTTTACTCTGTTTCTTCTCTCTCTTTCTCAAGAAACTTAAATCGGGTTATTCTGAGTAGATCTGAGCTGTTCAAGCTGTATTTCTAACCAAGTCGGTTGATCAATCTCTATGGAGCTCACTAGAAGCACTATTTTGGAACTTGTTCGAGTAAGGGGAGCTTACTTTAGTTAGATTGACTTAAATCGTTGATATTAAAATGTGTAAATACATATATAGATGTTGTTCAGACTAAGGATAGGTTGATACATGAGCAAAACCTTAGGGTAGAACCCAGAGTAAACATGGTTGAGCAATGTGATTGTGGTTGATATGTGTGATGAGCCTAATGTGTTTATGTGGAGTTTTATGTTGTTTCATTTTGTGGTATAGTATTTATTAAGTTGAGAAAATTATCGAAAATGGTTGTATATTATGTTGAGATTGACTGATGAATATTATGAATGAGGTGTTTTAATGTTTAATATGAATGAGGTGTTGAAATAGTATGGAAGAGTGGTAGGTTAATATGTTAAGTGATAGGCAAACATGCTGAGTGGTAGGCTCAAGGGCTGAGTTGTAGGCAAATGTGCCAAATGGTAAGTTCTTCCTGAATTCATTAACATTGTGATGTTGAATGGGGCCAAATTGTTGTTGCTGTAATTCTTGTGATAGATTGTATTGATATTATTGTTGCTATTATTGAGGTTGATATTGTTGTTCTTGTTGTTGGTATTTAGTGAGTTAATGAAAAGGGTTGTTTTGCTAAGTAAAATGTTAGGGAAATTGCTAAATAATGAGTTGTTTAAATATTTATGTCTGTAATATGTAACACCTTGTTTACTAACCTGCCACTTACACCCAAACCGATTCATAGAAGAGAAAATAATTGGACACATAATGACAACGACTCAGATGGTGATAATCATGAACGTTAAGATCCTGAAAGAATGTAATTTTGTATGTGCAACCAAACACTCAGTTGTATGTTCCCGAATAATTCAAGTTTCGAATTACATTCAAAATCAAGTTTATTAAGTCTGACATCATCCAATTAATATCAGTTTCAAGCACCCATCCAAATTGAAATCTTCAAATCCTTTTTCACCCAAAAGTAAAATTACTGCACATAGCTCACTAATAATTTCTTGTCCTTGACACAACCAATATCACGGAATTATACAACACAGGACATAATTAATCCAAAAGAAGCACAAATGGGAGACCTTCATGCAATAAAGGAATATTGGAGTATATGCCTGTCATATATATACATATATAAAATGCAAGGGATCAATATATTCACCAAAGTAAATACATCTCAAAATAAACCCATAATAACAAGTTTTTCAAAAAGTAAAGCCCTAAAACAGAATCCTACGAGCAGTGACATATCTATAGCTACATGAAATCATAAGCCTCTAAGGGAAGAGAATCTTCGCTAGGGTCCGACTCAATCCCATCGGAATCAAGTGAGTCTTCGCGTTGCTGAGGATGCGGAGAAGGCAGATTATCATCATCACTATCGATTCACCTGAAAGTGGGAGGTGGTGAACGTGAGGCTGGTGGTGGTGGAGATGGATGGCGGAAGGAAGGTCCAACTTCATTGTTGAGTCATCCATTCGGCCCACACCCCACTCCTTACCAAGAATTTCCTTGGGATTCAAAGAAAAGGGCTCATTTTCAAATGTTGGCGCAAAAATGTGGGTATATACATGGTCACTCCAGCGAGCGTCCCACCCATCCTCAGTGATGGGGCCTAGGGTCAAGCGAGCCATCCCCTTAAAGATGTACCTCCGACTCTAAGGATCGAACATCCATGTTTCGTCGCAGCCGGTCTCTATCTGGATCGTTGCTTGATGGGGTTTCATCTAAAATACATAATATACAGCAAGATACAATAAAGACAAACAACAAGAGGGTGAGTCCAATAACAAATGACAAAATACACAGCCACATTCATCATAGGGAAATAACTATATAAACACATGATTTCTTACGTGAAAATACTTGCAGGAAGGAAAGTAATTATCACAATCAAGTTACCAATGCTACAATTATATTGATGAATGCAATGCATGTCCTTCCTAAATCTATTCTCCCTCAATATTCAACGTCCCTCCAGTCGAGATGGTTGGAGGACTCCATTCCCTACTGTACAGCACCTTTTCATGTTCGATTTAATCACTCAACCCTTGCTAGCAGGGTAGTGTTGCGCCTTATGCCTTGCGCCTCACAATACTCCATGAAAGCCATCGAAGTATACTCACTACCTCTATCGGATCGTACTGATTTAATGTGTCTACTAATTGCTTTTTCCACCACCACTTTGAACTTTTTGAACACCTCAAATGCCTCGGATTTTTCTTTCAGAAAATAAACCAAGTTTTTCGTGAGAAATCATCAATAAAAGAAATAAAATATCTTTTACCGCTAAAAGATTCAAGAGTGATTGGTCCACATATGTCAGTATGAATCAATTCGAGAGGTTCCTTAGCACGATATTCTGCCTTCTTTTGAAATGAAGTTCTCGTATGCTTGTTGAGTACACATTCTTCACAAAATTTGTTCTCGTAGTCCATGTCTGGTAGCCCGTGCACCATGTTCATCTTTGCCAACTTGTTTAGACCACCATGATGTAGGTGACCAAAACAGAGATGCCACAACAATGCCTTGTCTTCTACGTTGACTCGCAAACATTTTTCTCGAACGCTTCTCAAATTTAGCTTAAACATGCGATTTCTCAACTTGAGCAACCAAATGCCCATGTTTATCTTTCAAGTGTAATATCCGGTCTTTCATAAATACCGAATAACCTTTCTCCATGAGTTGTCCCATACTCAAAATGTTGCTCTTGAGATCTGGTACGTAATATACATCTTGGATTAATCCAATTAAGCCATCCTTTTGTAAATAAAAAACTGTACCTTGGCCTTTGACTTCAACCTTTGACGCATCTCCAAATGACATATGTCCGTTTCAACCTTTTGCATCTCTTTGAATAGGTGCTTGTTCCCGCACATATGATTGCTTGCGCCCATGTCAAGGTACCACACTGTGTTGTTATTGGTGTTGACTTCGTTGTGTGCTATCAAGAGAAAACCTTCTTTTGCTTCCAAATCTTCCTTGACTAAATTGGTTGTCTCTTCTACCTTTTTCTCGACCTGACATTCTTTTGCAAAATGCCCCACCTTGCCACAATTGTAATACTTATCGGAGTTGCAATCCTTCGCATAGTGACCATATTTGCCACACTTGTAGCACTCGATGTTGGAATAATTCGATCGACCGCCTCTCCAACGACCACGTCCTCTTCCACGCCAATTTTGCTGGTTTGAATGCTCTTTCTCCTCATAATATTCTTCTTGACCACGACCTCTACCACCGCGACCATTTCCTTAACTTCCACGACCATGCCCTCTACCTCGAATGTTTTGAGAATAGAGTGCCTTTTCGTCTTTAATTGACGCCTTGGTTTGAAGTGCTTGCTCAAGTATCTCCTCCTTCTTCTTCTTACGTTGTTCGTGTGCCTCGAGAGAACTAGCGAGCTCGTCGACCGTGAGCATTGTTAGGTCTTTTGACTCTTCTATAGCACATACGACATTCTCAAAACTGTCGGTTAACGACCTCAAAATCTTCTCCATAACTCATGCATCAGTTAAAACTTCTCTGTTTTGGTTGAGTTTCACGTTCACCACGGTTTGAACATGTGTGATGTAGTCAGAGACCCCTTCTGACTCTTTCATCTTCATGCCTTCCAACTCACCACGAAGAGTTTGAAGGCAAACTTGTTTAACCCGGTCAACTCCTTTGTACACATTCGCCAAAATGTCCCACGCTTCTTTTGAAGTTGTTGCATTCGCAATCTTCTCAAAGCCTGACTCGTCAACAGCTTGAAACAACAAGTACAAAGCTGGCTTATCTTTTGCTCGCGTCTCTTTCAACGCCATGTGTTGAGTCGCTGAATATCCCGTGGTAGTTTCCGATTCTTTAAAACCTTCTTCGACCACCTTCAAACTATCTTGTGACCCAAGAAGAGCTTTCATTTGGATGCTCTAATTCTCGTAGTTCGCCTTCGTTAGTCGAGGCAGCGACACATTATTGGTCACACTCGCCAGGCTCTGATACCAAATTATAGAATTGAAAACCGATAGAGGAGAAAAAATTGTTTGTATATTTCTCACACATTTGTCAAACAATACAATGATCAATTTATAAGATAAAAGACTTAAATTCTATTAATAGCCATAAACTACAATCAAAACCCATTATAGCTATTTATCAAAAATATAACTGCTGACTCTTAGTCTTTTATTTTAACAAAAAACTGCTGAATTAAAAACATTAAAACTGACATTTAAGTTTATTCAACAAAACCAAACACTTGTTGTGTTTCAAGTTTTTTCAGAGAATCATCTTGCTCCTGTGTGAGCTAACAAAAAAACATAAAAATATATAATGCCAATTAGTAATTATAATTATAATTCTAGTTGCCAATAGTTAGAATTATAATGCTAGGTGAATAAATTATACTTAAAATATACTTCGCATATTTCGGTACTTCCATATTTCTAGGAGTACCTTCTGTTGCGACACCAATGCAGAGATGGAATAAATTATCAGCCATCTAAAAGAAACATGTAGAGTTTAGGGGATTTGTGGCAACTAAAATGAGAAATGGAAACGAGCAAGTTAAAACATTTAGTGAGCAGAAACACCACACAAGAAACCAAGTAGAGAAACCGAACTCCAGCCTACATGCATTGTGCAAGATTACATTGACATGTAACTCTTTCCATTTCATTTGTACTTCAATCAATCATCGAAAATCACAGAAGAAATATTGCATCCATGGAATATTGATGAGAGGGAGAAGGAAGTGGGAGGTTCACCTTTGTCTGCATTGAAGTCAAAGACAGCCAGAGAGAGAGGAGGAGGAGCAATGTGTTGGAGGTAGTAAGGCAAACATGGAGAGTGATACTTCTATTTCATGCACAATGGGTTGAAACATAAAAAGAGATACTGTGTATTACAGAAACTGTACTACGTAAAAATGATACACCCATGAATCCCTGCCCCTCACGGTGCCAATACAAAGGAAAGCACAAACACTATAACTAGAAGCAGGGAAGAAACAGATACTTACTCAGAAATGTGAAGGAGATATAAAAGTTGTACAGGCAAGGCGAAACGGAGCCTCGAGCAAGAGAAGGCGAAACGGTGCTTGACTGGGGAGGCTTGAGAGAGAGTGAACGAAAGGGGAGGCTTGAGAATTTTAAAGTGGTTGAAAATAAAAAATTGCCTTGAAAATAAAAAATTGCTTTTACTTTTAACAATTGAAAATAAGAATTTTTTTTAAAAATAATTTTTAAAACTCAAATTAATAAACAATTCTTTTATTTTTAAATTTTTTAAAAAAAATTATATTTAAAAATAAAAATCAATCATGCCCATATTTTTTAATATTAATTTTGTGGACTGAAGATAAATTTTTAAAGTAATTAATACATTTAATAATTATGATTAACATGGTTCAACAATTGGTTAAGTGTAAGTCTTTACGATGTATCTCCATATAATTCCTTGGCCTATGTGAATATATACTTACTGTGGTCAAATTAATACTGATCATGAATTGGATTTTCCAATTTAATTTAAAAATTTAAATAAATAAGTTGAAATTAAATCTAAATTCATATTTTTTTTAAGCGTGTACCTAATTATTTCTATGGAACTAAAATAATTATTAATGATAAATGTTGTATCTTATTTTATCCCTTCAACGATTATCATACTAGTTATTTATTTATTTCTCAATAAATAAATTCAAAATTCAACTTACATTGAAAAATAGTTTGATGTATAGTTTAGTCCAATTAATCAATTAGCTTTTGTGAAACTAATTTAATAACAATATTAATAATTAATAATAATAACAACAACGTAAACATATATATTTTAGGCTTTAAAAGATCTGAATAATATAATATAATATATCTACTATATTATTTTCTTTTATTATATAACATATTATGATATAAGATAAATAATATTTATTTCTAAAGAATAATATGATATAACATTATTTTCTTTTATCCATATCCATATTAAATATTAAAATTTTATATGTTAGATTTATTTGTACTACAAATCAAATCAAATACTATATTAAATTACTATAAATATAATATAAATATATATTTATATTATATTTATATATAATATAAATAAAAATAAAAAAATAGTTAAACAAATAAAAATAGATAAACAAAAAGGTGACAGCGACTCATTGTCCCTTCGGCTTGCGGAAGGTGAGAGTGATGGGGAGGAAAACGAAGGAAATGAGCATAGTGCCAGTGCCGAGCTACACGACGGAATTCAGAGCGTTAAACGACGACGCGTGGTACACGGTAAGCGTTTTGTTGGAGGGAGAAGCGCTGAGAGTGAAGTACTTGGACTTCTCCGACGTACACGACAATGTGTTTAAGCCCTCAGATTTTCGGAACTCGAAGGAGCTTGATGGCTTCGAAGAACGCTTCAGACCCATCTCCAAACAGCTTCAAGACAACGAGTGTCGTCGACTCGCCTTAGGCACCAGGGTTTGCGCCAGCCACCGTTTCAGCAACGACGACGTTCGCTTCTACGATGCTGTCATCGACGGGGTTAGTCGTAACTCCCCTTTCTTGTCGTTTTCGTCTTTGCGGTTGCGGAAAGTCGACATTTTGTCGTTTACTTTCACTTTGATTTTGTGTGTGATTGTGTGGCTATGGGCATCCACATTGCACAACTACAAATATTTGTGGGTCGATGCAAGGGTGTTTTTGTAAATTAAAAACTAGAATCGTTCCAAATTTCTGGATTTTGTAACACGTAATCATTAACAGTGAAGTAATAAAAAATCGGATTGTTTCATAGACTGTTTTCTGGAGGAGTTGGAAATGGTTGACAATTTTTAATTTTAAATTAAGAAAAAATATATGTTATTTATTGCAAAAATACATTATTAATATATTTAGTTTATGTTAATCTATATCTTTTATTTTAAAAATATCAATTTAAAATAAAATATTTGTACTTCGCCTTCCTCTAAAACCCCTTTTCATACAACACTAAATTTTACTTTATTTTTCTCTGTTCCTTTGCATAAAAAAAATACTTGGGTGATGTTTTTGTAAAGTCGAAGGTTAAAATGAGTTATTTATAAAGTTAGGGATTAAAATAATCTACCCATTTAATTTTAGGGATTAAAACAGGGATTTCTTGATTTTTAGTTGAATCTAGCCACTACCAACAAACATTTTATGGTTGGTTCCAATTTATGTGAGGTACACTAATGATGTGTATTCCTACTCTCTATTTAACCAATCTCATTTATTATTTGAATAAATATACAATTTAGTCTCAAAAGTATATACAATTTTGTCCACAAATCCGTCAAATTTTTGACAAAGTAGTCTTTCTAACATGAAGTTAACCAACTTCAGGGAGTAGATTGTCATAAAATTGGAGGCTAAATTGTCATGAAGTTGACATATTAAGAGAATATATTGATATTGGGACTAATGTGTCATTAGGTTAAAGTTTGGAAACTAAATGATATGTACTCAAACTTTGAGTGACCAAATCAGCACAGGTTGCCATTTTTGGTGATCAAGTTGTATAATTTCTCTTTATTATTTAGTAAGACACATGAATTTCACCTAACAATGGAGAGTGTGATGAAAAGAATGTGTTACTACTTACTAGCATTTCACATGGGAACAATTAAGTAGGAACACCATATCACATAATCATAATTGATTCTTACATATTCCCCTTTTAAGACAGCAAGTTTGGGTTTCCACATGTATGCCTGGAAAAGACTCTTATTTCCGCATTTGAGCAAATAGTAATGTGTGATTCATTCCTCATTTGCGAAATTGTGCCTGTTTTCTTAGGTGAAAGAAAGCAAACATTCTTGGAAAAAAGGAGAGGAATTATGCTCGTGCACCTTTATACTTCAGTGGTTACATGGGCCAAATGTTAGACATTTGACTGCGGCAAAAATTGAGAATATTTGCATAGTTCTGCCTGCATTGGAGCTGGATTCTGTAGTGGTTTCATTTCTGGAGATGGCAAGGGGAAAAACAGAATTGTATTTGCCTTGTCCTGTTACAAAGTCGTCAAAGGAAGTTTCTGGTTTGGAAATGATTCCATACTGCAACAAGTGCTCAAACACTGCTAGTACACAGCGTTATTTTGATCGTAGGGAAAAGGCAAGTGGTGTAGATTAGGCATGTGCATGTAACCATGAACACTTTCCATTAGCTTGCATGCTGAAAAAATTATTATAATAGTGGTGTAGATTCCAATTCTTGGATGTATTTTCAGTGTCTGATATCTTATAATGTATCCCTCTCTCTTCAATACAGGAAACACAATGTGCAAGGCGGTCTGTGTTCAAAGTTCATTCACCTGAAGGTTTGCTTCTACATAATAGTAGAGGTTAATGCTAAAAGTGAATTTGACTAACTGGATTTTGCTTCAAAAACCATTTACTGCTATTCTGATATTTTTATGGTTCACTTCTTATTATTGTTCATATGATTCTGTTTGGGCTTTGTAAATCATGGTTGTCAAAATTACATATCAACATTTAGAATTGTATAATTTTATTTACTAGACCTGTAGAATCGTATTAAAATCTGCCTGACTGGTAAACAGGTCATATTGCAATTCAAATAAAATTTGACATGTCACATTGACATGATACAGTTGTTGGAATTGCAACTCAAAACATGGTTAAAGAAATGACCTCCAGGCTTGCAGTTTCTAGGATGGGCTGTGATACAATTTGAATGAACTGATGGTTATTGAGCTAGAAATGAGAAGTTTGGTCCATTCATTGCTCATGTTAGAATTATGTAAATAAATAGTAATGCTGTAAATAGGGAAAAATTAGTATATTTGTAATTACGGGAATTATGTAATTGTATATTCTGTATTAATGATTCCTATTATAAATATATGTTCAGTTGTATAGCCCAGACTAATACGTTCCCAAGCAACAAATATAATAGTGAAACAGAGAATTGAAGAAGAAAATAGACTATGATCCTGTGTATTAATGACAAAAGAAGAAACACAGCAAGAAGGATGACTCCTTACTGCCCAGAGCACTGCTCCTAATAGAGAAACCACTAAGTTTCCTCTACCCAAGATATCAGAAAAACAGCACCCCTTCCACAACCTCACATTATTCCCTAAATAACAGAAAGATATGGATATCCAGCTCTCTCTCTCTCCTCTAACTGCCCGCACCCTCTTCTCTCATGCCACGTTAGCTCCTTCTCTTTTCTTCTGTGAGTACACTAACAATTTCTTAGGGAATGACTTTGTTTCATTGGCCAATGGCTCAATAGGACCAATCTGGAATTGGGCTCTATCACAGACATACAGATTCATCCTATGTTTCTCATTCTTCTTTCTCAACACGGTATCTAGAGTCTAACGTAGGATAACCCTAATTCATGATTACATAGTGAGCCCACTGCTTCTTGGTGCAAATTTTTTTCTGAAAACTATCCTCCGTATTTAGTGTTTGGTTGTTTGGACATTTAACAGCCGCTTGTACTGTTCTGGTGTTTTTTCTAGCTACCACCCTCAGGTCTGGTTCGCCTAGCTCATTTCAGCCTGTCCCCAAAGTTTTGTGCCAATTGAAGGTCCCACTGCACCATTGCCAGCATGTGGTGGCTCGTTCGGCACCATTTCTGGCCGCCGCTTGTTTTGTTGGAGTCGTTGCAGCCTGTTGTACTCCAATCTGTCCTTTCTTCTTTGGTCTAGGTATTGGTTCTGTTGGACACAAGCTAAAGACTTGTATACCAATAACACTCAGTAGCTTTTATGGGGTTTGTCAAAGTCTCATGAATGTTTCTGCTCCTCAATGATTTGAGGGCTCCATGATTGAATATTCTCCATGACTTGAATGGAGTCTGCCTCTTGCTACCTCAATAGGTAAGGACTATGAAATTTGTCAACAATTTTTTATGTTACAGTACTTTGTATGGTTTGCTTGCAGATTTTTCTATTATTTGTGATCAAATTTTGGGGTCACCTATTGTAGCCACTGTGGATTCTACGTGGTCCACCTCGCCATGGGTACCGGTTAAAACTTCATCTACTTCTATGGATGTGACTCTTATTTCTACTTTTCCAAACTCTTTTGCCAATTAAAACCTTAAAAAACCTGTTAGGAAATATTTGAAGCCTTTAGTCGGTGAGGCTGTTTTTAATAGGGTGCCAAGAAGCCTTTAGTCGGTGAGGCTGTTAGTAGGTTGCCACGTGTTGCTAGCTGGGTTGATCAAAGTCTGTTAGGTGTTAATTGTGTTAGTTTTGCTATAAATGACAACTCTGATGTTAGATTGGGTTATCTTGTAATTCATTCATTAAATTCTTGTAATCTTCTCTTCATCTTAATAAAGCAATTTCGGAACCTTTCATTGTATGGTTCCCTATTCTTCATCAAGTTCTTCGAGTCTCCCATTCCTAGAACTAGAAAATTTTATAACAATTGGTATCAGACTTCACAATCCAGTCGGAGTTCTCAACAAATGGCAGAAGCTACTCGCAATGCAGTGGCGATAAAGGATTTGGAAGAATGCATGTGTTCAAGATTAGAGTCTCGTTTAATGGAGCTTGTTGGGTTGATGCAGAAGACCCTCGGTGATTCTCTCAAAGATCAAATTCAAGAATTGTTAAAGAAAGATGCAGAAGAGGTGTGTGGCCCTTCCGCAAGTGTTATCTCTAAGGGTGCATGTCCTTCTGTTTCATCTTATTCTTGCGGAACAAGATTAGCAAGAATAGACTTTCTTCGATTTTCAGGGGAGGCTGTCAATCAGTGGATATATCAGTGTGAAAATTATTTTTTAATCGATCATACACCTGATGATGTTAGAGTAAAATTGGCAATTGTTCACTTGGAGGGTCGTGCGTTGCAATGGCACACGGCTTTAGCTAGATCTGCGACTTATTCTCCCTTGATTTCGTGGGAGGAATATACTAAGTTGTTGATTGAGCGGTTTGGTGAGGTGGGTGATGATCCAATGGCTGAATTGATGAGATTGAGGCAAAAGAAATCTGTTAGTGAATATCATGAGGAGTTTGATTCTATTGTTAATAGACTGAATCTTAACGAAGAACACATGCTGAGTTGTTTCTTAGGAGGATTAAAGAAGGAAATTCAAATGTTAGTACGTATGTCTCAACCTACCACTGTTCGTACAGCCTTTGTTTTGGCAAGAATGTATGAAGCTGCCAATTCCCCTTCTACTCAAACTGCTTTGGTGACTAAGCCTCAGAAAGGAATTTTAGGAGCCAAACCTGCACTCCCTGTTCAACCTGCTGCTTCCACTGCTAGTTTTACTTCTGGTTCTATTGCTGGAAATGGTACTAAAGTCAAACCTATTAGGAGTTTGACACATGCATATATGAGTGAAAGAAGGGCAAAAGGGCTATGCTATTTTTGTGACGAGCCTTATTCTCAAGAGCATAGTTTAACACATAAAAAGATTCAGGTGCATTTTTTGGAGGTTGAGGAGGAAGAGGAATTAGTCGAGTGACTCGAGTCTGCAGATCTTGCTATCTGCTCTTTTACTGATTCTGATCAGGAATCACCTCAGATATCAGTGAATGCGTTGACTGGTGCTGCAAATTTCAGGACCATGAGAATCATAGGGTACCAGCAAAAGAAGCCTTTACACATTCTAATTGACAGTGGATCTACACACAATTTTTTGGATATTGACATGGCTCAGAAATTGGGGTGCAGAATTGAGGTGGTGGTAGCTGATGGTTCTAAACTGACAGTTTCCTCAATGGTTAAAGGGTTTACATGGACTATCCAACAGACAACATTTACTTCAGATATGTTTTTACTTCCACTTGGCTGCTGTGATCTAGTGTTAGGGATAGAGTGGTTGATTATATTAGGTGACATAATCTGGAATTTTGACAAGTTGACTATGGACTTCAGAGTTAAAGGGAAACGACATGTCTTGAGAGGGACTTCTACAAGTGGTATCAAGTCTGCCAAGAATCAACAGTTAGACAAGGCTTTAGCTGCAGGAGTACATATTTCAGTACTGCAGCTTTGTGAGGAGGAGGGCGGTCTGCTGCACTCACTCACCACTCATGCAGATCAGTCAGTATTACCACCTGCAATTGATTAGCTTCTTCAGCAGTTTGAGGACATTTTCCAGGAGCCAACTCAATTGCCTCCATTCAGGGAAGGTCATGATCACACAATACAACTTATTCAGGGAGCTAATCCGGTTAATAAAAGACCTTATAGGTATGCAAAAAGCCAAAAGGATACCATTGATAGGCTGGTACAGGAGTATTTGAAATCTGGCTTCATTCAAAACAGTAGCAGTCCATTTGCTAGTCCTGTGGTTTTGGTAGGAAAAAAAGATGGTTCATGGAGATTGTGTATAGACTACAAGGAATTGAACAAGAACACTGTAAAGAATAAGTTTCCAATTCCTTTGGTTGATGATTTGTTAGATGAGCTTCATGGATCATCAATCTTCTCCAAGATTGACCTTAGGTCTGGTTATAACCAAGTGAGGATGGATCCACTTGATGTGCACAAGACAGCTTTTAGGACTCATGGAGGTCACTATGAGTATGTAGTAATGCCATTTGGCCTCACTAATGCCCCAACAACTTTTCAAGGGTTAATAAATGCGGTATTTCAAAAATTCTTAAGGAAATTCTTATTAGTCTTCTTGATGATATTTTGGTGTATAGCAAGAGCTTGGAAGAACACTTAGAACATCTTGAGCAGTGTTAATTACTCTTAGAAGCAATTACTTATTTGCCAGGAGGAGTAAATGTTACTTTGCTGTTCATAAAGTGGAATACCTTGGTCATTTCATCTCTGGTTCAGGTGTATCTACAAATCCAATTAAAATAGAAGCTATGCTCAACTGGCCTCTTCCGCAGACTATTAAGCAACTAAGAGGATTTCTTGGTCTTGCTGGCTATTATAGGAGGTTTGTGAAGGGATATGGAGTAGTTGCAAAACCTTTGACTGACATGTTAAAAAAAAATTGATTTAGTTGGACTCAAGATGCTAAACTAGCATTTCATAAACTGAAAGAATTGCTCAGTTGTACTCCAGTCTTAGCTCTTCCCGATTTTTCTACAGTATTTGTAGTAGAGGTTGATGCCTCGGGCTGTGGGATAGGAGCAGTTCTTATGCAGAAGCAGCACCCTATAGCTTATATCAGCAGAGCCCTTAATCTACAACAACAATCACTGTCTACTTATGAAAAGAATTGCTAGCTGTTGTTTTTGCTGTTCAGAGATGGAGACATTACCTTTTGAATAGGCATTTTATTGTCAAAACTGATCATTATAGCCTCAAGTACATATTGGATCAAAGGATGTCAACTGAGTTCCAGCAGAAGTGGCTAGTTAAACTCATGGAGTTTGATTTCTCAATTGAGTATAAAAAAGGATAAGAAAATATAGTTGCTGATGCTCTTTCAAGAAGAGAGGTGGCTGAGTGCAACAGTTTATTTACTCATCATTTGCAATCCGATTTGGTAGAAAAAATTCATTTGTCATGGTTGAACGATACTAACTTACAGAGATTAATCAAGGAAGTACAAGAGGAATCAGCTTCTCACAAGATAAATGGCAGCATGGTGAATTGAGGAGAAAGGGCAAGTTGGTAATTGGCAACGATCGAGCATTGAGGGGTGATATATTACAGTGGTTGCATGCTTCTAGAGGAGGACATTCAAGGATCAATGCTACCATGAAGAGGGTTAAAGCTGTTGTGTATTGGAAGGGGTTGATGAATGATGTTAAGAAGTTCATCCAGCAATGTTCAATTTGTCAGCAATGTAAATATGACATTGCAGCATCTCCTGGATTACTTCAACCTCTTCCTGTTCCTGAACAAATTTGGCAGCGTGTCACTATGGATTTCATTGAGGGTTTGCCTAATTCATTTTTGGTAAGCAAGTGATATTTGTAGTAGTAGATAGGCTGAGCAAAGCTGCACATTTTATGGCTTTGTCTCATCCTTATACAGCCAGTGATGTGGCTCAGTCTTATATGGATAATGTGTTTAAATTACATGGATTTCCTAGTACCATCACTTGTGACAGAGATTCCATTTTTGTTAGCCAGTTCTGGCAAGATTTTATGTCCTTACAAGGGGTCCAAGTTCAGCTTTCATCCAGTTACCATCCTCAGACTGATGGTCAAATTGAAGTGGTAAATAAATGCTTGGAAACTTATCTGAGGTGTATGTGTGCTGATGTCCCTCACAATTGGTCAAAGTGGCTACCCTTAGCTGAATGGTGGTACAATACCTCCTACCACACTGCTACTAAAGCTACTCCTTATGAAATAATGTATGGACAACCGGCTCCAATCAATCTTCCTTACCTTCCAGGAGAATCAAAAGTGGAATTAGTGGACAGGAGCTTGAGCAAAAGAGAAGAGATGATGAAGTTAATCAAATTCCATTTAAAAAGATCCAAAGAAAGGATGAAACAGGTTGCTGACAAGCATAGGAGTGATAGACAATTCAAGATAGGAGATTTTGTCTATGTGAAGTTGCACTCATATAGACAAGTGTCTGTGGCATTTAGGGGCAATTCTAAGCTAAATCCTAAGTATTTTGGCCTTTTTAGAGTAGTGGACTGCATTGGCACTGTAGCTTACAAGCTTGACCTCCCAAATCACAGTAAGGTTCACAATGTGTTCCATGTATCTCAACTTAAGAAACATGTGGGCAACTTGGTCACTATTACTGATCTCCCCTACCAGCAGGAAGATGCTTTTATTGAAAAGGAGCCTGAAGCAATTCTGGACCGCATGACAGTAAGAAGAAAAGGGATGCCAGTTACTAAATTGCTTGTAAAATGGAAACACCATCTCCCAGAGGATGCAACGTGGGAATACTATTATGACTTGAAGAAAAAATTTCCAGCTTTCCATCCTTGAGGACAAGGATTCTTTCGAGGGAAGGGCAATGTTAGGAAATATTTGAAGCCTTTAGTCGGTGAGGCTGTTAGTAGGTTGCCACGTGTTGCTAGCTGGGTTGATCAAAGTCTGTTAGGTGTTAATTGTGTCGGTTTTGCTATAAATGACAACTCTGATGTTAGATTGGGTTATCTTGTAATTCATTCATTAAATTCTTGTAATCTTCTCTTCATCTTAATAAAGCAATTTCGGAACCTTTCATTGTATGGTTCCCTATTCTTCATCAAGTTCTTCGAGTCTCCCATTCCTAGAACTAGAAAATTTTATAACAAAACCCTACAAACTGCTGGATAGAAAGGAAAAAGTAGACATTTTTACTGGCACTATGCACCGTGCGAGGACAGAACCCACAGCGGAGTAGCCAAAGATGAATAAAATCAGAGAAGACAACATAAAAGAAAACCCAAAACTGTTTATTTTGTATTGAATTATGTTTTGAGTTAATTCTTTTTCTATTATTTCCTATTACCTATATATAATATTTTTTATATATTTTATTATATCTGCCATAATTCTGCTGTCTGCCACCACAATTTTATGGCAAATTTTTGGGTTTCCGCCATGTCTCGCCATCAGCCATTGATAACCTTGCAAATGATCAAGATACAAGCAAAAGAGTCAACATCGCCCCAAAGGTAAGGAGAGGAGACATTTCAATTTGGCTAGTAATTAAAAGGGTCAACATTGCCCAAATGAAATGGGGTCCTCGAATTAATTATATATGGGGCAAACTTGGTGCATATGATTTGGCTAGTAAGCAAAAGAGTGAACATCGCCCCAAATGAAATGGGTTCTCATTCTTCTTTCTCAACAGCTCAAAACTTGTGTTTTATGCATTTAGATTGTTCATGTGTATTTGACATTCTTATGGGATTTCTGAACGAGAGTTTTCTTTGTACTTCATTTCTTCTTGTTCTTTGGTCTCTGCCAAACTTTGCCCTAATTAATAAAGTGACGAATTTCCATATGAATTATATTGTTTCTTTCACTCCTTTGGTCATTTTTTTATTTTTTACTTTTCCGGAGTTATGGCCAATATTATGATTTATAAACAATATGACTTTCTTAGATTTGTCATAATTCAATCACTTTCTACATGAACATCACACTTGTGTGTGCTTTTTCTTAAACAGGTGTTTTGTGTGAATCATTTTGTTAAACTTTTGTACATTTTTAAACAATTAAGTGGACCTTTCATCAGATACAAAACAAGCTCGAAATTAGTTAAATCAGTTATTTGTTAGTTTTCTGTTATTTCTTTATAGGTCCCTGTGTAATCTTATATATATATATATATATATCTGTTCTCCCTTTGTACATTGATATCTTCTGATAAAGAAATTAAGTGCAGTTTACATTCAAATTACTTCATATTATGGTATCAGTGTAAGCTTTCTTCTCCAACTTTTTGATTCTTTTTCAATCACTCCATCCTCATGACTGAAGAACCCAACAACCCTCCTCCTCCTCCTCCTACACAGGATGAATCACAAACTCCGGCTAGTCCATACTATCTACATCCTGGAGAAAATGCAGCAGCCATTCTTGCAACTCCGCCTCTTGACAGTTGCAATTACCACTCCCAGTGCAGAACAATGAAACATGCTCTTCTTTTTAAAAGTAGATTCAAATTCGTTTCTAGTGATATTACAGACCCGGGTAAAAGTCATAACCTACACGATGCCTAGGAACGTTGCAATACCATGGTCATCTCTTGGATCACATGATCTCTTTTGTCTCAGATTGCAGTGTCATGTATATTAATAATGTCCAAGAGCTTGGGAAGTTCTCCAAGAACCCTTTTAGAAAGGGGACTATTTTTGTACTTCTGATCTTCATGACATTCATTCCATTAAACAAACTGATCGCTCTATTTCAGTCTACTTCACTGAATTAAAAATCTTATGGGAAGAACTTGAATCCTTGTGACCAATATGCCCAACTCATGACACTCCTCAGTAAATTAAATTCCCAAAAACAACCACACTATTTGAATCATTTAACCACTTTTACTACTGCTGATTCACATGTTAATCAAGCATCTCAACAGGAAGGCACTTTGGGTATTTCCTTCAATTCTGGACACTGGAGCCACTAATCATGTTTGTAACTGTCAACTACTTTACTGTCTGCAATTCAATTAAACCAATTGAAGTTAAACTACGTAATGGAACTACAACAATGAATGATCTTTCTGGCACAGTAACTTTTTCTGATGGTTTTTATTTGCATAATGTTCTTCTTATACCTAATTTCTTTTTTAATATAAATTCTGTTAGCGAGATTGTTCATTCTTTAAACTGCAAATTTACCTTTTACAAGTATTCTTGTGTTATTCAGGACAAGGATTCCTCAAAGATGATTGGACTTGGTAAACCCAAGGAAAATCTATACTTCCTTCAAATGTCACACTTTTCTGATTTTCCTGTAGTTTCAATTTGCTTTCTAATGTAATTTAGACTGAATCTTTACATCGTTTTTTGATCTTTGGCATTATCGATTGGGTCATCCCTCTACAAATATCTTACAGCCAATACATATGCATTTTCCTTATGTTACATTCAATGCAAATTCTGTTTGTGATTCATGTCATTTAGCTAAACAATCTTCCCTACCTATTTCTCCTAGCACTTCTTTTTCCACAATGGCTTTTGAACTTGTTCATATGGATATTTGCGGACCACTTATTGTCCCTTCTATTCACGGAGATAAATTTTTTCTAATTGTCATAGATGATTTTTCTCGTTACATTTGGGATTTTTCTTTTACAATCTAAAGCTGAAACTAGACCTTTGATTTGAAATTTAATTACTCTCATTCAAACACAATTTCACAGTAACATCAAAACCATTTGGACTGACAATGGTCTTAAATTTGTATTTCGCTCTCTTTATGCTGAATATGGGATACTGCATCAATTATTTTGTGTTGAAACACCTCAACAAAATTCTATGGTTGAGTGCAAACATAGACATATATTAAATGTTACACGATCCCTTTTTTTCATTCCCATTTTGCCTAAACAATTTTGCTGCTATACTGCATGTCATGCTGTTCATCTCATTAATAGGCTACCTACTAAAGTTTTAGATGGTAAATCTCCATTTGAAAAATTATATATGATCTATCTTTTTCTGATTTAAAAGATTTTGGCAGTCTTTGTTTTTCTAGTAGCTGTTCACATAACAGAACAAGATTAGATCTTCAAGCAATTAAATGTGTATTTTTGGGTTTCAAATCTGGTATGAAAGGCTATATATTCTTTTGAACATTTCAACTAGGGAAATTTTTGTATCTAGAAATGTTTTTTATGAACATTTATTTCCTTTCTGTAACAAAGATACCAATCCTGCTAAAACATCTGAACTGAATACTACTGATCCTCTTCAATACTCAACTCATGATTTTCATTCCCCAAATGGCATTGCTAATACATATTTACCTGTCAATAATAATAACAGCATTTTACCTGATTCTCCTCTCCAACATACTGAATATTGTATAAATCTACTAGACAGTGAACAACTCCTAAATTTCTTACTATTATCATTGCTTTGAGACTGCTTTCCCATCTTGGACAGGTATTAAATATCCTCTTCCTACTGTTTTATCTTATCATTCTTCATCTTTTTCATATCTTATATTTATTACTGCCATTTCTATTATAACTGAACCCAAAACTTGTCAGCAAGCTACTAAATTTGATCATTGGAACCAAACCATGCAGGAGGAATTCACTGTCATCGAACAAAATAACACCTGGACTATTACTGAGTTACCTCTTGGTAAAATTCCCATTGGATCCAAATGGGTGTATTGGGTTAAACATAAATCTCATGGTACCATAGAAAGGTACAAGGCCAGGCTAGTGGCCAAAGGTTTCAATCGAACAGAGGGCTTGGATTCCTTTGACACATTTGCATTGGTTGCTAAGTTAACCACTATTAGACTTTTACTTGCTATTGCTTCTTCCTAGAATTGGCTTTTACAACAGCTAGATATCAATAATGTATTCTTTCATGGTAATCTTGATGAAGAGGTTTACATGGAAATTCCTGAGGCAGTAACTTCTAGTCCAAACTGTTTGAAAGCTCCATAAATCTCTTTATGGACTAAACCAAGCTGGCAGGCAATGGTTTGCTAAGCTGTCCAGCCATCTCCTCTCCTTATCTACTATAGAAATTAAGAGACAAAGAGCATAGAGAGAGAGAGAGAGACAAAATAATGTGTTGGAATTGGATGCTTTACAATATGTAAAGACTCTTATATTTATAAGGATACATATGTAACTTTACTGGGCCAACTCCATTATTATAATATTAAAATAAACCCTAATCTTAATACTTTTATTATAGCTATTCATAACACTCCCTCTCAAGCTGGAGCATCGATATTAATCATGCCTAGCTTGTTAGAAATATAATTACTACGTGTCCCATTTAAAGCCTTTGTAAACACATCTGCTAGTTGGTCGCCTATCCTAATATGAGATGAATATAAGCTTCTGCTGAACTTTTTCTCGAATAAAGTGACAGTCTATCTTAATATGTTTTCCGTTCATGAAAAATTGGATTTGAGGCAATGTGTATCGCTGCTTGGTTGTCACACCAAAGTTGCATAGGCTTAGTGCTACTAAATCCTATTTCTTCCAACATATGTTTCAACTACATTAACTCACAAGTAGTCTGAGCCATTGTCCTGTATTCTGATTCTGCACTTGATCTCGATACAATGTTTTGCTTCTTACTTTTTCACAAAATTAAATTATCTCCCAAGAACACAGTATCTGGTAGTAGATTTTCTGTCTATAGATCCTGCTCAATCAGCATTAGAAAACGCCTCTATCTGTGCATGTCCATGATCTTTGTACACAATTTCTTTTCCTAGTGCTTCAAATATTCCACAATGCGGATTAGTGCTTCCTAATGAGTATTCGTCGAAGATGACATAAACTGGCTAACAACACTCACTGGAAAAGCATTATCCGGCCTTGTGACAGTCAAGTAATTTAACTTGCCTACTAATCTTTTGTATTTCTGTGGATCTGCAAAAGGAACTCCATCTGCTGTCAGTTTCACTCTTGGCTCCATAGGTGTCTCACATGGTTTAGGTCCTTTTAGTTCGGTCTCAGTCAATAAGTCTAAGACATATTTTCTCTATGAAAGGGAGATTCCTTGCTTGGAGTACATGACTTCAAAGAAGTATTTTAGAATTCGTAAGTCTTTTGTTTGAAACTTGGTTTGAAGAATTTTCCTTAGGTTGTTGATTTCTTCTTTGTCGCTACCTGTAATAACAATATCATTAACATAAATAAGTAAAATACAACCGTGGTTAATCTGTTTGTAAAACACTGTATGATCACTCTCACTCCTCACTAAACCAAATTACAGAATCACGTCACTGAATCTCTCAAACCATGCTCTAGGTGATTGTTTCAAGTCATATAATGACTTCTTTAAAAGACACACTCTTCCACACTCCCCCTAAGCAACAAAGCTAGGTGGTTGCTTGATGTACACCTCCTATATGTCTCCATGTAAGAATGCATTCTTGACATCTAGCTAGAATAATGACTAATGATGCATAACCGCAAGAGAGATGAAGATGCGAACAGATGAGAGTTTAGCAACCGTAGAGAATGTATCAGTGTAGTCAACGCCATAAGTTTGGGCATATCCTTTTGCAACAAGGCGTGCCTTCAAATGAGCCACATAACCATCTGAATTAACTTTCACAGTGTAAATCCACTTACAACGAATAGTTTGTTTGCCCTCGGGAAGAGGAATTAAATCCCAAGTATCATTCGTCTCAGGAGCCAACATTTTTTCCTCCATAGCATGTCTTCAACCATCATGACTAAGGGCATCTGCAAGGGTCTTACAAATAGAGAGAGTCTATACCAACTATGAAGGATTTAGATGTAGAGAATAAATGACAGACGTCCCATAAGATGAAATAGGATATATGCAAGATCTTTTACCTTTTTGGATAGCAATAGGAAGGTCAAGATCAGACATAGGATCTGTTGACATTTGAGGAGATTATGGTAGGGGTTGAGTATCATCTTGAATATCATTAGCCACGGGGGGCACATCATCTGAAGGCTGTTTTGGCCTGTGAGAGTATGTTCAGTCAAAGAACTTGAAACTTGTATCAATAGGAGCCAGAGGTGCAACAGGATGTGTAGATTGGACAAGAGTATAAGTCAAGAAAGGTTCATACATGGACTCAAAAGATGAGGACTTAAAGAATAGAAGACCTTCAAAGAAAGATACATCAGAGGAAATAAGATAACGACCAAGATCAAGAGAAAAATAACGGTAACCTTTTTGTGATCGAGAATAACCCAAAAACACACATTTGAGGGACTTTGGATCAAGTTTAGTTACCTGGGGATGAACATCAAACACAGAACAAGTGCAGCAAAAAACTTTAGGAGGTAAAGAAAAGAGAGATTGTGATGGGAAAACCATGTAACACAGATGATGGTATGCGATTAATTAAATATACAGCAGTAATAATAACATTAGCCAAAAAAGGTTTAGGAACTTTCATTTCAAACATTAAAGCAGGAGCTACCTCCATAAGATGATTTTTATGTTTAGCTACTTCATTTTGCTGTGGGGCAACAATATAAGAAGACTGATGAAATATGCCATGTTTATT
Organism: Abrus precatorius; assembly: GCF_003935025.1. Taxonomy (NCBI): domain Eukaryota; kingdom Viridiplantae; phylum Streptophyta; class Magnoliopsida; order Fabales; family Fabaceae; genus Abrus; species Abrus precatorius. Next base: position 6,342,352 of record NW_020874291.1, on the reverse strand, counting down.
CATAAAATTAGAGAAAAATGCAAGAAAATATTCTTTACCATTATCACTTCTAAAAATGCGCACAAAAATATTAAATTGAGTTTTAATTTCAGCACAACAATTACAAAATATAGAAAAGACTTCAGATTTAGATTTCATAAAAAAACAACCATGTTCACAAGAATAATCATCCACAAAGTTAATAAAATATTTAAAAATTAGATTTAGAAGCAACTGGACAAGGGCCCCAAACATCAGAATGAACAATTTTAAAGGTGGCATGAGCCTTTTTATTTAAATAAGGTGAATAAACATTACGATGATATTTAGTAAACTGACATGACTCAATAAAAATTAGACTCTATACTAGGACATAATTTCCTAAGAACTCCTAAAGACAGATGACCCAGACGACAATGAAGTTGGAAAGGAGACACTATTTCATTCCTAGACGCAATAGAAGCTTGCGGAAGTCCTTCTTCTTCCAATAGATACAGCCCATTAGATATCCGATCTCTACCAATAATCCTTTATGTCACCATATCCTGAAAAACAGAAGAATTAGAAAAGAATGGTATTGAGCAATTTAATGATGAAATGATTTGGCTAATGGACAAAATTTAAAGGAAATTGAGGCAAATATAAAATAAAGGATAAATATAAGGTTGAAACTAGGGTGGTACATTCGCTGCCCTTAATATGGATAGTAGAACCATCAACGAGTGTTACAGAAGAATGAGAACTGGGTAGACAAAAAGAGGAAAGGATACCTGGATCTCCAGTTATATGATCAGTTGCGCCAGAATTAATGACCTAACGCCTAGAAGAAGGGGAAAGACATGCAGTAGGAGGACCAAAGTGGCTGTAGAGGATGTAAACGGCTGTTGGGAAATCTGAAATTGAGTATACTAAATAAATTTCTCATCACTCATACACACAGTACGTCCTTTTTTCTACTGAGTAGCTGTATCAGGTTGAGACATCGAGTTAGTGAAGCGAGAATTACCTTACGAGTGAAAAAAAGACTAATTTTGCGGAATATGAGTGCATTGATTATGATAATGGTCAAATTCGCTAGAGTTGTAGCATTGTACATTACCACAATCTCCACTATGCCCACAGCATACCACAACCTCCACTATGCCCACGGCCACGACTACCTCTACCACCATTAAGACCAGCACGGTGACCGTATTGGGCTGCCAAGGCAGAGGGGTCAGGAGACTCATTTTCTATAGTGCTCGAGTTCTTCAAAGGAAGACTGCATAACTTTGGAGAAGACATCGGTAAGATTATCAACCTGCTTGCTTGACAGAATCTAAGATCGAACTACCTTATACCTCATTCCAGGTCAAGTACAGAGAGCCAACTTAAAGCCATGAGTTTCTTTTGTTGTGCTATCATCTCGTCAATAGTTTTGCAGGCTAAAAGATATTGTATCTCTTTAGTATGTTTCTTAAACTCCAAAAAATAGTCCATTAGCTTTTGCTTATTTTGTTTTGGGTTGATAAACTTCTTGCAAGAGAGCATATAACCGATTCAAATTATCAGATTTTTTAAAAATAAATTGTAAAAAATCCCACAATTCCTTCACGATTTTGCAGTGGATAATAATTGCTTGTATTCGCCTATCAACAGAGTTTATTAGCAACACAAGGATCTTTTTGTCGCATATCTTCCATGTGTCAACATCCTTAGAATTGAAAGTTGTTGTTTCAGTCAAATGATTATTCTTTCCCATTCTTCCTAGTCTAATCTCAATCAAATACTTCCACTCAATATAGTTCGTACCATCTCCATTCAGCGTAACATCAGTAAATTTGGATAGAGATACAATCTCCATAACAGCCTTCCTGCACAACCTAGCTATCATGTTTAGACATTGTATATGCACAAATAGAGATGGAATTGCTTGGGTTTCGTCTCAATGGCTAGAAAGCAACGCCACACTCAAACTGTAAATGTTGAATTATTGCATATTCTGGTCACTAAAAAAAATTTTTCATCCCCACAACAGCCATGATTGGCCTTTCCTGAAGCTGCTGTATTTTATTTTATTTTTTGGTAGTGGCGGCGGAGCGGTGGTGGTGGTGGCAGCGGCGGCGGCGGTGGTGACAGCAGCGGCAATGGCAACAAAAGAGAGAACCTAGAAGGCTCTTGATACCATGTAGAAATTAAGAGAGAGCATAGAGAGAGAGACAGATTAGTGTGCTGGAATTGGATGCTCTACAATGTGTAGAGATCCTTATATTTATGAGGATACATATATAACCCTACTAGACCAAGCCTATTATTATAATACTGAAATAAAACCTAATTCTAATACGTCTATTATAGTTATTCATAACATCTACAAAGAGCCTTTAAATGATTATTCTCTTTTCACAAAATCTTCAAATGGTTTCTCTACTGCCTTACTCATCTATGTTGATGATTTGATTTTCACTAGTACTCTTCTGAAATTTCTTTTGTCAAAAACTCTGCATACTGGATTCCAAATTAAAAACCCAGGCAATTTACAATATTATCTAGGCTGAGGTAGCTAGGTCCAAGCTCGGGTTTACTCTGTCAATGAAGTTACTGTGTTGAGTTACCTTTTGACACTGGTTATCTTGCAGGAAAGCCAGTAGCGACCCCATGGTTAAAACTTCAAAACTTGAACATGGTTCCGTTCCTCATGCTGATGCTCATGGATTCAAAGACTAACCGGAAAGTTACTCTACCTTACTACCACAAGACCTGACATTTTCTATGCAGTCCAACAATTGAGTCAACGCATGCACAACCCCTCTCACTCTCATTACAAGGCAGGAATTTGTGTACTTCAATATCTTAAAGGCTCACCAGGTCTAGGCCTTTTTTATCCCAATTCTTCTCATTTGCAAGTAAAACCTTTTAGTGACTCAGATTGGGCTTCCTGTCCTGAGACATGCAGGTCAATCATAGGATATTGCAATTACTTAGGTGTCTCCCCCAGTTCTTGAAAGTCAAAGAAACAAACTAACATCTCTCGTTCTTCCTGAAGTTGACTACCGTGCTCTGACATCAACTGTTTGTGAACTCCAATGTTTAAACTATCTGCTTGATGATTTCTCAAACATTTTTTATCTACCCCTCTCTTCTCTACTGTGATAGTCAATCTGCAAGACACAGCCTCAAATGCTGTTTTTCACGAACGAATGAAGCACATCAACATTGATTGCCACTTAGTTTGCGAAAAAAATGCAATCTAATCTCTTTCATTTATTTCCAATCTGTTCTCGTATAAACATGCTGATATATTAACTAAGCCCCTTGATCCTTCTCCTTTTTCTTACATCCTTGCCAAGCTGGTAGTCCTCAATATTTACTCTCCAGCTTGCAGAGGGGTATTGGACCTTTCATCAGATACAAAACCAGCTCAAAATTAGTTAATCTTATATATGTCTGTTCTCCCTTTGTACATTGATATCTTCTGATAAAAGAAATTAAGTGTAATTTACATTCAAATTACTCCATATTATCATTCTTATGGTATTGCTTCTACATAGAATTTGTGTTTTAAAATTCTTTTTTATCAAATTTTCTCTGCCCTTAAATATGTTCATATAAACAGATTGGAACCTGCTTCATTGACCTATATGGTTTTATACCCATATATCATGGGCATCATCTTCAGCCTTTATTAAGTGCAGTTGTTCTTCGTTTATTTTATGATGATGTTCTATAATATAAATATTGAAGTTCAAACTTTTCCTCAGATTTTCATCTGGTTTTTGTTTTTCACTTTCATTTGGTTTATAGTCAGCTGTTATGACAAAATAATGGAAGATATGGATCTTGAAGAGATGCAAAATGTGTGCATGATATTGATTGCTAATATCGATAAAGAGACATGTCCATCTGCAGTTACTGAATTCTTACATAGACATGCTTCAGTATCAGTTAGAGTCTTCATTTTCCCAAGTTTGACATGGGAGGTATATACCAATGGAGCCATTATGGTGGATTCTAAAGAGGACTTCCGAAAGCTGGGTGACTTTTTAAGTAATCCCAACCTCATCATAACATCTTCAACTGGCAGGTATTCTATATGTGTAACTGTTAAATACTTTTGTTTGCACTATTTATTTCATTCAAGTTGGGTCTTATGGTTTTACATCATTGGTTCAATTGTGAAAAGTAAACATAATCAAGTAAGGTTAATGTTGAAACAGGGCTTACCAATATTTTTCTGTAGTTACTATTTTAATAATTTAACCAACAAAACTTAGAAAATTCAATATATGACAATATCTTAATGTTGCATGATTGTTTTGTATGCTATTTACAATTAATCTCTTCACTGTCTTTTTCCAGGCCATGGGTGGTAATTGAAAAACTAGAGGGGCTCAAAACAATCAAAGCATCAATAGGAACCTTGGTGCATGTATCAATGGAGGTAGCTTTTATACACAAATTTCTTTCCACTTTTCTGCTAACAAAAGAGAATAATTTTAATTGTGGAGTCTGGTCATTGGTGTAGACAATAGGGTCAAATTGAGGCATCAGAAAAATACATTGGTCAGTCTTTTGTTGTAGGGGAATCAATTTCACCAGGACTCTGCACTAATGAGAATACATGCTATGCTGTCCATTGATTCTGAAAATCTGATTACAATCTTGACTCAACTTTTAGATAAATGCCACCTGTTAAGAGTCCAGAATCTATGCTCAGGTAATTGAAAAAAAAGGAAAGGATATTTTATTGATTATAATAGGAATTAGGATTACAAGAATCCCCCAGAACCAAAGAGAATGTTATTCTCCTCTCCTAAGTCTAGCCGAAAACTCTCCCCTCAATTCCTCAAACTAACAATTTAAATAAAGAACAATGAAACTAACCTAATCTAACAATAGAATATCCTAACTGACTTATTCAAATTCAAAATAGCATCCTAATAATAGACTTCCTAATTATTGATTATTGGCTTTCTTCTTACGGAAGTAAACCCACCACACAGTGGGCCTTGTAGGGCTTGTATTCCAGAGGCCTTCATTGCTGTTTGGGGTCCCATCAATACCACCCCCTAACTTCCACTCTTGTCGTCAAGAGTGAATGAAGGAAACTGACTTTTGATGACGGTCACGTTATTAAGGCTTCACTTTCCTCTTCTTCCGCTAGCAGAGTCACGACAACACCTCCCTCTCCTTGCTTCTCTCCATCTAAGAGCATTACCCTCAACGATTTTTCAGGGCATTGATGGCGAGGGCCGAATTTCTCTCTGTTGAGAGAGAAAATATTGAATCCGTATGTTTAGGGCACAGCGGAATTATTCTAATATATAGAGAAGAGTAAATAATTACAAAATATACAGTTACTATATTTACAAAATTCTAATAGATTCTAACACTCTCCTTCAAGCTGGAGGAGCATATAGGTCATATGTATCAAGCTTGTTACATATGTAGTTAATCCGAGGACCCTTTAGTTACTTAGTAAAGATGTCTGCTAGTTGGTCATGGGAATTGACAAAATTAGTAGATATTTCTTCGGACATGACTTTCTCTCTGACAAAGTGACAATCAACTTCAATGTGCTTTGTCCTCTCATGAAATACTGGATTTGAGGCAATATGCATAGCGGCTTGATTATCACATATAAGTGACATATGTGTGACCTCTCCGAACTTTAATTCTTGAAGCAACTGTTTGAGCCATATAAGCTCCTGACTCGCTATAGCCATAGCTCAATACTCCGCTTCCACACTTGACCGGGCTACAATATTCTGCTTCTTACTTTTCCAAGAGACAAGGTTATCTCTGACAAATATACAGAATCTAGAGGTGGACCTTCTATCTACGGCAGATCCTGCACAATCTGCATCAGAATATGCCACAACTTGAGTGTGTCCTTTGTCTTCATACAAAAGACCCTTTCCTGGAGCTCCTTTGACGTATCGAACAATGCGAATCACTGCATCCCAATGTTCCTTACATGGAGAGTTGAGGAATTGACTTACTACACTCACTGCGAATGAGATATCTGGACGGGTAACAGTGAGGTAGTTCAACTTTCCTACTAATCGTCTGTACCTTTCAAGATCTAGAAGAGACTCCCCCTGATTTGGCAGGAGCTTGACATTGGGATCCATGGGAGTGTCGACTGGTTTGGAAGTTAACATAGCTGTTTTTTCCAAAATATGCATTGCATACTTCCTTTGGGAACTGATGATCCCATTTTTGCACTGTGCTACTTCTATTCCCAAAAAATATTTGAGTTTGCCAAGATCCTTTGTCTGAAAATGTTTGAAGAGATGTTGCTTCACCTGTACAATGCCCTGATGGTCACTACTTGTGATGACAATGTCATCAACATAAACGACCAAGTAGATGCAACCGGTAGGAGAGTGACGATAGAAGACAGAATGGTCAGTCTCACTCCGAGTCATGCCAAACTGTTGAATCACAGTAGTGAATCTGCTGAACCATGCTCTGGGTGACTGCTTGAGGCCATAAAAAGATTTTCGCAATCGACATACAAGACCAGAGGACTCCCCCTGAGCAACAAAGCAAGGCGGTTGCTCCATGTAGACTTCCTCGAGCAAATCACCATGTAAGAAAGCATTCTTAATATCCAACTGATAGAGAGGCCAATGACGTATGGCAGCAATGGACAGGAATAGTCGCACAGAGGGCAATCTGGCCACGGGAGAGAAGGTGTCGCCATAATCCAACCCGAA